>NW_021604592.1:6814402-6957886 GCF_004785775.1 Grammomys surdaster
TAATATATTTCTCCATACATGTCACCAATGGAGTGTTGGCTTTAATCAGTTGAAATGTAAATATTTTTTAAAAAGGCTATAACTGAGTACGGTAAATTATTATCCTCTTAAATTTATATACATTTCATTTATTTGCTCTGTGTTGAAAAATTATTATACACATTTATATTTCTTTCTTTTATTTTGTTATAAATAGCTTACTGATGTTAAAAGCATCAATCATATTTAAAACAAATAGTAAGTGGAACTCTCCTTCCATAAGGCTTTAGCAACATTAAAAACAAATCAAAACTAAGGATGCTGCCGTTAGACCAGTTTATGGTCTTCAGCTTTGTGAGTACTCTTTATAGCACAGTAACGAATTAGAAATCATTTGTAATGGATTGAGCTCTGGTGAGTAGGAAACATACTAACCAATGTAACATCACTATAAGGATTGCTAGAACTGCAAGAGAAATCTAAGTAAAGGAAGAACAAATTAAGGCAAAGACACGAAACCCCAATGTCTCTGGAAACTAATCACTGAACTGCAATAACTCAAACTTAATATATTTTAAAAATTCCATTCCTTCACCCCTTATTATTTTTAAAAATTTCCCCTCACACTATCTCCTCCAAAGACTCACAATTACCTAACAAGAAAAATTTATGTTTTTCATGAAAATTGGGCCTTGTGAAAAATGCATAGTTTTATCATCTCAGTTTGTTTTCGGTTTTCTGTAACTTAGTCACAAACCTGTGATTCTCTATTTGTTTCATTCTATGATTCTGGCAAGTGGGCCTAGTAGCCATTATGTGCAAAATGTACTTTTCAACGTTGGCATTTAACAAGTATGACAGGCTCTATGTAACTGAATTTTTGCTCCACCAAAATATACTGAAATTCTTCAAAAAGGAACAAAACTGCTGAAAGTGGATTTTATTTTTAAGTTATTCTATTAGGAGAAGGAAAGGACACTTTGTATTCAGATCTGAACTGCCAGTCATCCGTAAGCTGACAAACCAGTACTTCTCCAGCTGAGTGGGCATACTGCTGTCACTGGAATTAGAAACACAGGGAGAAGGGATCCTCCTCAGACAGTGGCACTCTAGGAGCTATGACACTAAAAGAGACCATTTTAATTATACTCCTCGACAGTATAGATGGCCCAGAAATATGATCTAATCCACTTAGAACGAAAACTCTACAATCACCTCAAAGGTGTCAGACTCCACAATAAACAGAAGAAAGTGAATATTACAGGCCCAAAGTCTTCCAAAGCTTTACCAGTGTTTTAGATTTAAACAATACCCTTTTCTAAATGATCTTTTAAAAAAAGTATAGTACTTAGAATTGCTTGGAGTTACCCATCATGTTCTAAAGAGCAACCTCCATTCATGGAATCAAAGCTTCCCCTTCAGACTCATCTGAAGTGGGGTTTTATCGCCTATTGACTTGGGAATTGTGAGTTGGACATATTGCATTTCTTTTAACTTTGGCTCCAGTGTATGCCTAACTGTTCTAGTCTGCTTGATCTGTAAAGCTAACAATGCTTCCTATTGGATATTTTTCTTTCTCACCTATTTATTTCTTTCTCATTCAATTTCTATCCATCAGCATTTTCCTCATGCTCATTCTCTACATCATATATTTATATTTTCCTTCTGCTACTATTTTATATTTAATTCAGATGCTCTCCTAATAGAAGACACTATAAAATAGCATTAGGTGAAAGATTCTTGTATCAGTGAGCATGAAGTATGATATAAAACTGAGGCATCTGTCAAGCAAGATATTTAGTAAATAACCTGAAAGTTCTAAAAACCCACTCACCTCAACAGGAATAGCCATATTTATAACATGAATAAACTAGAAATAAACTAGAAACAAGAAAAATGTCCCTGTGGTGGTTTGACTAAGAGTGGCCCTCATAGATTCATGTGTTTGAATGCTTGTCTCATAGGGAGTGCAACTATTAGGACGTACGGCCTTGTTGGAGGAAGTGTGTTTCTGTAGGGGTAGGCTTTGAACTCTTATATGCTCAAGCTACACCCAGGGTGACACACAGTCTCTTGCTGTTGCCTGTGGATCAAGAAGTAGAACTCTCAGTTCCTTCTCTAATACCATATCTGTCTGCATGCTATCATGTTTCCTGTGTGCCTTGACAATAATGGACTAAACCTCTGAAATGTAAGCCAGTCCCAATTAAATGTTATTCTTTTATAAGAATTGCAGTAGTCATGGTTTCTCTTTATAGCAACAAAACTCTAACTAAGACAGTCCCATACTCAGGTAGCAACTCGCTGAAGTTACAAAGACTAAAAATTTCTAAACATATTTTCTTTTCTTTTCTTTTTTTTTTTTTTTTTTTGGTTTTTGGTTTTTCAAGACAGGGTTTCTCTGTGTAACCCTGTCTGTCCTGGAACTCACTCTATAGACCAGGCTGGCCTCAAACTCATAAATCCGCCGGCCTCTGCCTCCCAAGTGCTGGGATTAAAGAAGTGCAACACCACTGTCCAGCTCTAAATATATTTTTATAAGTTAAAAAAAATACTATTTACTTTAATGCTATTCCTATTACTCAGTTTTGGAAAGTTGAAGAACTATTAAAAATAAAAAAACATCTTTCTTCGTTTGATTGCCACCAAATTCTAAAACTATTAAAAATGTGAAGAGCATTATCTTAATTCTTCCAAACATCTGTGTCTGTAAGAGTTACCATAATTGTACTTTTCCTAGGTAATTCACCCTAGGGGAACCAGATACAGAAAAAAACAATACACAACTTAGAACTTCTTTTGGAAAACAGATGACAAATTAACTTATATATTCATCCCATACTTGGTGATCCCAAAGTGTCATTTCAAAGATATTTAACATTTTTGCTAAAATTAGCTATTTGCATAGTTGACCTGTAGCTACCTCTGCACCAGGAAGCACTGCATGATGTTGCTTTCAAACTTTATAGACATAGGATATGAAGCATAAACTTGCCATACATGTCTTCAAAACCCCAAAGCATTCAACGTTTAGGTATAAAAGAGAGAATAAAATGATGAAAATGCTATTTAATCATAAATACACAGGGAAATTGTAACAATATTGAATATTCAAAATAAATCCCATGTATATAAGATGTCTCAGGACCCACAGTCTTATAGATAAACTAATTTAAAAATTCACAAGTAAACAATATTGTAAGAAAGCTTCAGTGACAACATTTCTCCAAAGGAAACTCTATGGAGACAGACCACAAGGCAGTAATTAATTTGAATTTTGAGTGTTGATTGAAACCAGAGACTGATCTAAAAATAAAGTATAAATGATGATAGAGCATCTTCCTACAAAACCAGAAAGAAATATCTCACTCTATAAATTCATATGTGTGCCAACGCTGTTGTGTCTAAATGGACTTGAGTCTTTTGTGTTGTCTATGTTCTATCGCTCTTGAACTCTGTACACCTTCTCTTCCACAGAGTTTCCTGAACTCTGAAGGGGAAAATTTTGATGTATAAATCCTATCTAGGGCTGAGAGTGTTTGACACTTTTCACATACTGTCTGGCTGTGGAGATCTGTAATTGTCTTCATCTGCCTCAGAAGGAAGCTATTTTGATGATGGCTAAGACACTTATCTGTGGTTATAGCAGGATGTTATTAAAAGTCATTTTATTGCTATTTTTCTTTAGTAGAACATTAGAATTTGGTTCTTCCCCTAGGTCCCTGGGATATCTATCATCAGGTTCTTGGTCACACAGGTCATGTATGGCTCCCATCTTGTGTAATGGTCCTTAAGTCAAGCCAGATATTGGTTGGGTAGTCCCACAAACATTTTGCTAGCATATCTTGCCAGCAGGACTTCATTGTAGATCAAAGGGGTTTGGCTGGGTTGGTTTCTCATTTGGTAGGATGCAGAGTACCTTTACTGTATCAAAGCTGCTAGTCCATATGGATGAAGTCTCTTGGTAGGCACAAGCTGGAATTTTCCATGTTCAATAAATTGTGTATATGTTGTCTTCAGCAATGGAGTCTTGCCCTCAATCAGTTTGTGGATAGCAATTGGTAGCCTATCCAACAGCCTGGGTTGTTTTGGATTCCCATGAGCCCTCTTTTACCAAGAACTTGATTATACTGCTGTGTCCATACTGGAAGCTTTACTTGGTGACAGGACATTTCTAGTTGGGACACAGTCTCCCTGTTATTTGGTGATTTTATTTAGATCACTTTCAAACATGTATATGTTTTAGGAAGCTTCTACTGCATTACGTTTCTATATTACTCAAGCGACACTGAATTTTAGCAGTCTCTTCCAATATTCAGTCTTTTATTTCAGTCCCTTATCCCCTTGCTTATCACCCATCCTCTTGATCATCACATTTCAGTCCCTCTCCATCATCTATAACTATTTTACTTTCCATTCCTAGAGATATCTATGTTCCCCATCACCCAGTACCTTAGTCTACACTTAATCTTTGTGAGTTTACAGATTGTAGCTTGGTTTTCATTGGCTTAAACACTAATGTTTACATAATAGCAAATAAACACATACCATATTTATCTTTCTGGATATGAATTGCCTCACTTATGAAGACTTTTTCTATTTCTATTAATTAGCCTACAAAGTATATAATTTCATTTTTAACAGTTTAGTAATTTTTCAATGTGTAAATATAACACGTTTTCCTTATCAGTTCATGTCTTATGAGACACCTAAGTTTCCAATTTCTGATTATTATGAATACATCAACAAAACATGGTTGAACCAGTGTCTCTATTATAGGATGGAGAGTTCTCTAGGTATATGCCCAAGAATGTTATCACTGGATCTGGAAGTAGATTGATTTTTCCATCTTCTTGAGACATTGGTGCCATACTGATTTCCACAGTGGTTGTATGAGTTTGTAATCCCACCTACAATGGATAAGTATTCTTATTCCATATCTTGCCAGTATGAGGTGTCATATGATTTATTGATGTTAGCCATTCTGATTATTTTTTAAGATGGAACTTCAAAGTAGCTTTGATCACATTTCCCTTATGGATACGAATATTGGACATTTCAGTGTTTCTCAGCCATTTTCATTTCTTCTTTTTCGAATTCTCTGTTTAGATCTGTACCCCATTGTTAAATTAGGTTATTTTCTTAGATCTAGTATTTTAATTTCTTTATATATTTTATGTTCTAGCTTTAGATTTGATGTAGAGTTGGTGTAGAGTTGGCTAAAACAAAAATTTCCCCTCTTATCAATTGATAGGTCATCCAGACAAAGACTAAACAGAGAAATAATGAAACTAACAGACATTGTGAATGAATCAACTGGACCTAACAGACAACAGTGTGTTATTTCACCATAACACAAAACAATGTTCCAAACAAACCATATAAACAAACTAAAAGAAAAAGATCACATGATCATCTCAGTAAATGCTGAAAAAGCCTTTGACAAAAGCTAACACTCCTTCCTCCTAAAAGTATTAGGAAGAACAGATATACAAGGCATACACTTAAATGCAATACACAATACAGTGAGCCAATGCCCAACATCAAACTAAATGGAGAGAAACTTAAAGAAATTTCATCAGGTTACCCATCCTCTCCCTATGTATTCAATATAGTCTGTGAAGTTCTAGCCAGAGCATTAAAGGAGATAAAGGGGTTACAAACTGGAAAGGAAAAAGTGAAAGTATTGCTACTTTACAGATGATATGGTAGTATACATAAGTGATCCCCAAAACTTCTATAGTTGATAAACACTTTCAGCAAAGTGACTGAATACAAAATTAACTGTAAGAAATCAGTAGTCCTCCTTTACACAAATGATAACAGGGCTGAGAAAGAAATTAGGGAAACATCATCCTTGACAACAGCCACAAATAATGCAAATTATCTTGGTAAAACTCTAACTTAGCAAGTGAAAGATCTTTCTGACAAGTACTCTAAGTCCCTGAAGAAAGAAATTGAAGAAGATATTAAAAGATGTAAAGATCTCTTATGCTCATGGATAGTTATGATTAATATAGTGAAAAATGGCCATCTTACCCAAAGCAATCTAAAGATTCAATGAAGTTCTCATCAAAATTTTAACACAATTTTTCATAGACCTTGTAAAAGGAATTCTCTCAACTTCATATGGAAAAAAACAACCAAAACAATACTGAACAATAAAAGAATTTTGGGAGGTAACACCATCCCTGACCTTAAGATGTACTACAGAACAATAGAGATTAAAAAACAAAACAAAAAAAAACAACAAAAAAACCATGGTATTCATAAAGAAAAAGACTTGTTGATCAATGGAAACAAATCAAAGATCCAGAAATAAACCCACCCACCTATGAACACTTGATTTTGATGAAGAAGCCAAAACCATACAATGAAAAAATATAAAGCATCTTCATCAAATTGTGCTGGTCTAACTGGATGTCTACATGTAAAAGAATGAAAGTAGATCCATATATATTATCTTGGACAAAACTCAAGCCCAAGTGGATCAAGTTCCTCAAGTTGATATTTGTGAGGCATAATCTCTTTGGAACAGAAATACATTCTAGTATCTACGACATATTGAGGGTTTCACAGATTTTTGTGTATTTATGTTTCTTAAAATGATAACTTAACTTTCAATTGGAGTTTTAAGACTTTTAGTCAAGCATGTTTTTTATCATCAACATCCCCAACTTTCATCCTTACATCTCCCAGATGGTCTCTAATAAGAAATGTGATGGTAGCAGCTACTATATAATGCAAGTGGCTGACTCTCACACAAGGGTGAGAGATGGATAGTTGGAAAGAGAAGTTTCTATTTCCCATGTTTGAAAATGTACTTAACACCTGCAAAGCCAGTATGCTACAGGAACTGGGACAATCACTATATACTATCAAAGCATAGTTCCACCAAAATGTTAAAAGTAATGAAAATTGTTCTGCAAGTAATGACTATTACTTGCAGAAGCCAAAAGAGACTTAAATTTATATTATAGAGTAGCATGCTTTCTCATTTCTCTTAACATGCCTAAGGAGTTCAGCTGTAATCATGTCCTTTCTTTCCTTAAAATCACTCGTAATTTCTCAAATAGAAAAACCATAATGTGCTTGATTTTTTTTCTGTCTTCTTATAATATTGGTAGGCTCCTTTTCCAATCCCTAAAATTTTGAATAAAATTATACCTCCATAGGCCCTGGGAATGTATTCCCTAAATCCAAATGCATAGATGGAAATCAACTTTTACTATCAAAATCTAAATACAGATAAAAATAATATATTATACTCTCAGTCTACACTGATCCTGCTGATCTTCTAGGTCAGTAAGGCAGTCTTTTTCAAAGTCACAAAGTAAAAACTGTCTTTGACTCTGGGGAAACATCCACATCAAGCCTGCAATCCCTCAATGTACTGCTCAGCCTGTGGCCTTCAGTGTTTACCTCAGCTGTCTTATTCTAGTAGGAAACAGTATCCATAATTCAGAACCTATTTTCTCTCCATGTTCATCAATACATTAAATTCATAGTAACATTTGGGTGTTTTAGATGTAACCTCTAAGAATGTATTATTGAGACATAAACAATTCAAGGACTTTCTTTGTTCATTCTGCATTGAATAATGGCTTCGCATTTTAAACATACCAAATTCAAAATAAATAAACTTAAAAAGCTAAATGATAGCCTTTAGCTAGCCAAAGGAACTTCCTAGAAAGCATTGGTTTAATTTACTCATTTAACGTGTTTTTAAGTAACTAAAAACAAAATAGTATATTAACCAAAAATAATTGTTCTTTTAAGATTTAGTGTGTGTGTGTGTGTGTGTGTGTGTGTGTAACATCTGTATGTGTGTCTATGTGCATATTACTATGTTATACTGCTATATGCAATTTATGATACAAGTATAGGTGAGAGGATAGCCCTGGTTGTGGATCTTGTTGTTTGAGACAGAGTTTCTCTTTTTTTCTGCTGTGCACACAATATTACCTAGCCGGGAACTTTCTGAAGCTTCTGTGTTTATTTTCCTCTCCCCAGTGGAGCTGTCATTACAGACATTCTTCATACATGCCCAGTGTTTTCGTTAGTTTCAGTGATTGAAAGCCAGCTGAGCAGGCACTGCTTTCTTTACGTACTGAGCCATCCCACCATCTCCTAAGGCATTATTCTAGTCTCCACAGCAACGTTTCCCTAAATATAGATACTTTGGTAGAGTATTTCAGAAGACACCACAGACATAACCATCTTCAAATGCCTATGACATGTCAAAATTATAAACTGACATGAAGTGATACTTTATGTCCTATATGCTGATCCACTTCAAAAGATACAAATATTGCATTTTACGCTCTGGAAGTAAAACATCTGGATCTCATCCACCTCACAAAACTATGGCATAAATCCAAAATATCCAAAGTATAATTTGGAGACAACTTAAATATTCATAGAAATGTCCCAGAAGTGAAAAAATATGAATGTCAATGAAACACAGATAGACCAATATAGTTTCTTAAACTCTGTTTTTGTACCCATCTTAAGCATACTTCGCTCCACAGACATGTTCTTCAATATTCCTGCATCATCACTTTGTAATTCCCTCTCAGTCCCACCATCTGTCCAGACATGCATCTTTCTCATCCTGTAGCATCCCTTAAATGTCCTTCATTCTCTTTTAGAAATCTCAGAATTTCACACCAACCATAATCAATGTACTTTCTCTACCGTCCTTTAGTCCATCTCCTATATGTATGCCTTCTTTTTCTAAACTTGTCAGTGTGAATCAGTCAATTATTACCAATCCTCTTGCTATTCATCCTCCCACTTACAAGAAGCAATGATGTTTCTGTTTTAAAAGGCAGTGTGGAAAATCTAGACTACTATACAGAATACTATGTACAGACATAGTATTTCTTGTTACATACAAATAGCCATAATTACCCTAGATGAGTGTTTGGAGAGAATTTGTGTGTGTGTGTGTGTGTGCATGAATCTGGGATAGACTGAATTGTTTGACAAAGAAGTAATAATGAGATAATAAGCAATATACTTTGGAAAAAAGTACGCACTCTGCTGGGAGTAGTCTCATATTCTCCTTATTGTACTCCCACAAAGAACTCTGAAGTCATAATGTGAATAAGATAAAGGAGAAGGTGTTCCAGGAGAGAGGTCAGTGGTTCTGGTGAGCATGAGCTAGGGCTATGGTTAAGGATGCAGCTTGGCTTACTGTGTCTGCAACTCCAGCTGAACTGTGTACTTGCCAGGTGGTGGGGAGGGCAGAGGCAGCCACTGAGCTCCAGAACAGCTGCTCCATTCTCTCCTTCCACTTAATATTTGGGAATCTGGGCAGTTTGGAGGCAGCCACGAGGGAGCACTAACAGATGGCTGCCATGCTATGGAGGTGTACTCGTGAATGGAGAGTGCTTCTTTTACACACACACACACACACACACACACACACACACACACCTAAATTTGAATGCTTTAAATGTGATCTTTTATGGATCTGGCAAAATACATTCATGAAGAAATTAATATTTTTAATCAGTTCTTTGTTTTCAGTAGCACTTCATAAAACATATCAGCCATATGATAGTATTCAAAAATAAAAAAGAAAAGGAAAGGAAAGGAAAGGAAAGGAAAGGAAAGGAAAGGAAAGGAAAGGAAAGGAAAGGAAAGGAAAGGAAAGGAAAGGAAAGGAAAGGAAAGGAAAAAGAAACGGCAATTTGGTCTTTTCATCATGGGTTTATCCATTGTACACATGCCACAGTCAAGTGACAAACGTCTGAAGAGATGTCTCAGATTCTACCAATGCTGATGGTGAACTATTCTGTGTTCAAGATTAGTATAAGAGCTTTCTATCAGCATGAGCTTCTGAGAGATAGCTACAGAAATCCTTTTACAATTTTTCATAGAAAGAAAAAGAGACAACAACAAATTAATTTATTTTCATTTAAGTAGATTCAAATCCAATATTGACTAAGTTTATACTTGTTTCAGAATATGTCAAAATTCTCCTAAAGAACAAAGAGACATAGAAGAGTTTGGGTTTTTCTAGTGTTTTGGTGTGACTTGTATCTTCTATTCAAAAAGACCATGTTTTCCACAAATGAGAGATTATAATTATATAACAAGTTGAAGTTTATAAAGTGCTTCTTCTTAAAAACATTTTTTTTATCTTTAAGAAAATCTATTTTTTTCTTTTTTCTTTTATTGGATACTTTCTTTATTTATATTTCAAATGTTATCCCCTTTCCCTTCTGGAAACCCCCTATCCTATTCCCCTCCCCCCACTTCTATGAGGGTGTTCCCCCACTTACCACCCTCTCCCACTTTCTCGCCCTGTTATTTCCCTACACTGGGGCATGGAGCCTTCACAGGACCAAGGGGCTTCCCTCCCGTAGATGCCAGATAAGGCCATCCTCTGCTACATATGCAGAGGAGCCATGAGTCCGTCTAGGTGCACACTTTGCTTGGTGGTTTAGTCCCTGGGAATTCTGGGGGGTTCTAGTTGGTTGATATTGTTATAAAATCTTATTTTAAAAGGAATCACTATATGCCAGGAGCTGTCAATGCCTGGATGATGAAGGATTTCAAAGCGTTGACTACTTTGGTACACTTAAGAGTGTACCTCATTTGTCCAGTAAACTGAGGGTAAGCCCAGATGTCTCTTGTTTTTCTTCATTAAATGATTCATTTTATATGCTAAACTGTAATGCTTAAGGGAAGATTAAAAGTTGACTATTCTAACAATAAGATACTTATGAGATACTCCAGTTCAATAATTATTATTCTTAATATTCTCATTCTTACTTTAAAAGATACTCTAACTTTTTTACAATGTTTGTATATCGATATTAAATTGGGTTCAATATACAAAAATTCATTAACATAATCCATCATATAAACAAACACAAAGAAAAAAATCACATGATCATCTCATTAGATGCTGAAAAAGCATTTGGCATTATTCCCTCTTAAAACTGACATTTTTGTTTATTTGTTGTTTAGATTTCTTTTCATAATATATATCTTCACTATATAGTGTAGGCTTGCCTAATAGTTGCTGTGTAGCCCAGGTTGGTGTGCACATGTATCCCCCTGCCTTGGTCTCACATCTGCCAGATTTAAAGTCTCTTTTTCCTATGCTCAAGATAAAGGATCCTGTATGTCATATTTCAATCCTAGATTGAGATGATAATCAAATAAACAGATAATTATAAAGTCAGCATAGGGACACGATTCAATTACGTTCAATACTTCCTAAAGTGGGATCCAAGGTGTATGAATTCCTCAATGCCCTTCAAATACAAAGGATTTGAGGTTAGTACAGTTAATTAAACAGTACATTCCATGGTCATGTAATGTACACTAGCATGTTACAAGCTCTATAAGATGTAGGGAAAGACAGAACTATTAGGGCCATTGTCCTAACATCCCATGTGTCCACTTGACAAGAAAGTCACTGTACATAGGTGTAGCAGGCAGTTAAAAGCCTGCAGAAACATTGCTCCAGAAAAGGCTTTTGATAAAATGTTGGCCTGGAGAAGAACCACAATTATCATTTTTAAAGTTATTTTGAACCTAGATTTTTAGCAAATAATTTTTTTTTAAATCTCTTACCATTCCGAGGCATCACAAATCGCAAAATCTGTTCTATCTAGCAGGTGGTTGTGGGTCAAGAACGGTAGAACTGTATTAACCCTCAAGGCCAATTATTTCATAATAGTAACTTCAGGACTATGAAAACATTCTTTTTTCTACGCAGTGCACAGTAATTGCTTATCCAGCCAGTAGCAGATGCAAGATTTCATCACAGGAGAAAGGCTTAACATATTTTTAAACATGGTATGTAAAACTGTATAAAGAGTGAGCCAAGCTCTCAGGATTCTCTGGAAATGGACAAGGCACTGCCTGTGAAAGAGGCAGCCTGGAGACATAGCTGCCCGAGTTGGGAGACATTCACTTCCCAGCATAAAGCTGTTTACCATGCACAAGGAAAAGGACAATAGGTGCCTGTGGGTGTAATATCTTGATGTTACAAGCCAAATGCAAGAAATTTTAGATTGCATGGTGGGAATTCCAAAATCATTTTATTTTTTTTCTTTTTTATGAGAAAAAAATAAGTTGTGTTCATCTTTGTTGCTCACTCATAGCCTGATTTTCTCTCTGCCAGAGCATCACTAAAGTGCCCAGGGAAGACAGACCTGAACTATCCTTTTAACTTAATGGAAAAGTGCTTTTCAAATAAATTAGCATTTCACAGGTCACATTAATCTTATTTACTTGTCATTCTTCAAATTCAGTTTGTCCAATAGAATAAACACCCTGTGTGCCTATCTCTATCGCAGCCCTCTCTTTAAAGCAGGTTTATAAAAGTATGAGACTAAAAAGTAAGCTTCAAATCATTTTAATAAATTTTACTTCTTTTGTTCCAGTGAAAGCTAACACAGTTGCTATAAAACTGTTTTCAGAAGTTTTACTTAATCCTTTAGTATGGGACACATTTATAAATAAAGTGTTGAGTATGATATCTGTAAGTTCATTTAGAGACACGGGTTGGTCATCTTAGCAAGACGGGTGAGAGAACCACAGATGACCTACCTTTCTACTCTGCCCCTCTTTAAACATTGACAATATTAAGAAAAATTGTCACGCTAGACTTTGATGCAGTCAACAGGCATAATAACTTCATCCTTTAAGGTTTTATGCTCTTGCCAGCCAGTGACCTTTATCTACAGCCGGGGACTACATATTTTATTTGTACATCATACTTCTGAGTTCTTACTTGTAATTCTCTTGTACATTGTAGATTTCACATAACACTGAAGAGTCCTTTGAGCTTTTAAAAGTACCATAAGATATAAGAGTCCACATACATTTTAGTAACTCTACCACACAAAATGGTTTCTCTCAGCCATTCTTCTACTGTAGAGTGTCATTTTATGTTTATAACCTTATTTTAACCTTACTTATTCTATACATCTTGTTGAAATTGAACTTACTATACTTTCCCCAAGGTTACAATCAGATTGAAAAACATTTCTTATCTTTACTACTTGATTGTTCCCTTAAAATCTGCAAGAAACATCTTCATTTATCCTTCCTTGGTGATGGTTTAGAAAGGAATTTTCTAATTTACCATCCTATTCTTCATATCATGTTCCTTTCTTTCTTTTTTTTTTTTTGCCTTTCCCATTTTGACCCCATCATTATTTTAGCTTTGTTTATCATTCTCAGTGCTATTGTCATTATTGTTCAAGGAATTCAACATTGCCCTGTGACTTAGGGAATTCAATAGGCCCTAGTGAATTTTCCTGTGTTTGTAACAAATGATATTTTAATCATCCTATTTTTGTACGATAAACTACTAAATCCCCTAAATATTATCAGATTACTGTAGGAATCTGTCTCAAACTGGTTCCATAGAATGAATTTAGCTTCTAGATCCACAATTGGATTTAAATAGCACTGATAAGGAATAGTTTGCTAAGTTAGTTATTTCCTCCAAAATAAAACACTCGTCTCTGGGTGGACTAAAGGGATTTCTAGAAATCTAGAAGCTCATGAAAGGTAAGCAGTCCATGACGTCCAAAAAGGAATAGCACTTACAGGACCCATTGGCAAGCTTACACAGGGAACAGTTGCTGGGAAACAGGGACTTCTCTATGGAGCTGCCTGCAAGTTAGACGTCAAGCTCCAGGGACATAGCTACAGTGAATCATCGCCATTTGGGTGGGCTTCTCAGTGACAAAGTTCCCTTATGCTCTTTTACCTCACCATCTACATCTTTTTAAGGATCTCCAATAAGTATATTAGTTTGCCGAGTTAGATTTACGTAGAATTCTTTCTTTGTTTTGTCATCTGTACCCTATTTGTATTGAAAGGGCATGAATGTCTCACCAAGAAAAACCACAAAATATGCTGCTTTTAAAATAATAACACAGTTCATTCTTTTGCTCTACTAAGCAACTTGGAAGAAATTTACCAAATATCTTTATTTTTTTCTTGTGTTCTCTTTTGCTTATTGTCCAAGGATAGTTATTACTGAGTCTCCTTAATTTTTATTTTCTGGAAGAGGTTCAAACAAGTAAATGAGTCAAGTCAGAGAGAATCTAACAAATAATTACATAAAATAAGACAAAATATTTTTCATTGAAGCCTTACCTAATTCATAAACTCTTTTTCCTCTGGTTGACATAAATTTTGCTGCCAAAATGTTTTTCCAAATTCGAAGCTGAGCATGTCTTGAAAAATTCCCTATATCCTATACCATGCCTAAACCTGTTCTTACAGGACTAGAGACACTGTAAAATTTAGTTTCCAGTTGTCTGCATTCATTTGTACAATGTTCTCTCATCACATTGGCTTATATTCTTGCTGCTCAGGGTCACTCAACTTGCTAAAGAAACTATTATTTTTCTATCCTCTGTGATTGTCTATGCATGAGATCTCATTGGCTCACCGTTCTCTCCTTGAGTATCATGAAATCCTTGTGGAGTAGCTGCGGCACTGCCATTCCATAGGTCTGAACTACCTCTAGACTACTCCTCAAGGATAATTATAGAAAGTTGCTCAGAGACTTCAAGGCCCCCCAGAATGAGAAAGTTGTACAAAGGGTACAGAAAAAAGCCAGTAGTAATGGTAAAAATAATGCCTGCATAATTTTATCTGGGATCTGTATATGTTGTCTTCTTGGTTCTGAGTTGGACCTTGAAGTTGTAAGCTTATATTTGGGTGAATTATATAGACATTGTAATTAAATCCTTGATTCTATTGTTTGTCCTTGACTTTATGGACAACATGAGACTCAACTCTTCCTAGAGTGAGCACCTACATTATCTACTTCCCTCAGAATTAATATGCTAGAGCCTGCCCAATTTTACTATCATTTGAAAAGAGCAGAATGTCAATATTTTCCCTTTACCTCATCGCATGAACATGGAGCTTACAGTCTGCTTATCATTAATAATAGAAAGCTGAGTAGAATAAATGTCTTTGAGTACTTTAACGTTTGAAAAGAAAGAAGTAAAATGCTATAAGGCTGCTTTGTCAAAACATTCAAAGTCAACTTCTTTGATGTAACTTCACTAGACCTTACCAGTTAGCAAGATAATAGCAAAAGAGTTCTCCAATTTTCCACTCCCCCAACCTAGCTACCTAGAATATTTTCTAGTGAATATTGTTTATATTTGGTTAATAAAAATGTGTGAGTTAAACCAACAATAATAAAGAAAATGGTAGATATATTAGTGTTCCTGAAAGATGCATGTGTTTTTCTTCTTTGTCTGTATATCACTGCTGTAGCAGAGATGGAACTATGAACTGAATTTGAGCTTCATCTAAACTACTCCAGCAGCTACTGACGCAATGTTACGTTGGAGTTATTTTGTTCCCGAATGAATGAATGACTGTGTAGATAGGGAATAGAGAATGCCTGAATAGATTGATTTTTTTAATTCTAATATTTTCCTTACAATTTCTAGACATACTTAGAAATGCACCTTATTTATAACACATCACTCAATAGATAACCATCCTGTCTTGTAGGAAGTAGTTATTGAACAAATAATTAGTTCATGGGGCATTTTTTCTTTTCTTTTCTTTTTAATTCATTTTATATTCCAATCATTGCCGCCTCTCCCAGTTCCACCTCCCACATTCCCTCCCCATGTCCCCCTCCTTCTCTCCTCTGAGAGGGTGGAGACCACCACCCTGGGTGCTATATATAATTATCTCATGTTGGCAAATTTTGGCATAGGGACACGTAGATAGTGATATAAGGCTGCATTTTCAGGTACACTCTACATGTCACACACACACACACGCACACACACACGCGAAACAGACAAAAGTAAAATGCATGACTACTAAGAATCAAAGCAATTGAGGCTCCCTTCAACCATGTTGAGCTCCATTCAGTTCATCACTATGCAAGTTTACATTAATCTGCTTCATTGCATCAACTTTCAACTGTATTAAACTAATGAATTTCATGATTTTGCTTAAACCTGCTGACATTTATCTAGAATAACAAACCCTTGAGGCAGAGTTATGCAATTAAAATACCTGTTAGAGGGACTACAACACAGGCTGTAATAAACTGATTTAATGGGGTTTAATGTCACTAGAAATATTCTTAAGTTTCTATTTATGAAGTGGAATTTGAATGATTGAGACCATGTTATTTTTTATGTAAAATGAACTTTGATCTTAATGAATAGATACAGGTTACTTTGGTATATCAACTATTTTATAACTAATTGCTTCTCAGAATATTAAGAGATGTTGCAAAAATTGCAGTCTTCATATACTATTTCTATCTAATTTCATGTTGAAGAACCCATCAGAAGGTCTTGCGAGTGAGTTATATTGACAAAACAATATCATCAACCTGTATACATAGGTCTCAATATGTATGTAAAATTTACTACATTATCTCAATAACTCCATGAACTAGATATGATAATTTCCATGCAGATTATAAATGAGGCACAAGAGGTAGAAATGATATACTAGAGGTGAGAAGCTTTGATTCTCCAAATGTCTATTTTGTACAAAGATATGACAGTGCATTTAATGTCATGGCTGTTTTTCTTTCACCTAACAACAGGCTCAGCATTCAGAACTTCATCAGAAGTTACTTCTCTGGAGAAGGTTCCATTAAACAATTAAGTCAGGCTCAGAGACACCTTTTTCCTCTGCAGAACCTCCCAATGGATCTGCTACTATGAATAATCCTGATTGAGTCATTATTGAGATACAGCCATCTGCTACTATTTTTAGTCATCTCATATTCTATGCATATATTTTATATTTATTTTCACTTAGTTAAATAAAATGATGAGAAGAACAAAGCAGGCAAAAGCATGTGTCATTCTTACAGTATTTTCTTTTTAAATAATTGGCTCTGTTTGGAAGCATAAACTACTGAGCCCTGGGTTATTCTCAGCCCTTCCTGTAACTTCAGTGCTGCTTCTCCCTGTAGACTCAAAGCAGCATATGGTTGTTTCTCTTGCAGTTCAGACTCTCCTGTTTAGCCCAAACCTCTAGGTTACAATCTGTTTTGTAATCTCTATAAGGATCGCTCATCTCTTGAGACACACATCCCTATCAAAATAGAGACCTAATTGTGCAACTTCACTCCCTGTAGACAAATCCACATTTCATGTGCAGACCAAGATTACTGAGTAGAAAGCCTACATCAAAATAAGCAAATTACCCTGACAGCTTAATTAAAAACATGGATTCATTCCATTCAAAAGAAAAAGAAGCAGTGATTTTTTTCCCCAATAATAAGAATGGTGCTTTTGAGGATCCAGTATATGTCACACACTCTCCAAGGTAAAGAAGAATGCCTTAGTCACTTCAAAAATCTATTCACTTCACTACATGTATTCAGGAAAGATTTGCTGTACTCAAAACTGCCTAGCCATCGTAGAGAAAATGTCCCAGCAATTGAATTCAGCCAGAGAAAAACAAAACAGGCTCTTTGAAAACAAATGCAGACCAATAAGTGGCTGATAAATGCTTAACATTAAGAGTGTGAAACCAGTTGGAAATCTGATTAATAGAATAAGAAATGGCAGATATGGTGGAAAATAAATGCCCCTCACAGTGCTCTCTAATAGTGATTCCACAGTGGTCAGGGCAGGTAGGCCCCTCTAAGAGACTGCAATTACAAACAATATGTGGATACTTTCATCAGGATACCTGTATCTTCCACTAGCTTTTCTAGTCTATTTCTCCTCTCTTAGGATGTGAATGCCTTAAAGGCACAGAACCGATAGCCACTTCTAAAATGAACCCCTACAACCTCTTAGCAGCACAATAAGCTTACCAAGACCATTCAATAGAAGTTTTTATTCCTCCTACTAATCTGAAACTTTGTATCCTTTGATCATATAATAATAACCATAAGCAGACAAAACAAAATAACAAAACAATAATGCTGTGCTGTAAATTCCAAATTTGCTAAAAGTGTTAATTTAAATGTTTCCATCACAAAAAATTACAATATCAGGAAGCTGATAACTTTGTTCATTAGCTTATCATAATGACTCCACACTGTAAGCCTGTGTCCAAACACTTCATTGTGTCCAATACAACTGTGTATGTATGTATGTATGTATGTATGTATGTATGTATGCATAATACCATTAAAAATGAAACTTCAAATATTCTGTTTTGGGAAGAAAATATTTTATACTTTTAAAATAAGACCTTGAAAACCTCTCAGCCACATAATTGCCCAGGTGACAATATCTATCAAAATATTATTACAGTAAAACAAAACAAAACAAAATCTATTCATTTCTCCTCTGTGACATGTAAGTTTTGAGTGTAGAGAAAATATTTCAACTGATAGAGAATAGGAACTGATTCTGTCAATATTTTAAATGCAGGATTCTCTGTAAGATTGCCACATATTGTCCTTGCTTCCTCTCTTGCTTCTCTCTCCTCTTGTTTTGAACATTCTAAAGAAGACTCAATTGCCTCTTCTAAAAGGACTTCAATTCTCTACGTAATTCTCAGAATCCCATGGTTAGACTGAATTCTCAGACAGGATGTAACATATGAGGCAGTGCTTATGGGCTGCATGTACATGAAGAAATGGACTAAATGATTTTTTATTTTATTTCCTTTAATTTTGATTACAACCATGTAAGGTGGTTGATACTACTTTCACCTTGGAGTTTATGAAACTAGGGTAAAATAATGCTATACATTATGCAAATATCTAAAGCAGAATGCCTATAAATCAGTCCTTCCAAAAAACTGTACTCCTTCAAACAAGAGTCTGTTCCAATTTCCCAGAAGAGTTATGTGATTTGTCATGATAGTCTGGAGACTCCAATCCTTGCTATATATCTGCCCTCCACAGCCTTATTCACTGTCTTTCCTGAGAGTGGCAGTGTCAGTTTTTCAATAAGTCTAGCACTATTATATAGTATAAACAATCACCAGCTTGCATGAAAAGTTGTACAAACTGCTGAGATATATTTATGTGAAATAACAAGGCTGAATATAAAACATTTATGCATCGTTAAATGTACATAAAAGAACAGCTTAAGATTCAACACTGAGTTTTAGAATATACAAATTATACATATAAAGAAGAGATATGTGTGCTCATTTTTATGACTATTACTTAGGACTCTTAGCATATTATAGGGGCCTAGCTACTCTTTATAGTACATGACAATTTCAAGCAATTCAGTTTAATATGTAAATTCTTAACCAAAACATCATGACAAGCATTTTGATGTTGGCAAAGGTCAGACAAAAGTAGCTTTCCTACATAAGCCATTTTCAAGTTTTTCTTGGTCGTATTAAATTGACTTCACAGAAACATACTTCCAAAATATGTCTGGCAAAAGGATATCGATTTTCAGATTATAAGTAATCTGTGACATTTTTCATAGTTCAGTTTCAATAAATCAATTTGGGTTTTGGAACAACAGAAGAGGTTCACAAACAAGCTAAAGTCTTGACTGGAGATTCGGGCTTGCCTTTTGTGGTAGCTAGAAGGCAAGCCGCCTCTGCACGGCTGAGCGAGAGCTGTTGTCGCCGCCATCAGAAATCTACTTCCAAAAGACAACTATGGTTCTGCAATTTATTATCATCACTTCTTTGCTGTGAACTTGGGTGGCAGATACTACAAAACTATGTCACTTCACGAGACATATTTGAACATACAGGAGGGGAAAAATGTATTAGAAATTCATCCGATGCTTTTGAAAGGTGTCAAATGCTCTTTATTATATGGCTTTGAGAAGACGACATTTATTACAAGAGGAAATTAATTGCACATTGCAAACATGCAACAGTGGAGAATCAGTTTCTAGGTCAGGAGAAATATTTTTACAGGCATTTTATGGCCCACAGAGAAAACATTGCCTATTTTAATCATGCCTTAGTCTCAGTGTTGGTTCTAAATATTCTTAGGCCTTTGTAGAGTGATACATTATAAGAAAATTCCAGTTCTCCATTGAATCAGCAGGATACTCTCTTCTATACCTAATTCAGTGTGTGTTCATAGAGCTGGACCTGTTAAGATGTGAAATAAGTCTTTTTAGGTGGGATGAAAGATGCTTCAAGCCCACACTCTCACCTCTAACCCTCCCCATGTAGAATAGGTTTTCCTAGACTTCTTTTCACCTTCAAGCTCCAGATGGCTTCATAGACCACAAACCTTTATGTTTTTGTCAGGTGACATCAGGGTATATCTTGTTTCAATGTCTCCCAGGCATTCCTTTCTTAATAGGTAGATTTTCTGGACTCACACTGATGAAAACTTGTTTGGTCTGTTGGAGTCCCCCATGAGAAAAATTGAGTTCAGCTAAGTAGCAAAACCCAGACAAATAAATGTCAGCTCTCTTAGGCACTGGGAACCCACTTTAGCCTGGGCTCTGAATGTCTAGTCTATAGAAAATTTGACCTCTGTTCTTATAGATATTGTAAGAGTCCACTAAAGATGATTGAGTCTAGTGCTTTAAAAGGAAATATTCCCCTTTAAGAGTTAGATACAATAATACATGTTGATAGTGATACTTGCTTTTAGATGAAGTTGATTGGTCCAGTGCCCGATGATTTTGTATTCTGTACTTTTGTTGTTTATCTGATACTGAAAGATATCGTAGCGTCCAGGAGCATCTCCATTTTCATTAAAAGTGACAGGTGTACCAGCGCTGCCTATAGAAATTAGGAAAACACTGTTAATAATTTAATAGTTCATTGGGCTTATTTTCCTTTAAGGAATAAGGAAGAAGGGGTAGATAAAAATACGTGTGTGTGTGTGTGTGTGTATGTGTGTGTGTGTGTGTATACTAAGTGACTTGGAGATTTTAGTCCATGCAATGTCATTCCTAATAGTATACAAGAAAATCAATTGAGATAAACATAGAAATAAGGACTTTATTGTATACATTAGAAAGTAAATGGTGAATATCTAAGCTAAATAATATACATACCAGCTAAATAGATAAAAATTAACAGTCTGAATATTCAATAATAGCTGCATAGAATGTGACTTAATAGGGAAATTTTACATGAATATGGCACCTATTGTGTAATAGAAACTACCAGTGTCAACACAAAATCAACAGAACATCCCGCCAAGAAACCTAAATGTTTGACTCTGTGGCAAGTTCAGCTCCAATATGAAGGAGGTGCACTGTTGAGTCCAACTGCTTCTGAATAGATCACTATAGTCTGCTCTTGGAAAGCTCTGCTGGGCAAGATAGAATGAGCAGTGGAGAGGCTCTGCTCAGACCATCAAAGTCCCAAGATGCACTGTGATGACTGTAATGGTGGCAAAACAGTAGGATGTAAGAAATTTTGTCTCTTCTAAGTTCCACTCTTTTTGGAAGCTTTCATCTTTTCTCCTGATAACTTCTGCTCACTTTTACTTTCCCTCTTATTAACTTTTTCATAATCCCAGGTGTGGGAGTCAAATGCAATGAGAACACCAATGTTTTCCCATTCCATCTCACTGAGCTTTCTACACAGACTTTCTTTTTCTCTAACAGCCCTTAGACCTCCCTTCATCTTCCTGGGTCATTCTTTCTCTACTTGAAACATTTGTTGGACAGCAATTCCTTTATCCAGTGCCTACCTTTCCTCTGAAGGACCCCTTTCCTCAAAGGATATTGGATTTCATTTCTCTTCTGCAATGCAGTTTCCTCTTTTTGCTGGCCCTTTCTATATTATAGTCTCCAAATTACATACAATTAACATTTAAATAGGTAGACATTATGTATTTTCTTCCTACAATGGCTTTCTTGACCTATTTGCAAAGTTTACCTTAACTACTTATAAAAACAAAATATAATTATCAAATGACATGATTATAGAAATATAATAACTGGGTTCTGTATGAATTTATGGCCAGCTGCTTCTGCATATTATTTCTCCAGTTAAAAGAAAATCTGTTGGTAGTCAAGTGAATGATAGAGTCACTGTCCCAAAAATAATAACTTCTAATTTAGAGACTTCAATATCATTTTGATATTAACTTATACCAGATTTGGCAATGGATTAAAGAGGAATATTTGAAAGTGGTAAAGAAAATTGATTCTGAAATAAAACAGCTCGAGTTCAAACTCCCAGTTCTATCAGTTGGTGGATATTACTGTTTGTGATATATTCTCAGTTTCACTGTATCTTAATTTTCTTATCCATGACCTAAGCTGATAGTAATCCTACACAAAAAGTTATATGACAAATGGACCAATCTGTTTAAATATGCAGTGCATATCACATAAGTATGAAATACTATCACTCTTTTCTCATGGCAGTCTTTGAGCAAAATAATTTTTATGACATTTATCTCCCTAATCCTTACAACTTTCAATAGAATATCATATAAAATGAGACTCCAATTCCCTCAGTGCCCCACATTTTAATTCACCATTTTCTCTTTCACACATAAGGCCATCTTCCTTCTCCTAACTTCTCTTAATAATTTGTGGCTCAAGTCATGAACTTGTAGAAACTTGATCACACAAAACTGGTTAGACACCCAACTAGCACTTCCTCTCCAACCTGAGTCAACAAAAATCTTCCCTTTTCTCTTCATATTATACTATTCACTATAATTATGACCTTAAATTAGTTTGAGAGATATTTATTGAGAGGCCACTAAATGTTCAACACAGCACACTCTATTTTTCTCCCAAATGGTTTCCTTGATATAAAAAGAACATATATGTTATCTTTGTAAGGACTGCATTAAAAGGAGGTGCAAGTTCTAAAAGAGAGAGTAGAATTCTGAGATAAAGTCAGGCATGGAAAGATTTGCCCTAACTCTAAGGAAAATAGTCATATGAAGCTGAGCAAATATGTTAACTAGCCATATGGCATGGCTTAGACTAGTTTACATGGAATAATTGAGTCATGCGATAGCAGAAATGAGTCAAAGCTATTGGTCTAGGGATTCATTCACAGATAATTCAGTATCGGAGTCATTATTTTGGGCAACTTGGGTGCTGGTAGAAAATCCAATGATTTTGTTGAGTCTTGTTTTCTTAATCTAACATGGTCATGGCTAAGTATGCATTTGAATTATTTCAACCTTCTCATAAAAAGAACTAGCACCATTGAATATTGACTCTGCCCAAACAAGTCCACTAGTTCTCTGGATTATGAAACAAAGAGCATCCTTGAAAAGCTAGGAAGGACTTATAAGTGGATTCTTTTCCACATGTTTGCCGTTAGTTTAAAACTCTGAAACTGGCCACCCTGAAAAAACAAAACTAAGTTGCAAATATCAACTCAAATAGAAAAACTCAAATATCTATAAATGTTTTAATGACAGCAATGGTAAAAAAAATATAGCAAATATATTTGAATTGAGACTATTTAGATATTTATTTATTTATTTAATGTAAATTATACCCTATCTAATTTTCCCATTTTATTTCATTTTATCTGGCACTCTAGGTATTTCATACATTTTGTAATATATTATACTTTTTAAAATGCTTTCCATCCATATGGACCTATGAAAACAGGAGAACAAACACATAAATTTGTGAGGTGACATTTTTACTAGTCAGGAACTGCCCTCAGGGTCTCAACATCTCCTTGACTGTTCAATAGGAAATGTGTAGAAAAATTACATTTTTATTACTCAGCATATCATGAACTTCTAATATGGTTCTGAAGGGAAATTTTTATATCAAAATGTTGGTTCCTTTGGGTGTTATGAGGAAAGATAGTTTGTCTTGGGATTTGGAGATTGAAGTTTGATTTCTACATCTTCAATTTAACTGTGTGTATCTTAGCAAGTGACCCGATTTACATACAATTCTTTTTTCATCTCAGACACTATCATAATAATATCAGCTCCTCCAAAATACCCAAAAGGTGTATGACATGACATGTATGAAAAGCACTTAGTATGTGACAGACAAACAACAGAACAATAAAAATGAAAACTGTTCTCAGTTGAGCTCACTGTTTGCCTACACTTCCACTGATTTGGTTCATGCTGTATTGTTTCCTCATTTGGTAAAAAAAAGGAATGTGGAAATAATTTGTTTACTTTTAAATGTAAGAAAGATAAATCTATTCTTAATTGTCACTCTAGCTTGTCTTTCTTTAAACATTACTTTTTTATTTCCCATTTAGTGACAAATGTTACTGGTTAATAATCTCATCCAAGTAGAAGAAACTAAGAATGAAATCAGTTAAATTATTAGTTTTGCTATCCTTAAAGATCATTTAAACAACTGGTACAAATCCAATATGAAATAATAATACTCAACAAAATTATTTTTTTATGCTTTCCTTCCTTTAATCCAAATTATGAGTATGCATTACAACCAATAAATACAATCTAATTTTCAAACTGAATTATGCCACAAAATAAGTGTTTGGGAAATTGAACACTCTCTGCAGACCTTATTTCTCCTCTTCCTTGGAAGACTTTTGCACTGCATTTGGCATATCTATCTATAGCTACACTTTTGTTTTATTAGCTCATAGTTTTATATTTACCTATTGACTTCTGAATTAGCTCAATTCATTCCCAATTTTCATTTTCCTTCTAACTTTCTTGCACATCATCATCTGCTATAAACATCTCCATCTTAAATTTGTTCTGCATAGTAAATATACTTTGTAATTCACCAGCCCTAGTTGGTGGTAACCACTTTAAAAGAGAAAAATCAGAAAACTCTCCTCACTGGAGTAGCTGGTGTTTCTTCTTCCCAATCACTGTTCACAGTCAAAGCTGCTCCCCTGGACTCTAGTTAAACTTGACTGAACACCTTTCACTTGTTTCTTCCTTTGAAGTTTAAGCAGACAAACAAGTCTGACTGAGGGACTAGTAGAAGCCAGATCTAGAAATAAGATCCTAAAATAAAAGTCACATTCTTCCATTAGGGAAAAATATAGGAATACCATTACTCATATCTCTCAATTAGTAGACCCTACCTCCAAAATACTTCTAATTTGCAGATTTTTTTCTCTTTTCCATTAAGCTGCTCCAGACCACTATGATATTTTTATGAACACTGACAGAGTACTTGGTATTCATACTGAACATTCTTGTACATTACTGACCCTTAGCCAAAGTATAATGTAAGAGACAAATCAAACTCCATGGCTTCTCTCTTTAAAAATCATTCAGTGACTTCCTATGTAATTTATATTAAAATGTAAAAGACTTCTGATGAGGTTCAAAGTCCCTTATTTCTCTTGTCTAACTCATGTTCTATATTTTTCCACCCTGGTCTTATTCTCTTCCAAAGATTATGAAGCTTGTTCTATCTCAGAAATTTTATCATCTCTTCTTTCTTCTTGCATTCATCCATCAGATCTTTAGAAGAGCCTCATTAATATTCATATTCTATTTAAAATAGCAGAGTAAATTCCCGTCCAATAGGGTCAGTATCCTATCCCTGTCACTCACTATAATATACAGTATTTATTTCCTTCATGACATTTATATGTATCTAAAATATACCAAGTTTTTTAACTGACTTGATACACAATGCTGGATTATATCCTCAGGATTAAGGAAAAATTTCCCAGCATATTTCTTACCATGTAAGTAGCACCAGACTATGGGTTAAGTATTAAGAGTCCATATTCACTGTTTCCTTAGTACATGGCATGGTTACAATTGCAATAATTCCACTCAGGTGTGGCCAAATGATTAGTTGTAGACAATCTTATATGAGGGGATCCTTGGGCAATTGAAAATCCATCATAAATATCATAAGTGGACATCTGTATTCTTTCTCTTTCTGAATTCTCATATGGAAATGAGATTGAAAGTAAACTGAGAGTCTATATCTTAATGATGGCAGAGTTTTCATGAGCCAGAATTGCAGAGTGAGGAGGTCTTTGCTACTACTGTCATTCATTCAGTCTTTTACACGAGTATAAACAATTTATTCTGTTTCAGTCACTTGCAGTAGACAACCATAACTAACTGCCTATTATGATGAGTTCATAATATTTAAAAATCGACAAATGTAATCAGATTATCAGTAAAAATGAATGCTTCACATCATGTTGCATTGTTCATTAACAACACTAGAATTATAAAATTGAGAATCAAAGACATGAGAATGAATTGATAACTGGTTTCAGAGTTTTAAATTTCGGTGTCAATTACTATAATATACATATAAAGTGTATGATGTGTCTATATATATTATACATAGTAATACATGTTACATGATGTAAAATCATTCACTAGCATTCCATTGAATATATATTAATGCTATTTTTTTTTCTAAATGACTACAAAGATTCTCACATAATTGGATATTCTAATAAAAACTAAATATAAAAGTCTTTAAAATTTCAGTTTTAGTAAAAAACGACAACTTTTCTATTCTGCTGTATGAAAAATAAGATAGAACAAGAAATATAATTGAATGGCATTTTTGATTCTCTGAGCCAAACCTCCTTGATTTTTCCATTAAGAAACTGAACTTAGAACAGGCTTCCCTCTTGTGGAAATGTCTTTATGATCGTTGGATTAAAAGTGCTTTATGATTGCAAAAATGTCACCATTGTTAATGAGTCGCCCCATTTGAGAAATAGAAATGCAAAGTATAATTGCATTTATAGTACTCAAATAAGCTGACTGAACTTTTAACATTAAGAAAAGACACATTTCTTTGTGATACACATCTCAGGGAGGCAGATATATTAGGAGGTTTAAATGAAATCTCTTGTAAGAAAAGTGACCAAAGAGACTATTAAAATATCAAATGTTTGGTTAAAGCAAATGAATGGGATAAAAAGGCAATTATAATTAAATAAGATTAAGTCATAAATCTTAAGGGAAATTTGGGAACAAAGAAAAGTATCCCACTGTTCCACAAACTCAATACATTCTCTCATTGCTCCTGAATGTACTCAACACACTCTCATTTTGTACAAGAAATTTTCTCTTATTGCCGTGCCAATGAACTTCGTTATGATACCTTTGGATGTCCTGAATATCTAATACCTAAGATTTTGCACATGAAACATTCATTGAAGAAATAACTGTTTCTGTTAATAATTTTCTGACACTGATGTTGACAAAAACATGAGAGAGGCAAATAAAGGAGGAAATGAGAAAAGGAAAAAGAGAGAAGCATTGACAACAGACACTTAGAAGAGAACTTTAATCAAATAGTTCAGTGTGTCTTTTGCATCAGAAAGAGTGTCTTGCTACTTAAATTTATAGCTGATTTTAGTGATTCCTGAACTGAATGATTTTATTTCCATGTAACAATCTTAAGTCCAAAGTCAAAAATTTATTAGTTCATATTTTTACTGAGACCTTTAAATTTATCATTTTCAAACACATTTAAATCCAATTGTAGTTGATGTGTGAGATACAATTTCACTTTTATATAAGACATTTCTGTTTAAGTTACTGTTCTATTACTGTAAAGGGACACGATGCCCAAGACAACACTTATAAAATAAAGTATTTAATTAGGACCTTGTTTACAGTTTCAGAAAGTTGGTATAAGATTGCCATGGAGGTAAGCAGACATTGGTGTAGTGGTTGAGAGGTTTAAATTTTGAACACCAGGCAGTAGGCAATGAAAGAGACACTGGGGCTAGCATAGGTTTTTGAAACATCAAAGCCTAGCCCCACTGACACATCTGCTCCAAGAAGGCCATCCTCCCAATCCTTCACAAAGAGCTGTACTAACTGGGAATCAAACACTCAAATATATGGACTTGTGGTGAAGAGATGGTCCAGTTAATATCACTGGCTGCTATTCCAGGAAACTTGGGTTTAATTCCCAGCACCTACATGGCAGCCCACAATTCTATGTAACTCCCCTTCCAGGAGATCCAACATCCTCAAACAGATATACATATAAGCAAAACACAAGTGTACATAAAAATAAAAATTAAAAAATCAAATACATGGGCTTATGGGCCCATTCTCATTCAAACCATCACAGATTCATAACTGAACTTTTCAATTTTTGCAGTGAATCACTTTATCCCCATGTAACATTTTAATCATAAAGTCTAAAAGTTATTATCTCATATTTTTATTGAAATTTTTAAAATTTATAATTTCCATGTGTATTTTCATCCAATTGTAATTGACTCATAAATTTAGATGAAGGTAGAATATCAATTTTTATATGAGGACAACAATTTTTCAAGTTTCTGTTGAATTCCTTCTTTCTCACTCACTGGACAGCTACATTTTATTTTGTAGCTGAGATCTAAAAGGAAATTGTTCTGTCTTTGCCTTTGTTATTCCACTGGCTCATTGGTCTATTTTTCATCCAATATTATTTTACACAAATTATATAGATCCATACAAAGACTTAAACTGAGAGGGAAAGTCACCTATTCATCCTAAGAATGTGTGCTTTCTCTTTGCTTTGTGCTCTTCTGTGTAAAAATTAGGACCATCTAAGTGGCTTAGGATTGGAAAATGGTAGAACAAAGAGATTATCTAGGGAAAACTATATTTTTATACTGTCTTCCTACTTTAGAGTTTCTGTTTCCTGATGATCATTTAGTATTTAGTTCTTAAACATGTTTTAAAATCACTTTATAATGTATATTTTCTTTTCTCTAGTCTTTTAGTTCTCTAGTTTTTGGTAAGTATTAAATATTAAATGCAAGACCTTACACGTATTAATAATGCACTCTACCATGGAGCTACATTTACAGGTTTATCTAAACTTTGTCTTTTCACAATAATTCCCAGTTTTGTAAATAATATCATGCATATGATCATTTATATGCATGTTGCTAACATTCAAATCTTTCACCACTGTGAGCATATCTTAACTAACATTACCTAAAAGTTTCCTACAAGTATATAAGATACAGCTGGCATCTTTACGGATGAGTGCTAAATGTAGAATTGTTCTAAACAAAAGGTGAATTTATTTTTCATGGGACATTTGAGACTGTGTGGGAATATTTTTACCTCATGATAAAATGATGGAATTGACAACTAATGGAAGAGGTTAGAGATGTGCTGAATGCCCAGACATTCCAAGGATGTGTCCTATAAGAAGGAATGACTATCAGAGAGTAAATCATAGCAACTTAGAGATGCCTGTGGCTTTCCAGTATGCATAAGTTATCATTAGATTTCATTTACATATAAACAATCATGATATATACGAATACTTATGCTTTTGATTCTCACTGTATAAATTTTAGGTATTTAACATTTTTTCTCCATATTTTTATGCTATGCAAAACTTACTCTTTTATGACTGTACTCTTAAAAATTATTATATTTGATTAGTTTACTTTGTGTATGTGTTAAAGGGATGTTTGCCACAGTGCATACAAGTATGTCAGGTAATAATATGTTAGAATGGTTCTCTCCTTTAACTATCTAGAGACTTTGATTTGAACTTGGGTGCACAGTCTTCACAGCAAGAGCATTTCTGTGCTGAACCGTCTCACCAGTGCTTCCTTCTACAATCTTTATTCTACCAAGAGGAGGAGTTGTGAACATTAGCATTGCTTTTGACTCAGTATAGTTTTTGATCTTATTTCTTGACAAATGTTTATCAGTTTAAGAAAGCAGTTTTTATCATTGCTTTTGACTCAACATAGTTTTTGATCTTATGTCTTGACAAATGTTGATCAGTTTAAGAAAGCAGTTTTTTATTACAAATGCACTATATTCTTGTATATTTTACTGCATAAGTGATATTTTATATACATTGATATGGTTTTCATCTTATATTTATATTTCATCTTATATTTTTGTATTTTCTAATGTTACATAATATAATTGGAGATGAATTCACTGATTTCAATGTATCAAATTTATGTACATCATTAGTTCAATTTTCCAATGTTTTATTTAGAATGATTTCATTCATACTCATGCCTAAAACAACCCTGAAATTTTTGTTATAATATTTTTTGTATTTTGCTTTAGGTATTAGATTGTATATAATCTGAAAATATGATGTGATCAATAGTTCTTCTATTACTAGAAAATATTAATATGAAGTCATATCAATATTTTCTTTGAAAACTTTATAGAAGACATATTTGAAGTCATCCCAAATACCCAGAAGAGAATAAAACATTCAACCTGGTTATATGATATTCACATAATGGAATATCACATTTCAGTCAAAACGATTAACTACAGAGGTGGTCACTAATGTGAGATGAATTTTATCAACACTAGTTGAAAATGTACATTCATAAAATGTAATTTACAAAATTATCAAAAGATAGTTTTTAATTTCAGATATTTGTACAGAATAAAACACAAGGTTATGTATATAGATCAGTGGTAGAACATTTGCCTAGAATGAGTAAGGTTTGGGGCAAGGTAATATTTTAAATATGTAGCGTATCCAAAATGAAATAAACAAAAAATATTGCAATTAAAAACCCAGCATGTCAGCTGGGCAGTGGCGGCACATGGCAAGAATTTCAGCACTTGGGAGGCAGAGCCAGATACATGTCTGAGTTTGAGGACAGCTTGAACTACAGAATGAGTTCCAGGATAGTATGAAATAAATAGCGAAACCCTGTCTTGAAAAAACAAGAAGAAGAACAACAACAAAACAGTAACAGAAACAACTAGATAGAAGGAAAAATCAATTTTAAGGTGTAATGGGAATGGCATGTATAAATAGCTGTCTGACTTATGGATGAACACATTTGTAATAAATCATTATTGTAAATATAATTAACAATCTTTTAGTGTATTTCATAATTAATATTTTAATATTTTCAGAGTTTCTATCAGTTACCCAAATACAGACAGCCTTAGAGAACTGATGAGGAACTGTAGGAAGGGGGACTGGAATGGGGGCAATGGCTGGACTGTAAACAATAAAAGCAAAACAGAAAAAAGAACAGACACCAAAATGTCTTAAAAGTGAGTAGTATATCAAATAGTAGAGGTCTGCTCATTTCTGACATTAATTTATGGGTGGAATTTAAAAAGGACATAAATCATTTATTTATAATGGACCTAATTTTCTGTAATTACAAGAACTGTCGATGTATATTAAGCTACGGTGATGAATATAAATTGTCTCTGTTACTATAGTGATTTGGGACTCAGTACTGAATGCACAATAATTTGGAAGACATTAAAAAAGAACCCACTGAAACATTTGAGAAAATAGCCATAAATTAAACCATAAAAATATAAAATGACTAGCATATTCATTCTGGGCCTTGCTTATTACTTGAAGATAAGGCCAAATATAATATAATATAATATAATATAATATAATATAAATATATAATTTAAATATAAATAAATATATATATTTCAAGTCTAAATGAATAATTTTAATTATTTAAGAACATCATTTACTGTTACTATTGCTGCAATAACTAAAATGTAAGTAGCTATTAATTAAAAACTTTAATTGCAAGTCTCTTAAAATTGTCACATAATATTTTAAGTTGTCAATATTTTTGAAAATATCAAAAAGTTAAAACATCAAATTAAAAAGTAAATATTATTGATGCCAAATATTAGTAAAGCACTTAAGGGTATGTTTTATTCTTTACTCAAAAAAAACCCTTAAAGATATTATTATAGGTGGGTCAGAGACTAGTAGCTCTTAATGATCTTCCAGGGTCCCAAGTTGGGTTCCCAGCACCTGTATGAGACTGCTCACAACCACCTATAACTCCAGCTCCGACAGAGTGACACACTCTTCTGGTTTCCATAGACACTGTGCTCACTTGCATATAACCCCATGTATGGACACACACAGATACACATTTAAATTAAAGAAAATTTAAATATGTGTAATTACAGAGTACTGTTTAGCAAGTGGCATATTTCAAAAGCTAAAGTATCTGGACAAGTTTATCTTTAGAAAGAAGCTATACAAGAACAAAACTTAATTAAGCAATAAATAAAATATACTTAATGATTTAACTTGTTATCATAATATAGGTGAATACATATGTACATAAATATATGTTCTTAGCTGACAAAAAATTTTAAGCATGATGACAAATTTTTAAAATACCATAGAAAGAAATGAACATTTTATTGTAAAAATTTAGAAATTCTAAATTAAATGCCAAATACTTTAAATGAATGAAAAAAATATAATACACTAATGAAAAAATTCTTAACTTGTAAGAATCTCTTGAAATTAAAATTTTAGCATCTAGCACCAATGACAGGAAAAAATAGAAAATTCAAAAAGATAAATCTTATAATTCTTTAAGGGGTTTTTGTATTTCCTCTTTAGGGCTTCTACCTGTTTACCTGTGTTCTCCTGTATTTCTTTGAGGAAGTTATTTATGTCTTTCTTAAAGTCCTCTATCATCAATATGAGAAGTGATTTTAAATCTGATCCTTGCTTTTCCAGTGTCATGGGGTATTCAGGACTTGCTATAGTGAAAGAATTAGGTCCTGATGATGCCAAGTAATCTTGGTTTCTGTTGCTTATGTTCTTGTTCTTGCCTTTCACTATCTGTTTATCTCTAGTACTACCTTCATTCATTGTCTCTGACTGGAACCTGTCTGCTCTGCTATCATGGTTGTGTCAGATCTCCTCAGAGTTCATCTGTCTCTGTGATCCTGTGACCCTGAGATCCTAAGTGTGATAGTTCCTGGTAGTCAGGCAGCTTCTGGGATCCTGAAATCCTGATGTGACCAAGCTCCTGAGATCCTTTGATCTTATTATCCTATGTTCCTGGGCATGTTAGAGTTCTTGGGAGTCCAGCCTCCTCTGGGTTTGGGGGTATCAGGTGCAGAGCTGGTGCCCTAGGACTGCTCCAGGTGCAGACCGGAAGGGTCCTGTGCCACCATGAGGGAGTTCCTGGGTCCCTGCAGGTCCCAATTACCCCCTGTTGGGGGGTGGGGGTTATGTAGCGGCCTACACATCTATGATCCTGGGAGTGTTTAGAGCTCCTGGGAGTCCAGCCTCCTTTGGGTTTGGGGGGATTGAGTGCAGAGCTGGCACCCTAGGACTGCACTAGGAGCCATAGCATAGAGTTATTAAATTAACAGGCTGGCTAGCCAAAGACTGGTAAGATTCTGCACAGAATCTTACCAGCCTAAGACAGAAGGGCATTGCTTTTGATAATGCATAGTCTATGATGCATAAGGAAGACATTCTTGGCAGAACGACCTAAGACCGACTCAGTCTTGTTTATGAAATAAAAAATGGGGAGATGTGGAGAGTTTTTGGGGCTGCTTGGCAAGAATCTGACATGGGCCATGGACAAAGAGATGAGCTGCTTGGCAGAAATATGACATTGGCCAAGGACAAGGAAGTAGGCTTTAGGCAGGAATCTAACAGGCTAGAACAGAGAAGTAATTTCAGGGAGGAATCTAAATCTTAAACTAGAACAAGGAAGTAAGCTTCAGATGTGAAAATGAATTTGGGCTAGGACAGGGAAGTTGGCTCAGATATTTTGGTCATCCTGATAAACCCTTAGAAACAGTGATCATGGAAGTGTTCACAGAATTTAATTTATTGCCTTGCTTGTTCTTTGACTACTTGTGTTTATTGGCTTGTTTGTTCCTTGAATATTTGCATCTATTGTATTGCTAGTTCCTCAACATAGAACTGACCTTAATACTTGCATGTAATTAAAATGGTATAAAAACAAAAAGAAGGAAGGGGAATCAGATAGGGGTGTTTTAGGTAGGGAAAATGGGGACAATGGATGACATCTGAAATGTAAATAAATAAAATATTCAATAAAGAATAAAAATAAAGTTAAAAAAGGAAATTTTTGCATTTCAGTGCTTATAGAAGACATTGGTGAGAAGAAATATGCATATTCAGTCTGTTTTTTTTTTTCTTACAAGAAAAGTTAGATCAAATATCTCTAGGGTGAATTTCCATGAGATACAAGTGCTAGCTCTTTCATCATTGATTGTTGTTTGTTTATAGTTAAATGATAGATATATAAGCTAAGACAACATGCAAACACTGTTAATAAAGACATCTGCAAAATATACTCATTGCATAATTTTAATGGAGAAACAAGACAATCAAAATGTATACTAACATAAAAATCTAAAGATCTGAAACTGAAATATGTAAATTTATCAGTCAAACATGGATAAATAGCCACATAAGGTAATGTGGTATAGCCACTGAAATGGTCATATAAATACATTATTAATATGGCATATGACTGTGGTATCTTTTCTAATATATATATATATATATATATATATATATATATATATCCATAAGATACATTTACTTTAAACTGATACACATAGATATAGCTAGAATTTAGAGGATGATGATAGGTAGATAGATAGATAGATAGATAGATAGATAGATGATAGATAGATGATAGATGATAGATAGATAGATAGATAGATAGATAGATACATAGATAGATACATAGATAGATACATAGATACATAGATAATAGAAAGATATAGATGCAGACATACCTTCTAAATTCTCATATTTTCTATTACATTACCCACAAATACAATAAAGAATGTCTGTTTGGTGTTAAAAAACAAAATGTCAAGCTTTAAGTCTTTGTCCACGATATTTTCAGCATATTATTCACTACAATTTCCAGTGAAATGCCACATAGAAATGATCATCAATTAGGATAGCCTTACTACTTTCATTTAAAAAGACAAAAGGATATATTTTTGATGGTTCCTATAGGAAACAACCTACTGTCCTTTTAAGTGTCATTTTATGAATTGTATTTTAAGGCTGGAAAATTGAAAATGGTAAAACGTCATTAATAAATGATCTACTATAATCCAAAGCTGTAATGCTTCCCACATCTTTAATTGTCCCAAAATACCCATCTCTAACTCACAAAAGGCACATGAAATAAGTCCTGTCTGAAGGCTATCTCATTTCTCTTTGGAATATTCTCTAGGTCCAGCTATCACCCCTTCTCATTTATCAACTGAATAGGTTTCCTGACTCCGCAGGCTCTGAATCTTGGTTTCTTGTTTTCTATGTTCTCTTTGCTTTTGCTCAAGTCTGCTTATTCTCAGTGTTGCCTAAAGCCTCTATAAGGAACTAATTTTCTCTTCTGGCTTAGAATATGTCCTGGCAAGGCCCCTTCCTCTGAGCTGCTTAGTATCGGTCCCTATGTTAGCTTCTCTCCTCCCAGCAACCCACCAGCTTCTCTTTCCTTTCACAGAGATATGTGATCCCTACCATCTTGATTGGTACCATTGCTAATACTATCAAACCATAATTGAGTCATTATTTGCTACATATTATAAGCTGGGGTACAGCACAGCTGTTGAGCATGTGCCAATCAAGTATGTGATCATCAGTTTTGATCCCTGCTGTACCAAATTTTTAAAAAAGGTGAAAATTTGTAAGACCATTCATTAGGTATCAGTAATATTTTCTTCAAACTAAGAATGTTTACTGTTGACATCTGCTGATGTGATGTTTGCTTGTGTCGATGATGTTTGTAAGAACAGCCATCTGAAGGAAAAGAGCAATTGTAGAAAGAAAGCTAGGGCCTGTGATAGCCCTGAGAAACCAGGACTGTGCTTGTTCTCTTCTCTCACTTGGGAGAGTATTAGCCACAGTACAAGATGGGTAGAGGAGTCAGAGATGAAGATTTCAAAAGGTGCTACACTGTCAATAATTATTAATTTTTTAAAAATCCCTCAGTGCCATGTTTATGAATGGAGAATAAATCAATAATCTCAAATCAATAACATTGTTCATTCAGATATCTAATTAACTCAGAAATATAACTTTTTTTTTTGCTCATTGATTTCATTAAAGCTTTAAAACAAATTAACCAAGTTGACATTTTGTTTTTGTCAACATGAATTCCTATTTGAAAAGAATTAACACCCTGTAGCTATTTATGTTCATATTGGTGATTGGCATCAGACTTTAGCTTCATAGTTGGCTAATTGAGGAATTGATCTGATTTGTACAACAAAATTTCAGAAAATATAATATTCAAAATCATTAAGCAAACATGATTCTTCCCACTTCATTCCTTTTTAATTGGGGTCCATGTCCATTGTGGTTGTCCTGCAATTATTTGTTCTTGTGAGTAAAACTAAAATTTGGGTAAAAAATGAAAAGTAAATTTTAGAAGTAGAAATAAATTTTGATGAGAGCTAGTGAAAAACAAATAATTCCCTGTTATGAATGTCTCATTTTTATCTACCTCTCTCCAAGAACTTGGGTGCACTCTAAGAATCAGAACCAATTTGGACACTCGCACATCAAAATATAGAACGCAGATGGTTAATCTTTCAATAACCTGCACACAGAGAATAACCTGGTCCCTGATCTTGTCCTGACTATTAACTGGTTTACAGATGCATCTATGAGTACTAGACTCCTCACTCCATTCAACCACAAATCATTCGCTAACATAATAGTGAGTAAAACAATGTTTGCTGAAATGCTGAAAAGACTATGAAATTTTCTAAACATACACCAACATCTACTTTTCATCAACTCAATAATGAAAGCAGAATATTTCTTCTTTTATGAAGTTGATATACCTAGTTGTTGAAGTCGTTCAATTTTCTTTCATTTTTGTATTCATAAATTAGAGCCTACTTATTCCAAAATGAATCCTTCAAAATGAAAGCAAAGATTCTCTTTGGAATGTTTATGAACTTCTACTTTTCAGCCTTTGATAGTGTTAAGTGTTTAATGCTCTCTGATTTAAATCCCTTCTAAAATTGAGTTCTCAAGTTGATGGAGATATTTTCATAATTAAAGTACCCTCAGATTGATGTAAACTATTTTTGTTATTTTTAAATCATAGCTATAGCCTGGAAAAATAGAGTATATAAAATACACTAGAGAAAAGACTCTGATAGGCCTTTATATCTGAAGCAAATAAAATCAGAGGCGACAACTATTTTTATTATTTTGTCATCTGATAGCTTCTACATATTGTATTCGAATATTTTTAACTACTTTATAATTAATTATTTTGTTCTTTTAAACACACTTTAAACATGAACTGAGTTCAAGTCATGGTAGAAAATCAGGAAAACAATAAAAAATGCACAGTACTTGGAAGTACATTTAATGAACTACATGTCTCGCAGTGCTATATCCTTTAACCATGGTATCTTTTGCACTACATTTATATTTGCTCATTTTTAAAAATATATTTGGCAATTTGTACTTGATTGTACTAGTTTCTAATGTTCATCATCACCTGAGCTGCAGTGTTTTACTTAAATAGACCTAACGTGTACAAAGGGTAACTTTCTATATTACTTTGCAATGAATCAGGCTACGTTAGTAAAAAGCAAAAAAGACAGAGATAAAAAAATGTTCACCCTTTATTGATCCACATTCTAGTCTATTGTGAATCAAGAAAACTATATCCAGAAATATCATTCAGTTAGATATGTTCCATTTATCTGCTGCTCTTTAACACAAACTCATTTAATATTTCTTGTTTATCACTGAAAATTTGAGAAAGTAGAATATTAGAAGAGATGAGGAAAAAGAATCTAAACTGAGAAGGCAGTGCTAGATTTTTATTACAATTTAAAGTATTTATGATAGATGTATTCATCTATTTCTCAATAGTTTAGCTTTTTATTCACTTTACATCCTTATCATGGCCCGCTCCTTCCTCACCTCCCAGTCCCACCCTTACAAATTTCTCTCTCCATTTGTCCCTTTTCCTTCTTCTCAGAGAAGGGAAGCCCCTCTTGTGTCCCACCCCACCCTAGGACATCTAGTACCAGCAGGACTAGGCACATCCTCTCCCACTGAGGCCAACATGTAGAACAAGCTACTCATTTGTTACAGATGAGGGTCTAGGTCCAGCTCCTGCATCTTCCCTGGTTTGTGGCCTAGGCTCGGTCAACCTCCATGGTCCCAGGTTAGTTGACTCTGTAGGTCTTTTTTGGGTGTCCTTGACCCCTCTGACTTGTTCAACATTTATAGCAGCCTTATTCATAATAACCAGAAATTGGAAACAATCTAAATTTCCCTCAACTGAAGAATAGATAAAGAACATGTGGTACATCTACACATGCTACTCAGTGGTTACAAACAAAAACCGTGAATTTTTCAGACAAATGGATGGCACTTGAGAATATTATCCTCAATGAGGTAACTCAAAGCCAGAAAGACAATATCGTATATATGTACTTATAAGTAGACATCACCCATAAAGTGCATTATAACCATGGTAAAGTCCATAGACACAAAGAAACTGGGTAATAAGGGGATTCTATATGCTTGCATTCAGGAACATAGCTTAACTTTTTCCTGAGAGACTTCATCCAGCAGTGTGTGGAGACAGATGCAGAGACCCATAGCCAAACATTAGGCAGAGCTCAGAGAATTTTAGGGAAGAGTGGAGGATGTATTCAAATTTATTGTTGAGAAATATACTGGTAAGGTGGTTAAGTGGGTAAAGACATTTCCTTTAAGCCTTACAGCCTGAGTTCAATCCCTGATGTCCACATCACAGAGCCTGGGCCACCAACCAGGGAGGATGCAGGAGCTAAACATTATTATAGATATTATAGATAGATTAAAGATAGATAGATGATAGATAGATAGATAGATAGATAGATAGATAGGTGAGAGAAAGAGGGATGATAAAAATTATAATTTTTAATGACGGAAAGTGCAGAGTCTTCAGTTCTACTGTTATTTAATGGAATTCATTGTGATGGTTTTATCTGCAGTCCTTCTCATTCTCTAGACTACTATGCAGTTTCTTAGTGGCACAAATACATGTACTATTGAATCGTTCCCCTTTCAATGAAAAATATAGCTAAAATTCCTTATGATAATATTTAAATATTACCAAAATACTTATTGTCCATGCAGTGTTGCCTTTTTATTTGTATCATAGCTTAGGGCATTAATCCTTTACTGTGTTGGGGTATTCCTGTCATTGCCAATTTGATTACTGCCTCGTTAGTGTGTTCAACTTGATACAAGCTAGAGTCATTTGAGAAGAGACAATTTCATTGAGAAAATGCTTCCACCAGATGGGTATATGGGTGCATTTTCTTCAATGACAATTGATGTGTGTGTGCAAAGTACCACTCCTGGGTAGGTGGCCCTATGTGGCATAAGAAAGCAGACTGACAAAGCCATGAGAAGCAAGCCACTATGCAGTGCTCATTCATGACTCTGCTTCAGTTCCTATCTCTGGGTTCCTGCCCTGCTAGAGTTCCTATCCTGACTTTCCTCAGTGCTGCACTATTACCTGGAAGTATAAATGAAATAAACCCTTTCCTTCCTATGTAGAGTTTGGTCATGATGCTTTATCACATTCCTACTGAGAAATTCTAAGACAATGATGTAAGCGATTTACATAAAACATCAATGGTTTCCTTGTACAGAACACTGGTGTTTTCTTTTACCTCTCCAGCTTTATTTGCTGAGTCAAATGGAGTATATTTTTTCAAATTCTGATGCATATTACTTTTTTCTTTGAGTAGTTTATATGTAGATATATTAAATATATATAAATATATATAAATATATATAAATATATATAAATATATATAAATGATGATACACGACTTTTACTACATAATATGAAAAGGGAATTATAAATTATTCTGGATTCAGATACACACACATACAGAACTTTCTGTTGCATTCGTACATAGATCTTAACATGCACAGCAATACCTTTGAATTCTTCAAAATAGGAATTCTAACTAAGTTGGACTAGAGTTTGGTACAAGTATGTATTTCAAATAATGTCCCAGATGATGCAAAGGTTGATAATTTGTACACTCTGATCTGAGTAGCACAGACTGGATAGATCAACCCTAAATTCTAAAGAACATTTTCACTTCCTCATATGCGCAACATTGATGATTTCATAGGCTCCAAAGGCATTCATGAAGAAGCTTTATTAAATATGAAAATCTAACTGTAATGGTCAGAAAAGAACATGCTTGCAAAAGATAATCATACAATAGCAAGTTGTCAGCCCTAAAATAAAACACATACATAACATTATCTAGACTTAGAAACTTGTATTTATATATTTAGATACATGTGTGTCTGTCTGTGTGTATCTGTGAGTCTGTGTGTCCTTTTATAACAATAGTTAAAATGGGGTACGTGGGAGAGACTGAATAAAGAAAATGGAAGTGAGAATAATGTAATTTAATTAAAATTTCCAAAAAAAAATATTATACAGGAGACAAAAATTGCTTTAAATCAAAATTCAAAGAGATAGTGATTCAAAAAAGCCACATGGATGATATTCAATTGTGAATCAACTAATAAAAAAATGATCAGGTTGAGTTCTGCTTTTCCTCATTCATTGCCCAGGGCATGCTCACGCAGCAAGCCTCTTGCTCAGTGTGTGAGTGCAGCATACACACAGAGTCAGACAGGTGTTTGTCATCTTAATGAACAAATGAAATTTCAAACTCTTTGAAAGAATCAAAACTGGAAGTCTATGCTTTACCTCTCAGAGGATGAAGAACATTAATCTTCTTACAACAGCTCCTCTAAAATGGCTGTAAGGCATGACAATGTGAACTTTCTGCTGTTGGGTAAGAATTAGCACAGCTCCAGAAGGTTCACAGATAAAGCAGTAGCATGGCATCCTGGAAAGACCAGCCATTTTATACCCTTTGTGTGTCTTACATATCAGCATGTAACTTTCTGATCTGTGGACCATTTAGTTCAACTTGCAGTGATTCTGACACATTTTAAATTGTAAATATATGTCTAAAATACTAATAAAATCAGCAAGGGTAAGGAGAGGTGATAACAAGCAATCAAAAGGGGAAAAAAGGTGAACTAAAATGATGGAGTTTAATGCATATAAAATCGTATAAACAAAATTACCTAGGAAACAGAAAATAAAGTCTCTTTATGTGGCAATGGTGGTACTGATGGCTGCAAACAGTGAATACACTTACACAACCAGACCTTTAAATGTGATTAAAATGGCAACATTTGTTATTATCTATCTTAACACCAATAAATTACAGATAGATAAAGATAGAGAGAGAAAGAACTCTGGGCCATCTTTAAATATCTAACAGCTAAAAGACAAGCACAAAAGATGATTTTAAGATGACTACTTAGCTTTAAAATGCCTGTTTCTCCTTGCAGAGAAAATTGGAGAAAAGAACACTTACATCTCTCCAAACCCGTAGTGAGAAAAGACGCATTAGCCTCTTGTTTGGGCCAAATTAAATTTATGTAATTATGTTCTAGCTGCCTCGAAGTCTCTCATGATCTGTGTCACGTCTACACATAATCTGTTTATAGCAGTCCTTGCTCTTTCGAGTGGTCATTACCATCTGCCCTTGAGGTGGTTGCATTTCGGCAGGAGGGAGTACGAGTCCTGTATTACAGAAATATTCAACATGAACCATTAAGGCTTTTAAGTTTGGTGGTGACAATCTACCTGACAACATCTGGAAAGGACCATTGTTAGAAGTGATTTTTACCTCCTGTTTTTCCTACTTACTAAAGTTTATTTTCAGTAACACTTTTTATCTTCAAAATACACTCTGAAAATGAAAATCAAATAGGAGTCCTATAAATCCCACTCTCCTTGAACATGCATATGCATATGATATTTTTTGCATGTCTGTCTTATATACACATGTTTGATGTGCATGTGTATGTTTGGGTATACATGTATATGAAGGTGTACTTACGCCTATGTGGAAGGAGAAGGTCAGTGGTAAATGTCCAGGCTAATTTACAATCATTCTTTACCATAAGTATGTATATGTGGCAGTATTATATTATTGTCTTTATTATTTTTACTATTAATAATATTTTATCTTATTCTCTACTATATGTTATATTAAACAAACATAATTATAAAATTAAATTTCATTGTACAATATTGTCTAGCTTCATGGTCTACTGTAGCTATCTACTAGATTCCCAGAGTACAGCATACACCAACCCAAAATTGTTCAAGCAATTCAAACACCCTCAAAATCATACAAGTATATTTTATTTCTACTAACAAATGCTAAATCACAATTCAAGTTTCTGTCCAGTTGCTGACCCCTTGGTACTTTCATAGCATGACATTTAGAGATAGTGTTAACACTCTGCCTACATCTCCTGTTATGACACTCACTTTGTTTTGCATGGGAAAGAGTTTGCCAACTATATTTATCATTTGTTTCTTACAGTATGAAATGTATATGGGGTGTGTCCTTCCATTCTATAACACAGTGCCATGCTCAACATATATATTCAGTAACCATTTACAAAATTTATTTCCAGCATTATAACTCCAAAAGCCCAGAGAGAAGTACTCTGTGAGGGTAAGGACATTACAAAGAGAAACAAGCAGGGAAAGCACATCATATCAGAGAAAGCATTTCATCAACTTATTTATCAGCTCCTTTCACATCTTTCTAAATAATATTATCATAATAGTAGAGGCATGCATAAAGCTTCTAGAAACTAGCCTCTACCAAAAGCAGTATATTTTGAAGTTACAGCCAAGCAAAAGGAGGCACAGTCAGGCATGAATCCCTTTCCCTCCAAGAATTGGAAGCATGTTGTTTCAAAGAAAAGGTTCAAAGTAGGATATGCTGAAATAATATGAATAGGGTGCAAATAGAAAGCTGTGATCTTGGGATTCATACTAATCATGATTGAATGAATAATATAGCAACGTCTAGGGTGTCATTAGCTGTTTCCCACAGTAATCATTGGTGTTCTGTGGGCTCTGAAACTCTGGTGTGAATGAGACCTTCCACCAGGAACTAAGTGCTAGCTGGCTGCATGACGTGAAGGATCATTAACCACATCTTGCTGAAGAACATTACAGGTTATAAAAATGTCATCTAGACCATGCCGACAAGCCCATCTGTAGTTAAAGCTGAATCCCTTTGAGATAAAAGCACTCCATGTGGCTCAAATGGGGCTGTTATTTCAGATGTCAGGAAACGATTAACATATAACCGGAGCACAAGAGCCATAACAGAGCAATTGGAAAGTGTGGGATATGAAATCTCTTCAATAGCTCCACTTACACCGGAGTTCATCAAAACAATACATTTGATAAGACCAAGAGAATATAAATAAAATAAAGCTTTTAAAAATGTTTCACAATATACCACTACAGTTACTGGGAATCGGAGAGTTTGTTACACAATTAGTGGCCAAAGTGCTTGTTTACAGGATGTTTAGGGACAGAAGTTAAGGAATTTATGGTTATAAACACTGGATTCTGCCATGGAAAGGACAGTATTTATGAAAATACCTAAGGAGAAAGTAGTATTTCAAAAGTGAAACAATTAAATAAGCTTGTATGTTTTATGGAAAAATAAAAATGTGCTAGACTGTTTTTTGAGGACAAATAATGAACCATTCTGGTATCTATGTATATATGTCTATTCGTCTATGAAAAAAATCATGTGCTTACATTTTTTCTGCTATTACCTTTCTCTTTTCATCTCCCTCTATAATAGTATACATTACAATGTAGGAATGTATATGTTCTCTAATCTTTGGGCCCAGAGAAATGGAGATGTAAAATTCTTTAATACATGAATCCATTTTTTATTTAAATTTAAATTTTCAATCCATTTTTTAAAATTTTTTTCATACTCTATATTTTGAACATATTATCCCCTCACAACTCCCCTAAGATGCTACTGATTTCCTTACTCACCCAACCTTATCTTCTTCCATTCTCAATCTCTTTCTCTCTCCCCTCACAACAAAAACCACAAAGAAAACAAAGTACAAAATCGAGAAAAAATACCAAGACAGAAGGTCTACAAAATTTTGTGGCTCACTTCATCAAACCCATCACCTCAATGCTTAGGAAATGTGAGGAAGATGAGGCAGAAAAAGTGAAAGAGCCAGGGATGATGGCTAACTCCAAGAGGAAACTGTCATCTAGATACAATAGGACTGATAAGCATATGAACTCACAGAGGCAGTAGAAGCACAAGACTTGTATAGGTTTAAAAGATACAAGGTATAAGCGCTGAAAGAGGGGAGGAAACATGGAAAGCCACTCGTAACTGAGGACCCATTTACAGTTGATACCTACTGGCAAAGGATCAATTTTCTTGGATGGAGTGTCACCGGGTATATCAACTTCCCTTCAGGGAAGGCTCCATGCCCAAGAGTAGTTGTCTAACATATATCTCTTTAACTTCATTCTACCACTGCCATCTTCTTTAAGTGGCAATGTTCTGGAAAACCCTCCTACAGACACTCGCACTTCCATTTTGCTCTCCCTTCTGTTCTGCTTCCCCACTCCTTATTTCACTTTTACACAGGTAGGAATGGCTCATGAGGAGATGGTTCCAATTAATCTATATTTGAGATGTTTCTTGCCAAATGCTATGGCTTAAATGGAAAACTCATGAGTTAATGTGATGGCCATTGTGGTGCTCATGCTGAAGTGTTTTCTTTAAGATGGGATTCTTTTAGTTAGGGCTTTACCTCTTGTGAAGAAACACCATGATCAAGGCAATTCATATAAGGACAATATTTAATTGGAGCTGGCTTACAGGTTCAGAGGTTCAGTTCATTATCAAGATGGGAGCATAGCAGTGTCCAGGCAAGCATAATTCAGAAGAAACTGAGTGTTCTACATCTTCATCTGAAAGCTGCTAGCCAAATACTGATTTCCAGGCAGCTAGGAAGGATGAGGGTTTTAAAGGCCACACCTATAGTGACACATCTATTCCAACAAGGCCACATCAACTCCAAAATGGCCACAACTTCTAATAGTGCCATTCCCTGGGCTGAGTATATACAAACCATAACAGTAACTATAAGAAAGTAATTTCTTTCTCCAGGAACTGTGTCAATTTTAAAAATAGTGAGAGAGGTACAGCTCTCTCAGAACTGCATCAGTTACGGTGAGAATGAATTACAACAAAAGGAGTTCCTCTCTATTTGTTTTCTTCTACTCATTCAATAACAAAAGATTTCTTCTGATGCAATCAGTTTTGAACTTCAAGTACACAGGACAATGAGCTTGTTTTTGTCATGACATTATAATAAGAAACATCACAGTCAGAAATCACACTAACCTCAAAATAAAGGCATATACTGACTTGAAGTGGAAATTTCTGTTTTCCTTGGAGTTGTGTCATGTGATGTTTTTCTGGAAGCTGTCTTATGAGAGGATGTTTTGCTGAGGCAGACCCATGAGAGGACAGATGTTTGGAAAGAGTATAAGTATAACCCAATAGCCACATTCCTATATTGGTAGGCCTTCACATGCTTTACTGGTTTTCACTTCACTTGTAGTGTCTTTGTAGAGAGAAAAGTGCCAGAAAACTTCCTTTAGCATTCTGGCTGCTTTTTGATGTTTCTTGCAGTTTCTGTGGACTTGTACCAATTCAAGAGTCATGAGGTTTCTTCTGGTTCTAACTACTGCTAGTGATTAGTGTTTGGTGTTTGCCAATTGGACTGGACTGCTGCTACTGATTCATGTTTGATGTTTAGGGTTGGACTGCTGATATCCTGACAATGAAGATTGGGATTGCCAAAAAGATCTATCTCTAAACATGTTCATATTCCCCCTACTCCTATTAACCACCTTCTTCTTTTATTTCTGGTAAGTGGGCTAGACTGGAGGTTGAAGTATTTAAAAAACCCTAATTAAAGTAGGTTTGGGAAAATCTAACCTTACACTGGACATATCAAAAGTATGAATCCTTCTAACCAAAAAAAAAACAAAAAAAAAACCCAAAAAAACAAAAAAAAACACTTTATTCCTTAATGTGGCTCAACTTAATTGTATATTACTAGCTTATTTAAAAAACAATTTATTTAAATATACCCTAAAGTATTACCCTCTATTCTATTTTCTGATCCTTTTTCCATTTCTGAAACAGGATATCATCACTATAGACATGAATTTTAAATCACATTTTCTGGTGTTTTGCTAGCAGTAAAAAAAAAAAAAAATGCTTGACTTTTCTGAGTTTCTCTTTCCTGGGTCTTTTACTTGTTTTCTTTGTCCCTTTGTGCAATGATCTGTGACTATTCAATAAAACCTTTTGAACTGTCTATTGCTCTGAAGCCAAAACAAAGAAAATGTCTGGAAATTTGTGAGATGAAGTCAAGTTAGCTGGAACTCTAGAATAACATATATTTTAGTTCAATGAAAACAAATATAAGCAAGGATCAATGGCCTCAAAATGCTTCTCCTTACTTAGTTAGTATAGTAAAGTTATTATGAATAGAAATAAAGAAAAATAGTATTCAACATATAGTAAATACAGTCAAGAGCAGTTGTTAGGGGAGAAAGATCAAAATTTCCTCTGGTGAATTCATGGAAAACATCTCTAGGAAAGTCCTATTTTTGTTTCAGATACCACATGTGGCAATTTTTTCACATTACCAATTAAATCCTCACATTCCTGACAAGCACATGATTTTTGCAATGTGAAAAATGGAGTTCAGAAAAATTCATTAGTTTGACAAAAATAAAAACACTCAAAGTAGCTTCACCAAAGATTTCTTCCCACATTTGCCTGAAAATATACTTCAGCCAAACTGAAAGGTATGCAGGATATGAGAAGGTAAATTTTGCAGATGATACTGCATGTGCTAAGACATAAATGAAAAGAAAAAGTTAAACTATTTTAATGCAATTGTGGTATGTCTGTCTTCTGGCAAAATGTTCTTTTTGTCTAGAGAAAATGAATGATATAAAGACTTTAAGATTCTTTTAGTTACATTTCATTGTCCAAGTGACCACAGGCTACCTCTGGTTGTCTTGGGCAGATCACAACCTCAAACACAAATAAGATTGTCTTAAACCAAAAGTAGAGAGTCCATATTGGATGATGGTTCTCACGTTTGTCACACTGTGTTTAGTAATAGGACCCAGCTGGGAAAAGTTAAATATTAATATTTCCCATTATTAATACTGAATATCATTAATTCTTAGAAACACATGTGTCTTAGTTAGGGTTTTTATTGTTGTGATGAAATATCATGACTAAAGTAACTTAGAGAGGAAAGAGTATATTTGGCTTATACTTCCATATCACCGTTTGTTGTTTATCACTGAAGGAAGTCAGGACAGGAACTCAAACAGGCCGGAACCTGGAGGCAGGAGCTGATGCAGAGTCTATGAAGAGTGTTGTTTATTAGCTTGCTCCTGAAAGCTTTCTTAGCCTGCTTTTTTATAGAACTCAGGATCTCCAGCCAAAGGATGGCTAACATATGTATATAAATATGTACAGATTTATATACGCTTAATATATCTGTGTATACTTCCTTTCTTATAAGTTATAAATTATTTTACTTAGGGATTGAAAGATAATATTAATGTGAATTCATATTCCTATCATGAATATCACATAAATGATATCAATGAACTGGGACATCGCCCTTCATTCACTAATTAAAAACAAAAAGAATCATCTAGGAACAGCTACTATGGAGACATCAAATGATAATTCTTCCTTTCAGCTAATTCTAGTTATGTCCAACTGATATAAAAACTATTCATCAGAACATGTCACATACACTCACATATATAAAATATACTTGTGCTTTGTGGTGGATGCCAGTGAAAGCATGGAGACCTGGCTTCGTGTTGAAAGTAATTGTTGGTCTTCCCTGTCACCACAATGACAACATTTTCACAGAGAATACTATATATGAATGTACGTTGCATTTTATTTCTAATCATTAAAGAAAATGACACTGAAACAACTTTAAAATAAAGGTTCTTTGCACAAAACAAGACAGACATATATCTGGTCTATAAATCTTTAATAAGAAAAAAATTATTAGTGGTCATGAATCTGGTGACTAGAAGGAGAAGCTTGTTCTGCTCTCACAATGGAGGAGCTCTGTGACTTTGTGAATTCACTTTACGTCTATGACTCATCTGTAAAATGAGTGTGACAACAAAGTCAGGATGAGGATTACGTGAGTTAATAGAGCACAAAGAATTTCATCTGGCATCCAGAAAACAAGAAATAAATGTTGGCTAACAGTATTGGCATCATTTTATGTGATGTTTCATGGTAGGAAAATAAATTCACATTAGTATTATATTTCAATCCCTAAGTAAAATAATTTACAATTCCTAAGAAAAGAAGTATATTCATGTATAATAAACTCTCATATAAATCAGTATGTATCATATATATATAAATCTGCATGTATCATATAGATATATATATTAAATTCATGTCTGTATATAGTTATGAAACAACAGAATCTAATATGAAGGGATAAGCAAATGTGGTAGAAATTGTCAAATACCTTAGAAGTCTTCACAGGATTTTTAAAAAATCTAAGAGAAATCCCTGACATACACAGAATTTCATTAGGACCAAAATTCAGTCACTGTCAAAAAATTCCAGGAGGTATTCAGAAGAAACTATTTAATATCCAGCAATATATATCTCTATTATGGAAAAATTGAGACTGTGAATCCAACCAAATAGGAAATACAGACAAAATCCAGTGTTCTTCGAAATGCTGGTGAATTATTCTGTCAATCCTAAAGCAAGTCAAGAGGTCAGGATCACTAGCAAAGTTCCCGGAGAAGGCATGTCAGTGCACTACTGAAAGTCAAAGAATATGTGGATGTGCATATGGGGGAGGCTCACCCTCAACTTTTGATTGTGCTACAGATGATGCACACTAAGCAAGTGATCTGATTACTGGCATAGAAAATTTTCACTTTTTCTCGACATCTGTTTATGAAGTCAAAGTTGAATCCTGTATTTGGTGGAATCTTGAATAGTGTCCCCACTCCAAAATTTGACTTTGAGGACTCCTGACAAATGAGTCATTTTGAACTTTATCTGCAGAATACATTCCATATTAATATATTATATGGTTGAATATAAATGTTTAAACATAAATTTCTCATAGCAGCAGCTTGATATTTTGCTAATAAACATTGCCTTTCTTGTTGTAATTTGGTTGGATTTTCTGGGAAGGAATATAGACAAAAGTGTGAGAACCCACATCATCTCCTGGCTTTTTGATTTTAAGATCCAATTTTCAAGGATTAAAAATGTCTCATATCACTGCCATATGGCAATGTTTTCCACAGGCAGAAATGTCTCCCTAAGCCCCCAAGTCATGCAGCAAAAGATGATTTTCCTTCTTTGAAAAATTAGTCTATTTAGTCAAGACCTCATGGAAACATTGCTTCATTTTCAGCAGAGAGCTCACACTTCACTTGGAGCAGACATTTGCCCAAATAGTCTTTACTCTGAAAGGTTGAATCTACCATGGAAGTATTAAAAGTTGTGGCCAATTTCCAAATTCTCTCTAATGCTCACTATGGGAATAGAACAATTGGCAACATGGTAAATTATTGTGGTTTAATATTCATTTCTCAAGACAAGCAGCTGGTTCTTAAAGACAAGCTTTACAAAACAGTATCAATTTCCAACAAATAAAAATGTGGACAGATTCTACAAATCTTTTTGGTCAAAGGTATTTTGTAGCTATTTTTCTGGTGGCAAGTCAAAGAAACATATTTTATTTAAATAGAGAAAATAAATAACACCATGGAAATGTTTACTTTCAATCTTTTTCTTGTTCTTCTACAAAAAAAACCAGCAGACACCATTTAACCACAAATTTTACATTGCACTGACTACTCAGTGTCCCTTTAAATTACAGCTTCATACACTCAACATAAGTTAAATACTCAAAGTACCTGATGGTTGGCTTCTAAATATATATCAACAGGTAAGTAATTATGGAAATTAAGAAAGATGCAAAGAAGCCCTGGAAGAAATCCTGCTTATCTGAAATGAACAGTGTCTTGCTTTTATCTTAAAACTGAAAGAACTGTTAACAGGATAGAGGGAGAGAAAAAGAAGTAAAGGAACTGGAGAATTTTCCTATGTAAATTGATTTCTATTAAACTACTACTATGCTCTGCTTCTTCTCTTGGTAAACTCTTATAGTGGTTACATAAACAGATCCTCTTCCTTATTACTAAGCCTTGCCCTACTTCTCCACTCATTAGTAAAGCTTCCTTTAGGCTTTAGCTTGAGTCCTGTCAGTGTCCTAAAGGCTTTGAAATGCAATGGAATTGTAGAGGTACAACCTAGGGAAAGGAAGTTATATTGCTCTGGGGCATGCCCTCTAGGCAATATGGTGATCTCAACCACTCTCTGCCTTTCTTTTCTCTCCTTCCCTTCTGCCATGATATAAGCAGCCTCCCTCACCACTTTCTCCAGCTACTTTGCCTCCTAATAAATCCCAAAGCACTGGGATCTGAAAGCTCCAGAAGGAAATCTCAAAATCATGAGTCCAAACAAATCTTTCCCCTTTTTTAACTGTATTATCATAGATGGTTTTTTTTTTTCCTAAGGACCAAAACTACCTAACATACTTTCAAAGGCTGAACTTGCTGGTTATGTTCATAAACCAGGAGAGACATACAAACCCTTGTTTTCATTACTCTCGCCTATAAGATGTCACTCACACGTATAAACAAAGGAGAGCCTTCACCTTTTGTAACTTGAAATGTGAGGCCTCATTCATATTGAATTCACTTATGAACTTAACTTCCTCATGGAGAAAATGAAGATAGTAGTTATTTCCTTCCATGACATTTAGGTGACGTTTAAATGAGATAATCTGTGCAAAGTAGCTGATGGTAGACTTGGCCTCTTACCAAGGATTCTGAGCACTCCTTTCTAAAATTAATAGCATTATTGCCAGTGTTCTTCCTTAATTGTTCCCAGACCTTGCATTTCATGCTAAATGATTCCCCAAAAGGCAAGAGATGTCTGTTCACTTCCTTGTATACAGCATGTAGGCTACTGCAATTCTAACCGCAAGACACTGTGAGCATGTCCCCAAAGAAGTCTGTGGGAAGATGACACGTCTTCTTCACTCCCACAGAGGTGCTTATGAAAAAGTCTATATACTGGCCAATATCCTCTAGTAAATCTCACTTGATGATGGATTTGCCTTATTTGGATTTTATTTTCCACAATTAAAATTCTTTTTGTTATGATACCTAAATTACTATATTATAATGAGCTTATAAATAAAAACACCATACACCTAAATTAATGTAGCCACTCAAACAAATTCTTCCTCCATTCCCAAACTATACATTTCAAAGACTTATATAGTTAGAATGTCAATTCTGAAGTCATGGAGTTTAGCTTAGGGTTTTATACATTCATTATCAACTACATTTTTATAAAATTAATCACACCAAAAAATAAATAAATAAATAAACAACACAAAGGACAGATATAACTAGAGAAACAACTCTCTCAATATCATTTTTCTCAACTCATATATCTTTTAATCAAATTTTCTCCTACCTTACATGTAGAAAATATTATCCAACTCAAAAATATAAAATTATAAAGCTTACAAGAAATGGGTGGATTTAGAATACACACACACACACACACACACACACACACATACATATACATATATATACACACATATATATATATATATATATACATATACATAAAAATATACATGTGGACATTAGCATGACAATTAAAAAGAAAAACAAGAAAGGGCAATAAAATTCTAACTAATAAAACAGTCCGATACCGCACCTTATTCAGATATTTTCTAGCAAGTTTAAGTATAAAACAGACCTAAACAATGGCTTCCTCTTACCCATCACACGTCACATGCAGCTCCATCTACAATTTCCACAGAATCTTCATCTAATGCTTCCTTCACTCCTCATATTTTCCAAGTGGCCACTTTTTGGCTGTCAGTTGTAACTTAAATTTGCTTACTTTTTAAAAAATATTTCTAGTTTTATCCTCTGAGTCAAATAATGATTATCTCATAAATAAATAGAACATCTGACCATTCCTCATCCTTTTCCCACTTTGGTTTCTTTCGATGTATTCATTAACTATTTATTTATTTCAAGTAGAGTCTCCTGTAGCCCAGGCAGGCTGGATCAAATTTGCTATGTAACTAAGGATCCTGCTGCCTCACAAGTGCTGGGATTTTAGACATGTATCAGTACACACATTTTATTCAGTGCTAGGATCAAATACAGAGCTTTGTGTATGATAGTGATTTCTTCAAATCTTCTCAACTGTGTCTGCTCTAAGAGTCGAGTGAGAACACAGAGCTTTTGCTCTCGTTTCCATGAATGATTTAACTTCCATCAAATTACATGACTATATGTTCCCGTTGATTTGACCAGAACCCTTCTTCATTCTGTCTCCTAAAATCAGGTAGATTTTCCTATTTCAACACTTTTTGTCATGCTGTTTGCTCCGCCAGGAAATTCTATCCACTGAACGTGACCATGACAAGCTACACTGTAAACTTTTCATCATGCCAATGTCAACAGTGTTCTGGTGCTCTCTGCAGACCTCCTTTCACACTGATCATAGCTGGAAATTGACCATTTCTTGATGTGATTGTTTGTTACTCATCTGACCCATGTGATTTCAAAAGGACAACAAGCAATCTGCCTTGTTCATCTCTGAAACTATCCCAAGCACAGAACCAGGCACCCTGAGATGCTAGTCAAAAATGTATCATCCGATGGTTGAATTAATCCTTTCCTGTGCTAATATTCTCAACAATTCTGCAGTTAAGCTATCTCCTTTGTTTGATTCATGTCATGGCTTCAAATACAAGAGTGGAATTTATAGGATTCTCTGAAAGGACTGATTCAAGAGCTAAATTCCCCCAAACCAAAAACCAACCCTATTACCTTCCCTATTAACCAGAAGTACTTATGATTTTGAATTAAGAATGACTTTTTTGGAAGAGACTACTAACAAGTTAGTAATTTAGACATCCCATTATTTCAAACACACACCTAATCTCCAGAGAGAAATATATATCCTAAAAAAAAGTACTATTAAAGTAATACATGCAGAGCAATGACTATTTAAGTTCTGATTAACAGAACAATGTAGTCATTAGAAGGAGGGCAATGAAAAGAGTCATTTGCTTCACTGAAGTGGTTACCTTTACTTCAATGCCATTACTGCAAAGACAAGGTAATCTGAGGGCTGCAATAGCAATTGCTTAGGACATGCGTAAGGAAAGAAAGTTTCAAGCACATAGACTTGGAATTTCAAAGCCTAAGCAGCTTACTATGTTTTCTACTCTGTTTTTTTTTTTTTAGGTCCAAAATGTGTGCCTCATATATTAATGACCCCAGTATTGACAGTGAAGCAGAAACCAGAGGCCTCGAATCAGATCAATGACTCACTGCAATGAATATTTGTAATATGTACGGACAAAAGGTATATTTGTTTTGTTTTGATATTGGGGGGAGCAGTTGCAAGGACATAGGGCAGATACAAAGAGATACGGACGGAGATAAGTGAAACTGGGGTACATGATATGAAATTCACAATGAATCAATAAAAAGTTTTTAAACAGAAGAAAGAAAAGAAACAAACCTGAGCTGAGGTGAGAAAAAAAACATTTGGATTCAAAAGATATCTTTCTCAGTCATATATACTATGCCATTCTTACTTTGCCACAGGAATACTGACTTTATCCTTAAGAGCTTGCCAATAATACGTAGATTCTCCAATGACCTCAACAAATCTATTTTTTCTCAAAATGTATTAAATACATATATGTCTCCCCATTGATACATCTACTATAAGTTAGGAGGCAATCTATAAAGGAGAATCTATAAAAGAGAATCAGTTTCCTTTTAAAGATTTATTGATTTTTATTATATATTACATGTGTTTGCCTGAATGTATAGCATGTATAGCAAGAGAAGCAAGAATGATTAACCACTGAACCATCTCTCCAGCCCCTAAGAATTGGTGTCTAAAAATACCTAAACCTTATCATATTAAAGGGGCTCCCTTTTTGTACTCCAGTTGTTTACAATTAAATAAAAGATGGTGTTACCTATGAAAGTCTCAAAAACTATGAAATCTAAATAAGAGGACTGGCCAGGACAGTTAATCTATAACAATACTCTGGGCATTTATTTTAATAAGCTTCAGTTCAATATATCATTTTCTTCCTAATCAATAAGCAGTCAATGTTTGTATTATTTGTATTCGTCTTCCTCAAAAACAGTAATTGAACCTATCCTAGTGATATATGTTATAAGAAAGAAGGGGAAATAGTTGGACTCAGGACAGATAAAGCAAACTACGTCATTTGATAATCTGTGTTATAGTACATGCAGTAAACAACTGCATAGTTTAAAATCCAGAGAGGCATACTTAAGGAGCATAAGAAGGTTAGAACTTTACCTAGAGTCAAGAGAAACTTCCATCCATGAGCGTTAGAGCAAATGCTACCTAGGAGACCTTCCAGGAACAACTAGAGCCCTGAGCAGGTACACATACCCTTCCTCTACCTCTGGACTTGAATTTGGCTAACGGATAATAATGGTTTTCCAGTCAAATGGCATATCTGTTTGAATAACTATCTCTGGTTACCAAGGTGAAGATGAACTCCCAGCCCACCCATCTGCTTGAGAACTTTTCTCTAAAATAAATAAAATACAATACTTTAAAAATTATTGTACAATTAATCTCTACTTCCAAGTTCTTAACCAGAAAATGTATCTCAGGTTTAAGAAGCTTATTAATACAGTACAGAGTTAAAATTAAAAGACTTGCAAAAGTAAGCAACAAAATTCACAAGAACAAGGTAAAGTCTATTTTCTCCCAGACTGGAGACAAGTGTGGCCAGAATTTATATAGACTTGAAAACTCCAAGTGTTTTTAAATCTAAAATGAAGGAGTTTAAATTATTGGCTGCTTATCAGCATGAAACACAAAGAACACTGAAGTGTGAGGTTTTGTTGGTTTTTTTTTTTCAAATAAAATCCATCATTCATTTCATGACAATGTCATCATTTATTTTCTCAACTGTACCCACAACACCTCTAAGAAATAATTTTGAGTTGAGAAATCTTAAAACTAAGTGAGACTAGAAAAGCTGAGCTGGCAAATCAAATGATTAACTATAAGAAAGTTTCATAGGTATTTAAGGCTTGGGAACACTTAATTAAAGTTAACGAAGAATTTAAGGAAGGAATGAAAATCAAATCAGTAGGAAACACTAAAGAAAAAATACTATTCTATTGAGGGGGAAAAACTAGAAAGAGCCACAGGGAACTGATGCTAATTATCACTGATATGGAAAGGACTCTGGAAAATTCAGGGAGTGGCTGAAAGAGATGGCAGTCAGGAATGCACAAGAGAAACAACACCTACGGAGATATGTAAGATGTGAGTATACTCTAGACCGTCTATTCAAGTAGAATACTAGTTCTCCATAAAGCTTTTGTTCTTGATTCCAGCATGATGGCGACCTTGTCATTCTTAGCTCTTCACATTCATTCACCATCCTTTCAGGTGTCGATTCAATATCTTCACTGTACTCAGAGTCCAACTTACCACGTCATCTTGTTAAACTCTGTACTACAACCACCTCTACCCGCAGGATGCATTAGAAGAAATCTACCATTATCCTATGAAACACAGTGGAAAAGCTGCACTTTTCCACTTTACAAAACCATCATGAACTCATATTGTAGATGACATTTTCTCAGATGTCTTTGTGAATATATATTGGACTTTTGATTAAGTGTTACTATTTTAATTTATCATATGACATTTATAATCTAAAAGTAATGGAAACCAAATAGCTGGTATAATACTGAAAAAGATATTTAAACAAACAAATAAAAAAGCATTCAACCCTCTACATATGATTTGGACAACTCCTGAGATAGGCACATTTCCAAATATGACATGTGGAAATATAGAGCATTAACATTAATATCATGCTCTAGGAAAACCATATTATTTAACTATGTTAATGAAAACTACATTGAAGAAGTGTACAGAAATGATATAGCTTTAGCATTCTCCTCTCTAGAAGATAGATTCTGTATTTAGCCATTTCATCGAAGTTGAAATGAAAAACAAATGACAAATTATCCTAGATAGCCTATCAACCACCAGATTCAGAAATTTCCCACAAAATTCTCAGTGTTACAATTCTTTTTGATTAAGTCGAAGGGGCTTATGAATTATGAAGGAGATTAAAAAGCATGGGAAATATCATGAGCCTATAAAAACTAAAGGTTTAGAAATGTGAGAATAAGTAATGACCTAATAGTACCATTTTAATCATAGGATCTGTTGAAGGGCTACAGTACCTGTGTCCTCTCTGGAGATCAATATGATATGGAATAGAAAGATCAATGTAGTCCAAGGCCCGCTTTGACTAAAATGGAAAATGCCCAGTGTTTCGTGTGAGCCCCTCCTCTTGTCATCATGTTGTAAGTAAGACAGAGCAAGCTAAAAGAAGACACTAGCTGGAAATCATTTAACAGGTGAGACAGTGGGGGTTATCTCTGGGTATTATGATGTTTTCTTTCACAGATAAGTCATGTGTTGTTCAGAATAAAAAAGTAAATTTTTCTGCATCATAGTGGTATAAAGACTGTTTTTGAAGGCTATGAGTACTCACTGGAATAAATTTGTATGCTTCTGTTATCAGCTACAGAGTTTAACCTCTGGCAGCAGATTAATGTGTTGACCAGGAACCCAAATGAAAAGTGCTTATGCACACAACACAATAGCTGTGATTTAGTAATGTGCAGGCAGCAATTTATATTTACTGAGCGCTACAATGGTTTCTATCATTTATTCTTAGGGACACATTCATGCGGTATTGCCTCTATTTCATTTTTTTAAGTGCAGAAAATGAGGCACAGTGTGGTTAATATGGAGTCTAACAGAGTGAGTCAGGCTTTATCTGGACACTAAAAATCAACCTTTGAAATTAGAACAGCAAAAGGAGCCTGAGAGAATCCTTGACCTTAAATACTCAATGGCCCTGGAATATTTTCTTATATGCAAAAATCTATATCCCCTCAAAAGATTCAGTTACATTTTAGGAAGGAGCTTAGTACATTATATTGTTATGATTTATAAAAAATTCTAATTTACTAATTATGATAGCAACCAATATGTTTATTGTCATTAAAGTTTAAATTATGGAGTATGGGTAATAGTTCTAGAATTATATTACTGAGGTATCTGTGAATCCCAGGAACTCTGGATTTGAAAAGCCATAGGACCATTGGCTAAAGGGGGGGAATATTTGCTAAACTTAATAGTTAAAAAACAGAAATTCTCTAAAACTTCCGTGCACATATAAATGCATTTCACGTGTTGTATAAGCTGAGAATGCATGAGACCCCAAAAGTCAGAAGAAGCAGAGGCTGCATCTTCCTAAGATGCTATGGAGGTGCAGGAAAAAAAGTTTGTAGCTCATAGGGGAGAAACTCCTCCATGTTCTTCATTTTTTCTCTGTTCTCCCTAAAGTCAGAAACTAAATGAAATTATGTGAAGAGAGGCTAATGTCACAGTGGTTTTGTTGTTGTTGTTGTTTTGTTTCTTGGTTTTGGGGTTGTTTGTTTGTTTGTTTGTTTTTGTTGTTTTTTTAATAAAAGAACAACTGGAGGCCAAAATCCACCAGACTGAGAAAGGATTTAATACAACTAAAGCATGTGAGTTTGCAAGGAAAATATGTTTAAAAAAAATCAAAAAGCAAGGAGAAACCTGCAGAATGAGTACACTAGCTTCTGCTGAGTGAAGTTGATGGAATAATGTGTGCTGAGAACACAGTTTCTGAGGGCAATCCAGGAGCCACAGGCTGAGTTATAGCTTACAAAGTAGCAAAAGGCAGTTCCCTGCTGAAACTCAATGTAGAGAACTTAGAATCTACAAATTATAAGGGCATGCCCCTCCAGGGGCCAAAGAAAATGATCTGACCTTGGACTTGAGGGAGGCAGTACGGTGAATTACAAATGAGATGAATCAGTGAAGACAAGCACTGGGTAGACCAGATGAACAGGAAATAAAACTAAGTCCTCAAATGACGGTCTATGAAGGAACTTAGCAGTACACTTAACACAAGCCTTTGGCTGGTGATTCCCTAGACACACAGAACACCCTTTGCCTCGTCTCACAGTCTGCCTGACTTTCCTGACCTAAACTAATATCAACACTACTGTGCATGAAGATCACTTTCTTTTTTTTTATTGGATATTTTATTTATTTACAATACAGATGCCATCCCCTTTCCCCGTTTCCCCTCCCTAGAATCCCCTATCCTATATCACCTCTTCCTTTATGGTTTTACACCATTTTGATTACATGCATGTATTAAGGTCAGTTCTAGTTTGAGGGTCTAGCAATACAATAGATGCAAATAGTCAAGGAACAAGCAATACAATAAACACAAATAATCAAAGAAAAAGCAAGGTATTAAATCCAATTACGTGAACATTCCTGTGATCACTGTTTCAAAGGCCTATCAGGATGATCAAAGTATCTGAGCCTACCTCTCTGTCCTAGGCTAAGGTCATTTTCATGGAAGACCACTTTCTAAGTGCACGGAGAACAATGGAAGACATGTTCTAAAACTCTGAAAAGGAGTAAGGCCAACAATTCTCTATGGTAGGTTCTTAGGAAAAGACTTCTTTAATCTCAGGATAGTGACCAAGAAATCTAAGGAAGTTCACGCACCAATTTTTTATACTATGTTCTCTCTCTCTCTCTCTCCCTCTCTCTCTCTCTCTCTCTCTCTCTCTCTCTCTCTCTCTCTCTCTGTGTGTGTGATTTTTGTTTTATGAATCAAAATAAATTTTAAAAAATAAGATGTCATAAATTGCACCAAGAACCTGCATGGACTAGTATTCCTGTAAAATGAGGAAATGTGAAATTGAACTTTGCAAAATGAAAATAGCTAGAAAGTTGAGATAAAGTTGTTAAAAGTCTTTGGAGTTGACAGTTTATTGTACTTTCTCTGAATATATATGCAACATGTGCATTATAATCTACTTAGAAAATATAGGGAGAGATACAGAGGAGAGAGATGCATTCAACTTTAAATTTTCCACTTAGAAATGTTCACTGGAAAGGTCTTACGTCACAATGCAATTGATTCATCTGCACACCTGTATTCTTATACAAATAAAATTAGGATTCCAATGCACTGTTTGTACTGGGAAATGCACTGTGAACTTTGTATTTTTACTACAACACATTCCTTTGAATACTACATAAATACTGCTTTCATTTAATCTCTCACTTCAGGTTAAAAACTTTGGTATCCAAATTTACACTATTCCACACACAACTCTGAGGTAATGTCCTGCGTTATATTTACATTAATTTGGTTACTGATACTTTTCTATACTTGCCCTTTTATTCTTTTTGTCTGACTAGCCTTAACATTGTGTTTATTTTACTCATGGTGTCTTACTCTGTCCTTACGAGCTATCTGTACACTTAGTTCATTAATCCATCCTCGGTCATACACTTTGAAAATATCATTGATTTGCTCTACTTATAATATTTAATATGAAAAACACATTTCTACATGGCTGAATATTTTCCTTCATGACTTTTGGTTTTGGTATTAGGCTTTGAAAAATAGACTCTCTTCTCTCCCCACAAGCCATAAAGCAGATACATTGTTTCTTTTTTTTTTTCACTTTTTTTCCTTTAAACTTTATTTATAGTACAGATTTTATCCCCCTCCCACTCCACCCTCTGACTGTTCCACATCCCATACCTCCTCCCTCACCATCTCTACAAGGATGTCCCACCCCACCAGACCTCCCCACTCTCTGGGGCCTCCAGTGTCTTGAGGGTTAGGTGCATCTTCTCTGACTGAGTCCAAACTTGGCAGAACTAAACAGAGAATTTACAACAGAGGAATCTCGAATGGCTGAGGAGCACTTAAAGTCCTCAGTATTCAGTGGTCTTAGTATTCGTGGAAATGCAAATCAAAATGACCCTGATATTCCACATTACAACAATCAGAATGACTAAGATCAAAAACTCGGGAGACAGGACATGTTGCTCAACATGTGGAGAAAGAGGAGCACTTCTCCACTGCTGGTGAGGTTGCAAACTGGTACAACCACTCTGGAAATCAATCTAGAGATTCCTCTGAAAATTGGAAATAGATGAACCCAAAGATCCAGCTATACCACTCTTGGGCATATACCCAAAAGATTGCATTGATTCCTTCCAAGCATTAAGCTTAAGATCACAGGGATTATTAGAGCCATCCTCAATGTTCACTTTGAATATGTGCTCTAACTTGCCTCTACTCTTCTGATATTTAATCCGATTCATGCCTTAGTTTATTCACTATAAAGTATGATTAATATTAACACCTGGTTCACAGACAAGTTTGGAGCAAATGGAGCAATCCATTTAAAATGCACAATATAATACATGCTACATCACACAAACACATGATAAATCCTAGATTTTTTTAAAACTCCCTAGTACGTTCAGACATTACATTGGAGACTATGACAAAAATTAATCTAAATTTAGCTCTTTAAAGTTGTGCCGGTGCCATATTTTTGAATAACATACCTTGTTTATCATTAATTTGCAATATCACCTCCATTACATACTAAATACCTACAGGTGTTTGGATAGATTTCTTGCCTTTTTTATTGAAACCTATTGATCTGCTGGGTTTAATGTAACATTGCTACTATATTAAAATCAGCATGGTTGAATAATGTTGTAATTACTTTCAGCGCAATTATCTCCCCATAATTATTCTTTTTTCAGAAAATACCCTTGACTAATCAGGCTGCCAAAATTCATGGTTAAAGTTCCAAGAGGGAATTAACAAAAGTATATGAAAATGTCAATTCTCTGAAGAGCATGCCAACTATTATTTTTAGGGAATTTTCCAAGGTGAACTTTTCTGCCAGAATCAACTTCACCCTTAATCACTTCCTAGGTTTGGGTAAGTAACGTATAAAAATACAATGAAGAATATAAATGTCAGTGCAACTTTACAACAACAAAAACATCAGGGTTTAAATGCATTCGTATAAAGTACTTAAAGATCATATTGGAGAACACAATAAGTCTTCTAACTCACTTCATAAATCCAGCCATGGATAACATCAGACAAAGAATGTGGGCCCTCAAGCTCAAGCAAATCCTACTTCATTAGTAATCTTGAGGTAGTTGAAATGAAACATCTATAGTCTAAGAAAAGACTCAAGTGCCAATGTTTTACATAGTATCTTTCCAGAGTAAAGATTTTTCTATTCTAATTGGCTTTTCTTTTTTCTCTTCCTTTCCCTCTCCTTCCTTCCTAAATTTTTCAAATTTTATTATTTTTCTTATCTTGATATAGTACAGGCTGGCCTCAACCTCACCATGTAGCTCAGGTTAGACTTAAGTAAGACAGATCTGAAAATTCAAACCAATATTGAATAAGTAAAAACAGTCCTGGGGTGTTATAATTCCTGATTTCAATTTGATTTTACAGCAAAATGAATGAAAGCATCATGCTTCAGCCTCAAAAGAGAGACTCTCAGACCAAGACAGTGAAGCATAAATCACAGAAACCCATGCAGATACAGCCAATAGACTTTTTCCCATGGGACTTTTCATATGCACCACTCAGTGCAGATACCTGTAGGCAAACATTAGATGGAGGTTAACAACATTTATGGATGAGACGGGGAAAGGAATGAAGACCCTGAAATAGATGGGAACCCTCAAGAAGATCAAAAGAGGCAACAAATGCCCCACCCGCTAATGAAAATGAAGAAAGTGGAAGAAGCAAATAGAAATTCTTTAGCAGATTGTTTTAAATCGATATATACAGTTGTTAGAAAAATAAGAATTTGATTTTTATGAAATATAATCTCTGAAAACATGTGTCTCTTATTGAAAAGCATGAAATTTTCAAAAAATAAAAACTGTGCTATAAATCAGGTTTGTATAAGGTTTAGATCAGTACACTATTATGTGTGCCAAATTCAATACTTGACTTTTGTTAAGTTACTATTTATATTCTCCACCTAAGCCCAAGCTTATCAATACTATAATTGAATTTTCATTTTCAGATCCCTAATAACTTTCCTTTAAACCTTTTTTTTATTTTTGAGAATTTTATACCTCTGTGTGATGAAGTACAGTCATAAACAATCATACCTCACATTTCTATCACCAAACTCTCTACATACTCCTCTACGATTCTCTCTCTCTCTCTCTCTCTCTCTCTCTCTCTCTCTCTCTCTCTCTTCTCTCTCTCTCTCTCTCATAAATTACTAATTCAGTTAGTGCTGCTGCTCATATATGCATGGTGTTGGGCTGTCCACTGGATCATATAAATTCTAGGAGCCACATTACGGGGCGTGGAGATGACCTAGCTCATCTATGTTAGTTTTTTTGACTCACTTTATGCTGTACAGATTTTGTTAAGGAAACTAGTGCTGTGAATTTATCACTGTGATAACTATGTCATGGCGAGAGAAGACAGCATTGCATGCCATTCGCTTAAATGGGTGTGGTTGCTCATAGCAAGCACTTGAGAGGCAGAGACAGGCAGATATCTCTGAGTTGGAGGCCAGCTTTGTCAGCATAGGAAGTTCCAGGACATCCAGAGCTACATAGTAAGACCTTGTCTCAAAAAAAATTAAGATAATAAATGGAAATAAATCTTCTTAAATACACAATTTTAATGATATATTGTCTTCATGGTAGCCTGTTTTATGCCTTAGCTCCTGCTCAATATTTTGAGGGTTTTATTTGGGGTTTTGTTTGTTTGTTTGTTTGTTTGTTTTAATTCAAAAGCTAAGATAATTTTAGGAGATCTAAGACTGATCAGCCATCATGTCTGAGCAACCTGACTACTACATATGTGCCAGGGGCCTCGTTCCAGCCTGGATATGTTCTTTGGATGGTGGCTCAGATTCTGAGAGCTCCCAATGGTCAAGGTTTGTTGACTCTTTTGGTCATTTTGGGGGTTTGCTTAAAATAGTGACACCCAAACTGGTTTGTTGTTATGGTCCCACCATGTTCCTGACTAGTCAAGGCCTGAGGCCACGAGTGGTGGCGTGCTCCCACGGCTGCTCTGCTCAGTCAGCCAGCTAAGGTGGGCCAGAAGCACCGGCCCTGGCACCCACAAGACGCCATCATGAGAAATGGCTCTGCCAATCTCTACAGTGCTGTCTCCACAATGCTTGGCTGAGCCCAGACCATCCTGCCATCCATGTGGTACGGTAGAAATGAGACTCTAATGTTTAAAGATTATCCAAAGGCTTTATATATTTGGTAATGCTCAATTAACAAGATGCCCACACAATTGGAAATGTTACCCAATTAACTAACCTAGATATAAGTTGTTACCCAGGACTGCTCTCGTTAGATGCCTGGTTCTCCATGGCTCATACATTTGTCTCCCTCCTCCTAGCTTCTCCTTTTCCTTCTCCTCCACCTCCTCACTCCGCCTACCTCTCATACAGCCCAATTGCCGAACTGTATACAAATGTAGTGGAAAGATATCCGGCTACAGGGGATCCCATCTATTTCAGGGCCTTCATTCCTTCCTCCATCACTTCCATGAGTCCCCAACCTCCATTTACTGTTTGACTACAGGTATCTGCATCTGTTTCAGTCCTCTACTTGGTAGAGCCTCTCAAAGGACAATTATGCTAGGCTCCTGTCTGCAAGCACAACAGAGTTGTGTTAATAATGTCAGGGGTCAGTACTCGGTGCTTGTCTATGGGATGGGTTTCGAGGTCTCTGCTCCATCCTTGAATTTCTTTTAGGCAGGACAGGTTTTGGGCTGAAAGTTTTGTGGATGGGTTGGTGTCCTTACTCCTTCACTGGAGGTCCTGCCTGGCTACAAGAGGCGTCCTCTTTAGGTTCCATGTTCCCATTGTTAGACATCTTGTTTAAGGTCACCTGCATTGACTCCTGGGAACCTCTCTTATCTCAGGTCTCTGGAACTTGCTAAAGATACTTCCCTTCCTTCCATTCTTGGCAGCTTCATTCTCCTGGCCTTCTGGGCCTCTCTCTTGTCTCTTCCTCCATCTGATCCTGCCTCCCCATTCCCCTCTCCCACTCATTTCACACCCTCCCTCTGCCCTATGACAATTTTGTGTCTCCTTCTTACCATTATTTGGAGGATATTCCTAATCAGACTGAGACTTGGTGTGACAGGGTTGCAAAACCAAAAAATGCAAGTTTATATGGGAGCTCATATGAAAAAGAAATACCAGTCTTGTTGACTGAAATTGTACTGTGGCTTCCACAGATGCATTCATATCAGCTATAAGAGAAGTCAGCATGCCCACAGATCAATTCTTCCACCTTTTTGATACACCTTATATACTGTGTACCATTCTATCAGCTACACTGTAAACAGTATAGTACCAAACTAGAAATAATATACAAGGTAAATAAGGAAATGAATTATAGTAGTTATTGCCAAAAATGTTTAAAAAAACAACAAAAATGATAATGTTCAAAACTTCGAATATATTCAACGTAATTGCTGTCAAATCTCATTTTGGAATAAGAGACGATGCAAAGTCCATCTGCCCCAATTACTCATGTAGCTGTTCTCAAACTACTAAAGTACTTTAATAAAATTTCCATTATGCCTCTTGGAGAAAATTAAATAATGTTGCCAATGTGTCTCCATATTGCCTATTAAGCAAAACTTTTATAAGAACTTCATAGTACATCTACTCTCAAGTCTTCCTATGTCCTAACAATAACAAAAATAATAAGCAATAGTTAATAATGGTTCAGACAAAACCAATTACTAGGTGCAAAGCACTATACTTCTAAGTACTTTCCACATTTTAATTAAACAAATTCTTAAAACTTGAAATTATTTTTGTTACTACAATTATTCCCACTTTAGAATTAAGTTAACTGAATCAGAGAGATTTATTCAAGTCCATATGGTAATAAGCACAAATTTTAATCTTTCTGGGATGAGGTCTGAATGGTACTATTTGTTGATAGCTATGTTCAGATGGAAAGAATGATTAATTGGTAGGACACATCCAAAGGCAGAGCTTAATTGTGATACAAATACAGATTGTTTTAAAATTCTTAATAGCCTCCAAAAATATATCTTGAAGTAGATTGGTGTGGTGTGGTGTGTGTGTGTGTGTGTGTGTGTGTGTCTGCGTGTGTGTCTGTGTGTGTCTGTGTGTGTGTGTATGTCTGTGTGTGTGTGAATGTCTGTGTGTGTGTCTCTGTGTTTCTCTGTGTGTGTGTGTGTGTGTGTGTGTGTGTGTGTGTGTGTGTATGTGTGTGTTCTCCCTCCATAATCTTAGAAGAAAAAAATGTCTCTTCGGAAATAATGAAAATAGAAAATACATTATCTTAGAATGGATAAAACCACAATTTCATAAATTTGCTACAGTGCAAAACCATGGCTTCTGGGAAACAGATCAAGAATCTGATACCTGAACTCCTGAAATCAAGATACAGAGATGGAAGAAGAAAATTAAACATATACCTACTGATCGAAAAAAGAAAGAAAGAAAGAAAGAAAGAAAGAAAGAAAGAAAGAAAGAAAGAAAGAGAGAAAGAGAGAAAGAAAGAGAGAGAGAAAGAGAGAAAGCAAGCAGGTAATATAAGTTGGCTTTTAAGACCTGAAGTAGAGATCTACAGGCATGGACGTTGGGTAAAGACTCTTGACTAATGCTACAAATATGGATACCAGACCCTGGTATAATACTTCATAGCACAAAAGCTGAGTCTGTCTGTGTGTCCCAATGACACACTGTCCAACAACCTCCAGTCAAGAAAAGAATTCATCACAGCAAAGTTCAGAAGAGAGAAAAGTGTGGCCATGGGAAGCAGGTCTTCATATACTACTGTTGTACTCTTTTTTGGCTGCTGCTGCAATCAGAATCACACCGTGTGTCCACTGAGTACATCTCTACTGCAAGCATACTTATTCAACTAAGAGAAAAGGATAAAATGGACTTAGACGATATTTAGAGGTGTCTAACAAGGTGTGCCCTATTAATTTGTATGCTATGGCAAGGACTTTAGAAAATTATATGATATCACTCAAAATAGGCTCTACTATACAAAGAAGAAATTATGAATATAAGAATGACAAAAAAATGCATGGGTGGCTATGCTTCTACAGTCTTCACTAAGAGATGCAGCAGCCTGCGATACATAAGAATATAATATGGGGTTGCTACACTTATTTTCAATGAACAAGTTCATGCTTGAAAACTTGTCATGCTAGATCCTGAGTTTTAAAAACTATCAACAATATTTACTAGTTTGTGTATTTTATTCACTCTAAATGTGCTACTCCGAGTTCTAAGACTCAGAAGTATATCTTGACATGAAACTTAAGTATACAGTACCCCAGAGGAGGAGGCTATGACCTCTAAGAGTCTTTCCAATTCAGAACCTTTGGTTTTATGAGGCACTCTTGGAAAGTATTACTTGTTATTAATATTTCCCCTAATCTTAGCTGGCATTCTATTAGCCTTCCTCACTGATGCTGCAATGTGAACCCAGCACTTAAATGTATCAGTATAGACCTTTGTCCTCCACTCTATTAAAACATTCAGTGAGATGTGGACTGCACTAGAGTTGAACATCATTTCTACCTAACACAAACAGCATAGTTCAGTCACTTCTTATTTTTAGTCTGCCTTTTAGCCCTGTAGTCCCTCATCATTTATTTTCTTTCTTCCTTCATGCTGCAGATTCAGAAAAGTCCATACTCTGGCTTTCCTTCCCTGCTTACTAGAGATTTCAAAATCCCCAGGAAAAGCTGGAGTGGATTTATGGCTATCAGAATCTGGAGGACTGAGGGATAAAACAGGTATTGTGTTTTCCCTTGTCATAATCCTTAAATGAGGACGATTACTGTCTCTGTGGTTTATCTGAGATTTGTTCTCACTTATGTGGGTTGGTATGTTGTCTTCCTGATGTGGGTATTCATATCCCTGTGTTACCTGTAGAACTGCTTGCTAAGATTTTATCTAAACTTTACACATCTCAGTAATTCCAGGTTTATGATATTTCTTATGTTTAGTTACACTGGGCAATGGGTCAAATCAGTTCTTAGAGATTTTCCAACCTCTATGAACTATGTTAAATATTGGAGAAATAATATTTCTGGCTTCTAAGAACTTCTTCATTTAAAAACTTGTGTGGTCTAATACAATTATAATAATAAAAGAAACTGCAACTGACTAAATCAAGTGAGTCTTAAACTATAGGGAAAACCAGCATTTGTTTATTGTAATCTGCTATGGCAACAATAAAGGCTACTAAGGCAGATATCTAGCCAGATTAATCAGTTAAACTCACCTAACAAATGTCATTTGTTTAGAAATACCTAACAATAAAGGTATCATAAAGGAAAAAAAATCACTGAGTAGGTGAGTGATCTCAGTTTCTTTCCCCAGTCAGCACCCTGTAACTGTGGACAGGGAAAGTGTCCCAGGAGCCTTTGCATCTACACTTCAGACACCTCAGTAGTTACCTAGCCCTGAGGAATAAGACATATCAGACCCTGCTCCACTCTTATATACGCCCCCTGTCTTGCCAGCACCCGGTCTGGAAGTCCCCAGTCCTTTTGTTGACATCATACACCTCCTCTACCCTGTGAGCACATAGTGTAGACATGAAAGTGGTCTCTGGACTCTCTTCTTCTAGGGTTCATCACTCAACATGTTTACCCCAAAAAGATAGGTAGTAGGTCTTTGATCCTCTGAACCATGAGTCAAATTCCTTACTCTGTGTGTGTGGAGCCAGGGAAGCATACTCCACCACCACAACCAATACAGTCTTTTACTGCTGAGTGTGCTACTTGACCAGAGAAGGAAGATAAGGTGATTCATGTACACATGCTGCACATGTCTATGCTATTCACACACCCAAGCTTGTGATTTTGATCCCACGCTTAAGAGTATACTCTCACAATACTTAGCAATTCCTTGCCAGAGGACATACTATACTGCTATCCCTGCTGAAACCTTCCATCACACTGAACTGAAGTCACTACAGAGCTGAGAACACATTCAACTACCCCATACACATAGCAAGACCACATCTCTCTACAGTTGAATTTTAAGCAACAACAAACCCAGGCATATCTTACAAAGCAGAGGGAATCCAAGCATAGAACAAATGCTCATTCAACTCTGGTGTATTAGAATGTCTAATAAATTAACTTGATATGGGCAAATCCCAGTGTATAAGCATTAGTACATGAAAGTTCAAGACAAAATACCTCTACCCAAAATTACCAGTTCTCTAGCAATGACAGCCAATGATGATAGTTTAGATGAAGTCAATTAAATATGAATAAATACCAGAGTATGTTTTTAATTAATGAAACAAAGGATTGGTTCTTTGAAAGAATAAACAAAATTCACAAATATTTAGTTAAATCTATCTAAAGGAAAGAGAAGCCCTAGATTAAAATGGTTAGAGATGAAAAGGGAGATACTAAAACAAATATCGATTAATTCCAGAAGATTCTAAGGATACACTTGAAAGACTAATATTTTACTAAATTTGAAAACCTAAAAGAAATGGATAAATATGATCTAATAAAATTAAAACAAGAGCATACAAAAATTTAAACATACACAACTAGCAAAGAGACTGAAGCAACAACTTAAAAATAAAATCATACAAAACAACAACAACAAAAGCTAAGTAGAATTACCACTATAATCTAAAAAGATTCTATAAAGTGGGGAAAGAGGAAATATGTCTGAAATCTTTTTATAAAGCCAGTATCACATTGACAGCGAAACAATATAATGACTCATACACAAAAAAGAAAATTATAGATCAATTGCTCTGATAAACATTGACAGAAAACTTCTCAGTAAAATACCTGTAGCCTGAATTCAAAAAGCATTAAAAATATCACCTACTTTATTTCAGAGATGTAAGGATATTTCAGCTAAGTAAATCAATAAAAGTAATTTACCATATAAATGGACTCAAAGATAGACATCACATGATCATCTCAGTAGGAACAGGAAATGCCTTTGACAAATACAGCATCCCTTCATGATAAAAGTCATAGAGAGACTAGGGAAACAAAGAAGATACTTCATCATATTAAAGTGTTTAGTCAATGTTGTAGTAAACAGAAAAATAAAATTATTTTTACTAAAGTCATCAAAAGAGGAGGTTGTCAACCCTTTGCATGCCCTTTCTAAATAGTGCTTAGAGATACAAAATAGATTAGAAAGTCAAGGAACCCTCACTTGTAGATAATAATTCTGTAGGTAAGAGACCCTAATGACCCCACTAGATAAGTGCTTCAGCTTTCGGATGCTATCAGCAGAGTTGCAGCATATAAAATTAGCATACAGAAATCTTTAACTTTCCTATATACCAATGACAAACAGAAACAAAAAATCAGGAAAACAATCTTATTCATAGTAGCCTTGAAAAAAGTTAAACAAAATAATCATAACCAAGGAAGTAAAAGATTTGTACAATGAAAAATGCAAGGTTGCTGAATAAAGAAATACAGGAAGATGCTATAAGATGGAAACTATCCCCTGCTCATGGATTTGCAAAATTATTGTAAAAATGGCCACCCTACCAAAAACAATGTACAGGTTTAACACAGTCTCAGTCTAAAGAGCAACTCCATTCTTTGTAGAATTAGAAAAAGAAGACAATTCAAAGTTCACTTAAAAACATAAAAATCCCACAGAAACAAATCCTAAATAGTAATAGTACTGAAAATGGAGGTACCATTTAGACTTGATAGGTTCCAGGTGTGTGTGTGTGTGTTTGTGTGTGTATGTGTGTGTGAAAGAGAGAGAGAGAGAGAGAGAGAGAGAGAGAGAGAGAGAGAGAGAGAGAAATAAAAGACAGAGAGAGACAGAAAGAGAAACAGAGACAGTGACAGAGACTGAAGGTTTTTCTTAAATTTGTGACTTCAAGTAGGCTAAAGACACTCTAGTTGATGGCCATATGCTCCTAAGTGTATGGACACCACAAACTGGAGTTGATGGGTTATTAAAATTTACAAAAATACATGAAGTTGCAGGCAGTAGAGAAGAGGATGCAGATCTGGGATTAGTTAGTTCAGGGAAGGACTTGGAGTACAGATGACCAAAATATACTACGTAATTTCTCAACAAATTAGTACTATATTTTAAAAAGGATTGTTGTATTATCATGTCTAATTTCATGTTGTCCTGCAGAATATTAATAATACAACAATTATTGTCAGAAAATAGACACAGATCAACTGGATCTAGTCAATTATAACTGCATTAAATCAGAGGTCCAAGATATAAAACCATGCAAAAAATCCCTGATTTATGTCACAGAAGCCAAAACTGCATGCAAGAGAAAAGACAACCTTGTCAACTAATGGTGCTGTGGATATTGGATAGCCATATGTAGAAGAAGAATTCCATCTATTAACTCCAAATAGATTTAGAACCTCAATATAAAACCTAAAACTCATAACTGGTAGGAGAAAAATAGAAATACACCAGAAGAAACAGACGTAGATAAGGACTTGCTAGATACAATGTCAGTTACTGGAGGAATAAGGCTAACAACTGGCAAGCTGAATTTCATTAAGCTAAAATGTTTCTATAGAGCAATAGAAACTGTCAAAAGAACTGCTAGTGCACTTGACAGAGAATTAATATCTAGAATATATCAAAAAAAGAATAAAAATTAAAAAAATAAAGCCAAGGGCTCAGAAACTGAATAACTTCCCAAATTAGAAATATTTTAAGACTTATTTTTAATTATGTATAGGTGTATGCATTTGTTGGTAGTTATGTGCACATGAGTACAGTTGTCTTTGAAGACAAGAGGTATCAGATCCATTGAGATAGGGTTACAGGAAGCTGTGAACTACCTTATGTCTGAGTTATAAACTATTATCCTCTGGAAAATAAACAAATGTTTTTAACTGCTAAGCCATCACTCTAGCCGCTTAAATTAGAACTATTAATGGGTAATAAACTTTCATCCCATAAGGGAAATACATCTGTTCCTCAAGATGTCTAGGCTACATTTCCAGCTCATAGCAGAACTTGATAATGTAAGCATTGTCTACCTGTTTTAAAAGCATAAAAGATGCAAATTTGAGGATACCAGAGAGAACAGCTGAGACAAGGCATTGAGTTTTAGAAATCCAATCCCAACAAAGAGACAACTGAGAGGTCATAGCATAATCCTGAGAAAGGGAAACATCACTTGCAATGGAGCCTCCAGGATACTGGAGAATCTTACTATAGTACATCTGCCAAGAAAGCTGAAGATGTGTGGGGGACCCATTTGAAGCTTATAAAGCTACGTGTGTTTTAGTTAGCAAAGCCAGAGAGGGTAATACCTATGTCCTTTGGAGTCCAGATAACTGCTTGATAGGCTCCAGATACTGAACAAGTAGTTATAGTATTTCATTTTTCTATGTTTGTTCTAAGGTTGCTTTAATGTGGATGTTTTATTACCCAGTTCTCCTCTCTCAGTATAATAATGTATTTAATCTGAAACCATTATATTTGCAAGTAATTTTTTTTCTTTTTATAGAAGCTTGAAGTTAAAATTTTTAATACCTTAAAGACTTTGAGGATGTGAGATAGCAACATATGGCTTAAAGTAACATGTTTGTAGACAAACTGGCAAAAGGTGAAGCTGTAATGTTAGTTTTGTCAATCTCATATGGTTTATAATCATCTGATATTGCAGTGAGGAACTGTTTTGATTAGGTTGGCCTATGAGCATGTCACTGAGGCATGACTATGTGAATTGATGTTACAACCTACATGTAAGTGGCATCATTCCCTGGGTTGAAGTCCTAGCCTTATTTTAAAATGGAGATGTAAGCTTATCTTTTATAAACACGCATGAATTTGTCTTCTATACTCTTGACTATAGATAAAACTATCCTATCTGAAATCACTACTATATTAAACTGTAACTTGGAATTGTGAGCTGAATATACCCTTTTCTCTTAAAGTTGCTTCTCTCAGGTGTTTCTCTTTCTTTGTTTTATCACAGAAACAAGAAAGAACCTAAGATATATGTGATAGAAAAAGAAAACAGAAATATTGTAGAGAGGAATTCAACCAGGGTTATAAAGGATGAGGGAAACCAAAATATAGAAGGGAATGTTAACCAAAACAAAAGACCTACCAAACATTAATATGGAAACACACTACTTGTATGTCGATTAAAACTAAATATAATTTTAAAATACTTATAAAGAAATATATATAATCATATATGCGTACATATATACATATATAAATCTACATATGCATATACAGGTACATGTATGTGAGTCTGTGTGTGTGACATGGCTGCATAATGCTGCTTCTTGAAGTCATTATTTTATCAAAAATATTCCAGTGCCAGGTATGCAATATTTCCATATGTATTAATGATCAGGAAAGTGCCAGAGGCTCCCAAAGAATTTACACTATTGGAAGGCATAACTTAGGATGCTGGAGATATAAAATATCATACTTATCACAAAGCTGTTATTCTTGCAAGCTACAATGCCACTTGCCAGGCAATTGTGTCAACTATTGTAATAGTCGCACAGCTGTTATAGGGTAGCAAACTGTTTAAGAATTGAACGAAGTACACTGCATAGAAGGGGATACATACCTCTTTAAAACCAGTCAAATATTAGCTACCTCATAAATCTACTGCTGAGCAAGTCAGAGATCTGAAGGAAAAACTCACTGTAGTTGAAGAGCTAAATTGACATGATACAAACTACAGTCTAAACATTTATGTTTACATCTGTAGAAAGTTCTATTCTCATGCATGAAGAAGCTTCTTTTTACAGGTGAATGACATAATAGACTCTGGCTACCAATATACTTAGAATGAACAATGGTTGAGTGCTTTGTCCTAAGCAGAACATTTATTAAAAACCCCTCTAAGCCTCAGGCAACATTACAGAAGAAGGTGTGCAAAAAACTTAAGATCTACAAGACAGAGAGAAGGATTATAAAATGCTATCTTCAGGTATGTTCACAGCCATCCAAAACAAGGTCTCACAGAGGTAGTAGTTGCTGGCATTGGATATGTGCAATTATAGCTTTGCTAGGGATTTTAGGGGTTCAATGCTACCTGATGTACTTGATGAACTAGTAGCCAAGGACCAATGATTGCTAGAATGAAAGTCAGGGCCCTCAGAATGTGTGAAAATGGGTAGTTCTAAATCTGTTACTCTGCTGAAAGTATAATTTAAACCAAAGGATCAGAAAACAAAACAAAATAAAACAAAAGGCATGAATGTGGGAAGGAAACCTGTGTAGAGGAAGGGAAAATGACAGAAGAGGGAAAGATAGAATAGTTAAGGTAAGATTCAACAGAATCCACTCTACTCATGTATGAAACTTAATTGTTAAGCCAGCACTCCAATGTCATATTAGAAATAATAATTTTACCTTAGATATAGCCTTGTCTGCACCTGTAAAAATCATTAGTGGAAATAAAAGTTCCACTGTCAAGTGTGAACATGCTTGTAGTCCTGTAGGAGGTAGAGGGTGGAGACAGGGAAATCTAGAATATAATGGTAGTGCTGTCAAAGCTTCCCAGGGCAGTTCTTCCTGTTATTTTCCTAACGTTTTATTCACTTAACCTTCCCTATTTAATTTAAGAAATATCTGTCCTCTCACCAACATCTGTGCCAGAGCTAGAATTTTAAAAGATAAGTAAGCATGTTTCCTACCCACAGGGGTTTTTAGCCTGCCAACACATGTTTAATTAGTTCAATATTTCATTTTCATACCATGTAATGATTACATCAAATATACCTACTGTAGAAAATCCATCCCAAGTTGATACTCCATACACTATTATATTTGAAAGCACAAACAATTCAATAGTAAAAGCTTGATTTTCCTTAGATATAAAGTGGTAAATGAGGATACATTACAAGAAAATTAATACAGAATTCTTAAGACATAAGCAACTCTATAAAGATCTCATAGTAAAACATAGTCTTACTAATGAAGCAACTGATATTAAGAGAGGAAAGGAATTTTTCACAACAAACTTGACTGGTGCATCCCACATGCCAGGCAGCCAGGTAGAAACTGGAATTACAGTGATGAATATCATCCGTATTCCTTGGTTGTAATTACAAAATAATTAAATTATCATTATAGTAATTGGAGATATAGAAGGAGAATATCTTTAAGGAGTATGGAGTAGGGTTATGAAATCCAATCTGTACATTCAAAGGCTATAGCTTTTCTAGGGTCTCATTAAAGATTAGACTTAGTGAATACTAGCGACGTCATAAACATGCACTCTTTATTACAACCTGTCTTACTGACTAACTTTGCTAGTAATGTACCTTCATTAGGAGGGTGCCAGAATAACGAATTTTGTCTTGTTTTCCAAGAAATATTCATTATCTCTGTCTTTTAGGCATTATTTAATTAACAAGGCACATTTCTGATAACAAGTAATACATCAATTAATAATAGTACACATAAGTACACACGTATATACATACATAGATACATACATACACACACAGATAGAGAGAGAGATGAACTACAGAATTATTTTTAAATTTTTTTCTATGATATAGCTGCCTAACAAACAAAATATCAAAATCTAATTTTCTGAACCTTAAGTATTTCACAAATATTTGGGAATAGGATGCAGGTTTGAGAAAAAATAAATGGCTATGAAGTCAGTTCCTTTACTTCCTAAATTTCAATATTTATGACTACTCATCTATGTGTTGTCCTTCATACTAATGTGGAGAAACAACCTCTCCTACACATATCACTACCTCAATATTCTTCACAGATATCTCACAACTTAACAAAAATTGGTTAGTACTTGCAAGAAGTGGCAGCAGCATCTTATCCCTCAGCTAGGGCAGCTTCAGAGAGTAATTCATCCTCCATTTTCTCATAGATTCCCCACTCTGGGGCCCAACCACAGTGTACTGCATGAGAAATGAGCCCAATGACTGAAGGCCTACAGATAGCATACTTGACATTGTCCTGTTAACATAACATTGAAAATCAGCCAGAGTGTACTATCCACACATTGTGCCTAGCTTCTTATCTTTACCATTAGAAAGAAAATTTAGAATATTAAGAACTTGATGACTTTCCTCCAAACAGAACCAAACATCTGTGAGAGAACAGGAACCTATTATTGATTATTATGCAAAATATTAAGCATAGCATTGACATGAATTGTCTTTTAATTACTTAATACTTTTAGAGGTGGATTCCTGAAGGAGATTGTGTAAACTTTCTGTTATTAAATATATCAAATAAGTTCAAAGGCATGTATCCAGCAAGATGTAAGATTCTGATCCCTTTCTCGTCTTTAGTATTTCATTGCCACATGGCATGTTTCTGCTATGGTGTATTTTTAAGACTCAAAACAATGAAACTAAATACTCATTCTAAATACTAAGTAGTCATTCTAAAGACTCCAGACTTCCTACCTGGCTTCATCTCCTAAAATTTCTATTCCCTCCCACTAGCAACGTGCTAGACATAGGCTGTTACACTTGAATATTTGGATCCAAACTATAGCAGATTTCTCTTGTTGGTCAAGTTTACTGGCCTAGTTATTTTTTTATTGCTGTAATAAGATACCATGACTACAGCTCTAGAGGCATAAGAATCTATCATGGTAGGGAATCACAATTCAGATTGCAGGCATGGTTGCAGAAACATTTGAGAGCTCACATCTCAAGATGACAGCAGGAAACAGTAATCTTGGGATAGCGTTGGTTACTGAACTTTCAAAGCCTATCTCTCGTGAAATACCTTCAACACACTGTTCCTCCAACCTACATAGTCATCCCTAAATCTCCCTGATACTGCCCCACCAACTGGAGAATAAGTGTAAAAACTCCTGAGACTGTGGAGGACAGGTCATTCAAACTACCAAGTGATTTTTCCCTTCTATAAATCCATATTTTAATTAGTATAATTATCTATTCAGACAGATATTCATAAAAAGGTTTCATTTTGGAAGTTATTTTTAGCTTTCCATTCAGCTCTCTGTTTTAATTATTCCTGGGTAATTCTCAAGCGTAATTGGGTGACTCTCTTTAGAAACGTGCTGTACTTGTCTTTCAAGCACAACAGCTTAGGTTTGATACTAAGAACCCACAATAAAGCTGAAAATTGTGGTAAATGCTTGAAGTGCTTGTAATGACAGCACTAGGGTTACTTTAAAACTAAAATACAGTGATCTTAGCCATTCTGATTGGTGTAAGGTAGAATCTCAGGTTTGTTTTGATTTGAATTTCTCTGATCACTAAGGACTTTAAACATTTCTCAACCATTCAAGATTCCTCTGTTGTGAATTCTCAGTTTAGTTCTATACCCTATATTTTGATTGGATTGTTTAGTTTTTTGATGATTAGCTTCTTCAGTTCTTTATATATTTTGGATATTATCCCTCTATCGGATATGGGGTTAGTGAAGATATTTTCCCTCCAAAAGACCCAACAAGCAGCTGAAAGAGTCAGATGCAGATATTTGCACCCAACCAATGAACAGAAGCTGCTGACTTCTGTGGTTGAATTAAGGAAAAGCTGGAAGAAGCTGAGGAGGAGGGCAACCTTGTAAGAGGACCAGCAGTCTCAATTAACCTGGAGGCCTGAGGCCTCTGAAACACTGGACCTCCAACCAGGTAGCATACACCAGCTGATATGAGGCCTTCAACACATATACAGCAGAGGACTGCTGGATCTGAGTTTAGTCAGAGAAGATGCACCTAACCCTCAAGGGACTGGAGACTCCAGGGAATTTAGAGGTCTGATGGGGTGGGGGGCAGGCGATGGGGACATCCTCCTGGATACAGGGGTCGGGGAAGAGGTATGGGATGTGGAACAGGGAGGTTAGACTGGGAAGGCAATAAAATTTGGAGTTTTAATTAATTAATTAAAGAACTAAAATTATATTTTTTAGGAGCCAGTATCTTTATTTTCACTGTATTCTAGCTCTATGGGTGTTTGTACATGCTTCCACATTTTCCCTCTTACACTATATGGTTTCTTAGTTCAGGAACATGCATAAATGCCTGATACACAACCAGGACTTACTAAATATCTGTTGTATGTATGTATGAATGAATGAATAAATGTACAGTCAGACACTAATTCTGGATATACATTATTAAAAATATAAAGCAGAACAAGTAATGTATTTGAAAATTTAACTTTTTAACACATTACTTGATACGTTTTATATTTGTGCAAATTTCGTATTGTTACTTTTCATGATACTACAGGGCAGGCATGACCATACCAAATTTGCATATAAAAAACAAAAAGGATGCTTAGAGGGATTATGACTTGGACAGGATTATAAATCCTGTGAGATAATTATCTAAGTACTTCTGAGGTTTCTAAATAAGCCAAAATAAAGCTTGAAGGCAAAAAATGGTGAAGTTCATGAAAGAAGGAATATGTTTATTTTTCAAAACTTTATCTTGCATTTCCTAGAAATTGTATTCCAAGAATGTCAATTATTTGTTTATAAGAAGAAAGTATACATCAGGGAAGAGAAGAAAGAGATGAGATATGAAGGAAGTTCAAAATAGAAACCCGGTAACTCACTGTAATTGAGAGGAGGATTTACACTTGGTGTGTACATCTGGTCCCTGTGTGTTGGAAGGGAAGTCTGATGGAATCACAACATACTGGCCATTTCTGGAATACCTCTAAGCACAGAGAATTAAGCTTGTGGAAAGGACACTGGTGTATTTTTATACTGTGCTCATAGCAACTTTGACTATATAGTTTTAAAAATTTCTAATAACTCTGTTCTTATCATTCTATAATGACCAAATCTTAGCAAGAATAGTAAAACTCTACCCTTAGGATATAGAAACCATAGTGTTTAAACATTCACTGAAATTAGTCAAAGTTGGGAGCTACTTGTCCCTGTTGTAAAGGGCCTGTCAGAATGTAAGGCTTCATCAAGGTGGCCTGACAAAGGCAGTATTTATAGAGCATTCTTGGTGGGCACCATTTGAACTACTTCTCTTTAGCACATAAAGAGATGATTCATAGCAAAGAAAATGTGCGTAAGCACATTAAATCATGAGACTAAAAGTTACAAACAATAATTCAAATTTCTCAGGAATAACTGGTCAGAAAAACATCATGCTCAATTTGCCAGGCAAGATCCTCATATTGGTAGAATAGTCACATCCTCTTATGGGCATAATCAGTAGTTTTCTGATTTGCTCTAAACCTGCTCAACAGGATGTGTTTATGCTTCAGAGATGTCGGCCAAAACTAAGTTAGTGATGTATCCTATGGGTGAACCTCTCTCTTTTGTTTTGCTAAATGACATTTGTCTAAACTGACTCATTATTACTTTTAATCCTTTATTGAATTTGTTCTTTGACAATTTCATTAAAACACATGTAGTACATACTGATTTCTTTCATCTTCACCTTCTCTAATCTTCCTCCCAAACTTATTACCTGCTTTCTCCTCCGTACAAATTCCTTATTTATACTCATGGCCGTACGTAGGTGTTGCTCTCTGTCTTAATCAGAAAATCTTAAATTTTGCAATTAAACTTTCTGCCTTTTCACAGTGATATTAAAGTAACTTACATCAACACTTGACCTAAGGTGTTAGTATTTCCATTCACTCAAAGAGATGCAATTAACAGCCTAATAGAAAGGAATTTGTTGACCCTATCCATTCTTTTCTAAGTTATGCAATGCTGTTATTCTATTAGCTTATTTTTGCTTGTATTATTGCAGTAGTTTTAAAAACATGAAATATAATATACATACAGAATAATACCCACTGGTACACCTTAATGATTTAAAAATAAAATGAAACTGCAATGCAAATTATTAAAAATCAACTACCCCCGAGTTAATGTAGTTTTGACATTTTTATCTAGCCACTCCAGACTGATCATAGTCCCTACTCCACTATTACCAATCTCTCTTTTCTCCTTTTTTCTGAAGAAGGCCACACCGACTCTCCATCCTTTTCTCAACTATAGAATCTTTTCTCATACAATATAAACTAAATATAGTTTTTCTTCTCTCTACCTCTCCTAGTTACTCTCTACCTCCCTTCCCACCCTGATCCACTCCATTTCTCTCACTAGAAAAGAATAAGTTAAAAGAATAAGATAACAACCAAGCATAACAAAATAAAATATAAAATAAAATAAACAAACAAAAAAACTGAAATTAGAAAAGGCAAGCCAACAGAAAAATAAAAGAGCCCCAAGCAAGGGCACAGGAATCAGAGACACACTTGTTTACACATTCAGAAGCCCCATCAAAGTACAAAACTGAAAGCTATAATATGTTTCGGAACTAGTACAGACCCATGTTGGCCCTGGGCTTGATGCTTGCTTCAGTCTCTGTGAATTCATATGAACTTTACTCAGTTGTATCAGAGGGTCTAATTCTCCTGATGTTCTACATCCCTTCTGTCTTTCCTATTGCCTTTGCCTCTCCTTCCATGAGAATCTCTAAACTCTGAGGGGAAGGATTTTATAGAGACATCTCATTTAGGGTTATGGTTCCAAATCCTCTCTTTCAGTGTAATTTCTGGGTATACAGGCTTTTAAAGTTGCTACTTTCTGAATTTACATGTGTATGTATGTATGTATGTATGTATGTATGTATGTTTGTATGTATGTATGTTTGTATGTATGTATGTATGTATTATGTATGCATGTAATAATAGACCAAATCTTTTGGATTCAGACTTCATCTTAGAGGACCTGACTTAAGGTTGAACTTGAACTAACTAACTGGCACCTAGCACCAGTTTCCTGGTTACCTGCCCACCCCCACCCCCACCCCCCCCCACACACAACCTACATCTAGCACCAGTTTGCAGGTTATTTCCCAACAAATCTACACCTCCAGGTTAGAAGCCTGACCCTGACACTTCACTTCTTAACAACCACCAATCAGGAGGAAAGCAAAAGTTTATGGTTTGGCTCCCAGCACTACCCAATTATGTTAGCAGTCATAATGACCCCCAATCAAGTGTGTACCAATCTAGATACCCGCTTCTTGCCTCTATAAATGCTTGCCTGAAACTTGGCTCAAGGCTCCCTCCGGTTCTCCTGCATCAGAAATGGTGGTGTGGCCCAAGCTCAAACTTAAATAAAGGGACCCCTAATGCAATTGTATCTGAATCGGCTCCTTGGTGGTCTGTTCAGGGTTCTCAAGGGTTTTCTGGCACAACAGTATGTATGTATGTATGTATGGATGGATGCATGCATGCATGCATGCATGTATGTATGTATGTTTGTATGTATGTATGAATGTTTGTATGTATGTATGTTTGTATGTATGTATGAATGTTTGTATGTATGTATGTATGCATGCATGCATGTTTGTATGTATGTATATATGTATGTATGTATACATTTCTACCTAGCTGTACTTCTCTCTGCCTCATAATTTAGTGTCAATGATGGTTTTTTTTTTTTTTTTTGGAGGGGGGTTAGCTTCACATAAAAAGAAATCCAATCCTGTCGTATCTGGTTGAAGCTTTTTGTTGTTGTTTTGTACTCTTGTCATTGTCATTCTCTCATATCCCTTTAGTAGTTTTTCATTTTCTTTTTCTTTGTTTTCTTTTTTTGTTGGAAACATTTTATTTACTTTTAACTTTGTCACCTTACATCCTGCTCATTGTCCCCTTCCCAGTTACCCCTTACACAACCATTGCCCCATTCCTCCTCCCCTTCCCTTCTGACCATCGTCATTCTCTCTCTCTCTCTCTCTCTCTCTCTCTCTCTCTCTCTCTCTCTCTCTCACACACACACACACACACACACACACACACACTTTATTTCTCTTCAAGGCTAGGCACTTCCTCTCCCACTGAAGCCAGACAAGGCAGCCCAGCTAGAAGAACATATTCCACAGATAAGCAACAACTCTTGGGATGGCTCCTACTCCAGTTGTTCGGGACCCACATGATAGTCAACTGCACATCTGCTACATATGAGCAAGGGGGTATAGGTCCAGTCCGTGTACATTCTTCAGTTAATGGTACAAGCTCTGAGAGCCAGAAGGGTCTGGGTTACTTACTTCTGTTGGTGGTTGAAACATTTTATAACAAGATATTATAAAATAAGTGTATTCATTAAGGTATTTTTGACTTTACTTAAGAGAATCATTTTCAGCATGAGTTATTTGAAACTTGTTTATTTTCAACGTAAAATAGTGCTTCATTTTTATGTATCAAGTCTAGTATTGCTAAATATGGGTCTTATTTTTGGTTTGCAACAGTATGTATATGATTGTTGCAAATGGACAAGTATTCTGCATAAATATGCAGCTAAGAATGGAAATGAAAGATCTGGTGTCCATCTTCAAGCATGGTAGAACAAGCTCATCTTAGCTAAAGAGTAGATGAAACAATTACACCCCTCACAGCAGCATATGGAGAAGATTACAGCTGCAGATCCTCAGTGGGGGTTCTCTTTTGATGCAACTATTTGTAAAGATATATATACTACTATTTCTTTGTACTCTTAAATTGTACGACCTTTTATCCTAGGTCTCTGGGCTATTTAGTCCTGGGTCCTGTCTCTCCAGGCAGTGTCAGATTTGGATTCCGAACTCTTGTGGCATGGGTCTCAAAATGGACCAGCCATTGGTTGGCCACTCCAATTTCTACACCACCTTTACCCTGGCACATCTTGCAAGCAGGACAAATTGTAGATTAAAGGTTTTGTGGATGTGTGACTTCCTATTCCATCCACAGGAAATCTTGCCTTGTAACAGGAGATGGCTGTTTCATGCCCTGTACAGAAGTCTTAGGTAGAGTCTTAGATTTCTAGGAGTTTCCATTGCCCGAGGTTTCTACCTCATCCCCCAAATGGCTACCAGTATCAGTTGATTCTCCCAGAACTCTTCTCTCTCCTGATACCTCCCATTCCTGAACCCACATGCCCCCAGTCCACAGTCGATATCCATCCTATTTTATCTTCCCAGTTAGAGAACCAAACACAAGTGGCAAAAAAAAAGTCAATAAAATGATTCCTAATGATACTGTGCTGTATTCATAGACAGGAGCCTAGCATAATCACCTTCAGAGAGGCTTCACCCAGCAACTGATGGGAGCAGATGCAAGGACCGACATCCAAACGTTAGGTGAAGCTTGGAGAAATCCTGTGGAAGAGGGTGAGGAAAGAGTGTAGGAGCCAGCGGGCTAAAGGACATTACAAACAAACCCCAGAGGATCAATTAACTTGGGCTCATAGTGGCTCACTAAGACCGAATCAACAACCAGGAAGCCTTCATGGTTCTGACCTAAATCCTCTGCACACATGTTATAGTTGCTTACCTTGGTCTTCTTGTGGGACTTCTTACAGTAGGAACAGAAGCTCTCTCTATTTATCCTACTCTTAGGATACTTTTCCTTCTACTGGGTTGTCTCTTCTAGCCTCAATATAAGAGAGGTGCCTAGTCTTATTGCAACCTGGTATGTCACATTTGATTGGTATCCCTAGCAATCCTGACCTTTACTGAAGGAAAATGGAAGAGGCCTAAATCTTGGGGAGAGGAGCATTGGGAAGGGACTGGAAGGGGAGAAGGAAGCAGAAACTGAAGCTAGGATGTCAGAGAATATACAAGAGAATAAGAAATCAATTGAGTTACCTTAACACTAATGGAATTAAGAAACAATTTAAAAATTCTTTTTTGCACTTGTGAATCATGTGAAAATCACATGATTTTTTTCTATTTGGCCATCTATATTTTCTCAATAATTTATAGTGTGAGTTTTTCAATACATATTCCATTATATATGCAAATACAAATAATTATACACACATTTATATCTGTTCATTCCACAACTTGCATCTTCACTGTCTACCTTCCCAGAACATTTTCTTTTTTTTTTTTTTTTTTGGTTTTCCGAGACAGGGTTTCTCTGTGTAGCCCTGGCTGTCCTGGAACTCACTCTGTAGAACAGGCTAGCCTCGAACTCTCGAACTCAGAAATCCGCCTGCCTCTGCCTCCCAAGTGCAGGGATCAAAGGCGTGGGCCACCACCGCCCGGCTCCCAGAAGATTTTCATTATCAAAAGGAGATATATTTTGAACAAAGATCTCATGGCAATTTCTTTGACAGATATGCGTTTGTGGTAATGTGGAATATACAAAGGTAGTTATTAATTAAAGCTAAGAGGAATGGGAACTCACAAAACATAACAAAGAGTAAAGTAAATCCTGAAAACACGTTTTCATCCTTTCCAGGACAGTAAGAGAACAGGATCTCTACACAATCAGAATCCATGTAACCTCTCTGTGGCCATCTCATGCTGCTGGAAGGTACTAGCATTGGTGAAATTATATAAATATGAAACAGCATCTTCCAGTCTCAACAGAGCAGATGTATATATGAGCTAAAAGTGAACACGACACTATTCACAAAACCTATATGAGCATAATCCTCGTTTCTCCCCTCCTGGCACTAAGAGGGGGAACTGGGCACGAAGTCCCCTAGCCAATGAGCTATTTACAATAGCTGTTGGGAGAGGGAAAAATAGTTTCTTTAATGGAGCAACACTGAGTAAATCAGCCATACTCCAGGGCAGGCCCCTTGCTCAGGAGTCTGTCAACACTAACTAGACCCCATTGTTTTGGTTTGTTTTTTAAGAGCACCCTCGTAAAATTAAGAGATAGATCGCATCGAGAAGGATCTGGGATGAGTTTTGGGAGATAAAAATTATCGAAATACATTGTAAGAAATTCTCAAAAAATAAATATATTAAATTTTAAGGAAGAGAATGAACAGTTCAAAGTGTGGCTTCCCTGAGGGTCACTTAGAGCTCAGCTGCATGGCAGTGAGCTAGACTTGGAGGAGTTGCAGAGAGTAAATAACAGCTTGGCAGGTTTGTAGACACTGGATAACACACTGGCTTTTGAGAATGGAAATGTATATTTATTAAATTCTGTAGATTTTACTCTCTCCATGTCTCATGAAAGATCACACACGCACACACATACACTCACGTGCACACAGGCACACACATACACACACACACACAAACACACACGCACATGCACACGCACGCATACACGCAAGACTTTAAAAATTTAAATCAAGGCTGGGATGTTTCCATTTAGTTCCCTTGCCAATAATTTATCAGGCAATGGAATATCTTCCATTGCCAAGGCATCATACTAAACTATCCCCTCTTTATCAGAAGAAAGATAATAAACTCCCATTGAGCTCCAAAACACTCAGGTTCAGACTGACTGGCTTCATCAGAGAATTACAGAAAATAGCTGACAAATATACCTGTCATCTTAATGGCATTCATTGTCTTCAAGAGATGCTCTTTTGGTTTGGTTTGGTTTGGTTTGGTTTGGTTTGGTTTGGTTTGGTTTGGTTTGGGGTTTGGTTTGGGGTTTGGTTTGGGGTTTGGTTTGGGGTTTGGTTTGGGGTTTGGTTTGGGGTTTGGTTTGGGGTTTGGTTTGAGGTTTGGTTTGGGGTTGGGGTTGGGGTTGGGGTTGGGGTTGGGGTTGGTTTGGTTTGGTTTGGTTTGGTTTGGTTTTTAAAAAATGAGAACAACTACCCACACTGAACTTTTAATGGAGCATAGGCATGAATTCTCTATGTCTGCTACAATGGTCTGGCCTCTCACATCTCCTTGTGAAAAGGATAAGGAGAAAATTCCAGGAGATGCAACCTGTTACACAGACTCCATGTATTGGTTTCTCCAATAAAGCCCATCTCTTGACCATGTGTCTCTATGAGATTTATCTTAAGTCATGTTGACCAACAATGACTGTAGTATGTAACCACTATTATTAACCTTAGTATCCTTGTGTGTAAAGCTGAGATTATTCCTACTTCAGTAAATTTTTCAATAAGTAAGAGAGCAGATCAAGATAATGCATTTAGGATGACCAATACTTAGGTCATTAAACAATGCTAAGGAACTTGGTTATTGCTAATCTAATTAAGCCAAAGTCCTATTTCTTAACTAAATGATAATGCAGTGCTGGTACATTCTAAACATCAGGGCAGAGGTGGTGGGTGGAGACAATGGAAGGGCTAAGTTCTTGGAGGAAGTTGAAAGAAGATGTTTAAAACTGAGGACCTGGACAAATGGAGAATTCTTCTACAAATGGAGCACAAAAACATTATACATTCCACTTTCAACTTTAGTAAGGACATGTTAGGTATTTAAATGGCTTCTATGTTGTCATATAGTTTATTTCCACACAAAACACATGAAACGAAAGCTACTCAGAATTGTGGGTACATAAAAGTTTATGTGTCTGGAGTGAAAAAACTTTATGTGTCTTTAATATCTGAGTCATACTCAGATATTAAGAAAGTATACATTGGATGATGTTTTGCTTTCTTGAATCTTCTGTGAAGAAGGAGAATCTCTGAAGAGCAGGTTATAAAGGAAACATAAAATATAATATCAAATTGCATAAATAAAACAGTCAATACAATGATGAATTGTAGATCAGATCTTCTATGTTAGAAATAAAGGTTACCTCAGATTTTATCATTATAGCTTCTAGACGTGGTCAGGAAAACTAGAACATGAGTAACAGGGTAGAACTCTGTGGATTAATGAGATTCTTTGTGGAACCACCAAAAGATAGATGACTGAAAAATGAAAAAAAAAAGTGAGTACCAACTAGGAAAGAGAGAACAGAGTGATCAACTTCTTTAGGTATAGTCCTCTATGAAGACCTAAGCTGGCTGAGAAGGAAGAAGAGGGACCAGCTAAACATGTCCTACAGATTTGATAAGTAATGGGGTTCTACTAAATATTTAGTTACCTAGAGATCTTTGGGTCATTTAAATGTAATTAAAATAAAAAATGATGGAAATATGTTAAATAATTTGACATTCAGGTTTGAATATATATATCATTTTAGGTTGTGCTTTGAAGAGCAAGATGAGACATAGAAAACTAAGATTGGAGGACCCTGCTGGGCAAAGGTGGGAGAAGAGATCCTTGGCCTCATGAAGGCTGGATGCCCCAGGGGGTGGGAATTGGAGGGTGGGGAGGTGGGAGTGGTGGGGTAGGTAGGGGTACATCCACAGAGAAGGAGGAGGGGTGAGGGGATAGGGGGTTCCTGGGCAGGTAGGGGGTGGGGTAAGGGGACAACATATGAAATGTAAATAAAACATCCAATAAAAAAAAACAAGAAGAGAAAACTAGAGTTTTGATGAAAGGATAACTGGTTATGTCAAAAGAAAACTGGAAATGAGTTCAGGACCAAATGACTTAAGATTATCTAGTATCAGATTAGGACTTTCCCTATAAGGTTAACTGATATGTATGCAAGAGAGCATCAGACAGTCTCTGAACAACAAGCATTCGTTTTTATTTACATTTCAGATGTTATCCTCTTTCCTGGTTCCCCCCCGAAACTTCCTGTCCCATCCCCCTCCCCTGCTTCTATGAGGGTGTTCCCCTACCCACCCACCCACTCCTACCTCCCTACCCTGGCATTCCCCTACACTGGGGCATCGAGACCTCACAGGACCAAGGGCCTTTCCTCCCAATGATGTCCGACAAGGCCATCCTCTGCTACATATGCAGCTGGAGACATGGGTCTCTCCAAGTGTACTCCTTGATTGATGGTTTAGTCCCTGGGAGCTCTAGGTGGGGGTGGTTCTGGCTGGTTGATAATATTGTTCTTCCTCTGAGGTTGCAAACCCCTTCAGCTCCTTCAGTCCTTTCTCTAACTCCTCCATTGGAGACTCCAATGGGGACCCTGTGCTCAGTTCAATGGTTGGCTGTGAGCATCCCCTCTGTATCCTTACAGTCATCAAGTCACCAATGAGAACCAGATTCTTGAACTACAAAGTTAACCAAGATTGAGTCAAACTTTGTGAAAATAATAGAATTGAAGTCATGGTGTGGGGAAAAGAGCATTGTGGAAATGGCTCCAGGTGACTCTCAGTTTCTAGTCATATCTAATCCAGAACAGTCATGGCTGACACCAGAATCAGTGTCCTTGATGACAACATTAGGTAATATGTGTTAAAGGTTGTGAGAAAGGGGAATCTATATGCAGAACAAGTCATTGTTCTCCACTGGGGAAGTGTGTTCAATGTCCCAGCCCAGAAAGACTAAGTTCTCCTCACAGCACAAAGCTAAATCATACCATGCTACTAAGCAATACTCTCAGAATAATATTGGAGTTCCACAGAGACCTACTGTAATCACTTACTATACAGAATGACTTTATCCTGTTCTTACTGAAAAAAAATATTCATTCTCACTTCCTAATTGAGGATGTTGTTTAATGACCTTGAATTCTATAAAGGTTACTTTAACAGCTTTCCTTCTGGATTTGATTTTCATCAAAGGGTCAAACAAGGAAACATAAAAAATATCACCTATCAAGTATTAGATTTTGAGACAAATAAACTGTCAATTAGTAGGTAATGCTTTACAACTAATTTGTTTTCATAACCTAATGCTTTGTTCAAATATCCTTATTAAATTACTTTAGCACAAAGAACAGTGTTCTCTCTGCCTATCCCATTACTCAAAGCAACAGGATGGAGCTGGATGGAAAAGTAGATAACATTATCATCACCTGAAGCAAAATGGACAATAATTGGGATGCTATCTCCTATAAAGGTCACGCTAGACATTTGTTAGAATAACATTTACTAGGACAGTGTCTGAGAAGGCAAAAACAAAACTGTCAATGTGGGTCCAAATACTCTTACTTACTAAAAGTGACAGAATAAAATGAGTATTATTTTAATAATGCAATTGTTTCCAACTAGATTTCTTTTACTAATAATGTTTCCTCTTTGTTACAAAACTAATAATTGTCTTCTTTTGCTACAATTCAGAGATAAAATAATTTGAAAATAAAAACATAAGAAACCATCAATAACAACAAAATTATTAATCACAGTTTAGTCAATTTTTATTCTTCTCCAATAATTGATATATTAATAGCATACATACCAGAAAAAACTTGTTTTGCAATTTCTATTCCCATTGTTTTATTCCTCTAAATTATTATCAATATAAATCTTAATATTTGTATTGTGTTCCATTCTATGTACTTTTCTACATTTATTTATTTATTTATTTATTATTCATTCATTCACTTATTCTACATCTTGAGTACACTTTTGCCTCCTTTCTCTCCTCCAAGTTCTCCCTACATTAAGGAGCCCCATACCCCCTCCTCAAATTTCTCTTCAGAGAAAAGCAGATTTCTGTGGATAACAACCAACCATGGCACTTCAACTTGCAGTAAGACTATCTACCACTTGTTTCTCCTATTAAGGCTAGACAGGGCAACCTAAGAGAAGCAGGTCCCAAAGGCAGGCACCAGAGTGAGGAACAGCCCCTGATTCCACTAGAAATCCCACAGAAGGAAATCAAGTGACACAATTGTAACATATGTGCAGAGAGTCTAGGCCAGTCCTATGTGGGCTCCCTGGTTGTCACTTCAGTCTATGTAAGCCTCTGTGGGCCAAGGTTAGTTAATTTTGTGGATTTTCTTCTGGAATTAGTGACCTCTGTGGCTTTCACAATCCTTTCTGTCTTTCTTCTGTAGGATTCCTCAAGCTCCACCTAATGTTTTGGTATGGGTCTCTGCATCTGTATCCATCAGTTGCTCGATGAAACCTCTCTGGTGACAATTGGGGTAAGTACCAATCTAATTATTGCAGAATATCATTAAGAATCATTTTGTCGACTTTATTTTTGCCATTTGTGTTTAGTTCTATTCTAGGTCTCTGGGCTATCCAGCCTTGGTTCCTAGCCCTCTAGGTAGGGTCACTGATGAGCTCCCTCTCTTGGCATGGGTCTCAAGCTAGACCAGTTATTGGTTGGCTACTCTCATGATGTCTATGCTACCTTTACCCCAGCACATCTTTTAGGCAGTACACATTGTAGGTCTGTTGTAGTAATTATTTAAGTCAGCCTCTGGTTAATCCAACTATCTAAGCTGCAGCAGCTCTGCCTAGCCCAGCCGCCAGAGGCCACGAGCCTGCTGCAGCTAGGAATAGCCAACTAGAAACGCCAGCCCTGCCACCCACGAGATGTAAGCATGAGAGATGGCTCAATCTCCCATGCTGTCTCTGCAAAGCTGGGCATTACCTAGACCATCCTGCCATCCACGTGGGCCCAGTAGAAAGATGAGACTCTAATGCTTAAAGATTAATCAAAGGCTTATATATTTGGTAATGATCAGTAACAAGATACCCATACAGTAAGAAGTGTTACCCAATACCCAACCTACATATACCAACTATCTTTGACTACTACAGACACGTGAACATCCGCTTCCATCTCCTCTCTGTCTCTTTCTCTCTCTCCTAGCTCCTCCTCTTCCTTTTCCTCTTCTCCTCCTTACTCCTCCTCTTCCTCTCCTAACTCCTACCACCTCAGCTCCTTCTACATAGGTCAAAGTTTTTATGGCTGGGTTAGTGTTCCAATCTCTCCATTGGAAATCCTGCTATATTAACAGAGATAACTGGTTCAGATTCTGTATCTACTCATTGCTAGTAATCTTAGCTAAGGTCACCCTCATAGACTCCTAGGAGTTTCCATTTTACTAGGTTTCTAGCTAGTCTGAGAGATATCACCAAATTCCAGTTGTCTCTCCCAGTACTCTCTACTGTAATGCCCCAACTTGATCCCTACTGTTCCCATCCACACCCCCAACAGAGACCTCACCCCCATGCACCCACGATATCTATTCCATTATGCACTGTTTATAGTAGAAGAGCTTCAAAATCTTATATGCAAATAAGTTCTATATTACTTCTTAGAATAAAATTCTTGGAAGTAATTAACATTATGAAGTTAAAGAGTAACAAGACAATAACTAGGACAATATTTTTAAGAATAAATGCGTTTCAATGTATTATTGAAAAGTAGTGACTGGAGAATTGTTGGAATAGACCATTGTAGATTGATGTTTTAAGCTTTTAAAAGAAAATTGTTAGAAATGCATATGATTATTGTAAGTATTTAGTGTATTAACTAATTCTCTTATAATTTGAAAAGTACTCCTCCCACCTAGTTTTCCATAATTTTGTTCAGGTTATATAAGCTTTGTCGTTGAGTAAATTTATTTTTGTTTCCCTACATAGTATTCTCAGTTCATGCGATTCAGAAAAATCTCCCATTCTATAGGGTATCACTAAAGTCATTTAAACACCAATAGGTGGCTCCTATCTCACATATAGCACTTGCTTTTTGAATTATTACTGTAAGAATTATATAAAAGTAAAACTTGCTAATGAAATCAGCTAACAAAATTTTCCACTGCTGACCAGATATTATAAAAAACATGGAACCTATCATACTTAATGATGGGTAAATTTTCCCATGCTGGGTAACTGTGAAATAGAGTGTAACCAATGATTTGAGTGCTACTGTGATTAAACTTTCCAATGTTGGAAGACACTTTTAATGGAAGCTATTATCTATATTTATAGCAGTTTCATTTTTTTTACTTCAGCTATTACTTATCTAGTTTTTCCCCCTTTTTTTGCAACTGATTTGCAAAGTATTCCATTAATTGCCTCATAACTGTCATATCTATGGGAAATTGTTAGCATGCCTTAATGTGATCGAGAAAGCTCTCAAGTGTTAAAATATACTAACTCTTATTTTAGATCTCTGTTTCTTGTCTAGATTTAGCTTAGGAAAAAACTTGTTAAATTTAATGATGCTTTCATGTATTTGCTACTAGATTATGTTAGTCTGAGTCAGTCACAGCCCTGTGACATATTTGTCCCTAGATTCCTTGCCTAGAAAAGTTATGTATACAGCTTCTTCTCTGTGCTATATTCTAGCCAGGGGCATTTTCTCTAGTCAGAAATGGTATATTGGCTTGGAAATGCCTCTCTAAAATTATTGGTAAGGAGTAGGTATTCTGGCTTTGTGGATTGTGCCTAAATAACAATGAGGGATCAAGAGGGTACATATGAATCTCCCTGGGAAGAAGGAATAGAATAGATATTGTAAAAGAGAGACTGGAAGCAGGTGTGGATGGGAACAGGAAGGATTAGGTGGGGAGAGGAGGGAGGGAGAGAGTACTGGGAGAGATTACTGAAATTGAGGGGCACTTCAGGGACAAGCTAGAAATTTAGTGCAATATAAACTCCCAGAAATCTACTAGGGTGTCCCTAGCTAAGACTCTTAGTAATAAGAGATATGAAACCTGAACCAGCCACCACCTGTAACCAGGCGAGACTCCAGTTGAGGAATTGGAATACCAACCTAGCCATAAAACCTTCAACCAACAATTTGTCCTGCCTAAAATATGTGCTGGGATAAAGTGACACATCAATGCCAAGACAGGAAGCTAACCCTTGATGCTAAAGAGCCAGAAATCAGAGGCTGGATAGATCAGAGACCCAAAACAGAACCAAAAAAGTTTAGCAAAAAATGATCAATGAAATGATCCCTAATGATATTCTGTTATACTCTAGATAAGAACCTAGCATAATCATTATTAGAGAGGCTTCATCCAGCAACTTAGGGAAACAGACATAGACACTGACACCTAGACATTAGGCAGAGATTGGGAAATCCTATGGTAGAGAGAAGGAAATGTAGGGACAGAGGGGTCAAGGACACCAAAGAAACCCCACAGAAACATCTAACCTGGGTACATAGATGCTCATAGACACTGAACCATCAACCAGGGAGCCCGCATGGATCTAACATAAACCTTTTGAATATGTGTTATGGTTGTGCAGCTTGGCCTTCTGGTGGAACTCCTAACAATGGAAGTAGAGGCTTTCTCTGACTCCTTTTCTGCTTAGGAACACTTTTCTTCCTACTGGATTGACTCTTCCAGCCTAAATTAAATACAAGAGGTGTTGTCTAGTCTTGATATGCCATGCTTGTTTGAGATCCATGGGAGGCCTAGCCTTTTCAGAAAAAAGGGAAGAAAAGTGGATGGAGAGGCAGACAGAGAGGGTAAAAAGAGGTGAAAGTATGCTCAGGATGTAATATAAGAGAGAAAAAACCAATATAGTTAAAGGTAAAATTTAAAAAAAATGCATACCACCAAAACATTAAAAAAACACACAAAAATAAAACAAATAGACAAGTGGGGCTAGAGAGGATGTGTGGATGCTCAGTGATTAAGAACTCTGACTGTTTTTATAGTGGACAAGATTCAATGCTCAGCATCCACAGGGAAGTTCACAACTATCCATAACTCCAGTTCCTGTCTTCTTCCCTTTGAAGAGACATACATATGACAAACATTCATCCATGTAATTTCTTTAAAAAATTTAAAGACAAATTTGGACTGGAGAAATAGCTTAATGGATAAACAACTTGTTATGCAAGAATAATGACCTTACTTTGAATCCCCCAAACCCACATAAATCTAAGAATGGCCCCTGTCTGAAATCCGGGTACTTCGATCGCAACATGGTAGACAGAAACAGATGAATCCCTAGAAGCTTACTTACCAGATAACCTGACATTCACAATACACAGCAGTGAGACACCACTACCACTACCAAAAACAAAGCAAAACAACAACAACTACAAAAACCCACCACCACCAAGAAACACACTTTCTAGACATCGAAGGTAAGACTATTGCTGAAGACATAGCTTGCTTGAGCCATGGAGATATTAAGCTGGTACTGACCTACAGGCTTCATGCCAACTGGCTAGGAAATGATTCACAGACAATTTCTTTTATCATTTTGTAAGTACCTGTCCAGAAGTTTATTGAGTGCTAAAAACACAGTACTTGAAGACACAGTTTCTGCTCTCAAGTATCTTATAGTTTGGTGAACACACTTCCTAGAAAAGAGTGTTGACACATGATAAGGTGCTTTTAAATGATAGAGAGCAGATCATGTAGATGCTAGCTCCAGCTGTAAACACCTGGTGGAATTCCTGGACAATGTAATGAAATGACCAATGAAATGAATTAATAAAGGAATGAAACAAATAGGAGACAAGAAGGTGAATGTTATATAAAAATAGTCCATTAGCTATATTGTATTTCAACAAAGGTCACAATTGGACAGGCAAAATGACTGAAAACAAAGGACTTACAAGTAGCAAGTGATGACAGTTATTAAGTATTTAGTGAAGGATCGTAGATGTGATTCTGTTTTAAAGAAGGTAGGGGGTTAAAGGACTTTTATACAGTTTGAAGATACTATCAGATTTGCACTTTAGAAGCGTATTGCTGGCTGCAGTTGTGTGATGAATAGCTTGTAGAAAGATTGGGGACACACTAGACAAAAGTCATATTGAAACAATTCATGAAATATTAATGGGGGTTTAAATTAAAGGGTATTTCTAGAGAAAGTTATGCAAGAAGGAAAGGATGTAAAATATGAGAGTTGATTGTATGGTCAGTGAAACAAGAACAAAGGGAATGGAGAAGGAATGTCTGACATGACCCAGGCTTATAACTTTTACAATAAGTTAAAATGCAGAGAGTGGAAGCAATGGTTGAGAGAAAGATGAGACTTACTGGACCTACCATTTGCCTGAGTTCCTGTGAAGAAATGAGTACCCGTGTCCAGGATAAGAATACACTGGATGAGGATGGTAGGGTGTTCAATTGAATGCAAATTATAAGGGTCAAAAAAAAAACAAGCCAAAAACAATGATAAAGATATAAGTACCAAGTTAACTTGGTGATAAATGTCTCAGTTGTGCTAATTAATTTTTGTCATTTGTCAAAAGGTAAAGTCATCTGGAAATAGGGAACCTCAACTGAGGAATCGCCTTTAGCCATGTCTGTAGGACATTTCTTGATTAATGATTACTGAGAGAGGGCTCAGCTGAGGGAAGTACCACCCTAGGCAGGTGGTCTTGAGTGGTGTAAATTAAAAGCAAACTGAGTAAACTGGAAGCAAGTGAGGAAGCAGTGTTCCTCTGCTTCTCTGTGGTCTCTGCTTCAATTCATGCTCTGACATCCCTCAAGGATGGACTATGATGAGGCCATGTGATGGCAGGGAAATAATAGGAGAAAGAAGAAAAGGAATGAAGAAAAGAAAAAAGAAAAGTCTTCCTTTCAAGTTATCTTTGGTCATGATGTTTTATTGCAACAATAGAAAACAAACTAGAATATTACTGAAAATAATCCATTAAAAAATGATTAAAATATAAAACTTCCAAGTCCAGGCAGGATCACTCACCATGCCAAAGTAAAACTATACTGAAACAAAAAGAAGACTAGCAACAGTGATCTTGGCACATAATTCAGAGAAAGAATTGTTAAAAATCCCTTTCTGTAAGGGCTCTATGATCCATGAGATGGAAGAAAATAGTTGTGTTTATTCTTTTTTACTTATCTTCCATGTAACACGATTCATGGGAGTGTTTATCAGCTAAAGAATGAAAGGGTTGAAGACAAAGGAGAAGAGAGGTAAAAAGTCTAAAATTATTGACACTCCAAGCATTGACCAAACAGAAGGAGCTGGAAGAAAAGGAGATGTAGAGAGGATTAGAATGAAGATATTTCCATCTGAGGTCATCAGGGTGTGATGACCACAGCCTTTCCTCTCCCAGGAAAGTAAAGGGGGCTAGCACCGTAGACGAATGCCTTCGTTCTTCACTCTTGCAATACTAATGATGCCAAGAATACAAAAAGAAAAAAGAAAAAAGAAAAAAATCCTACATGTCCTATGAGGAATGAATGGATAATGGAAATGTGGCATAGATCAATCAAATTACACACACACACGAACAGTATTCACCCATAACAAAGGAGATCCTGTCACCTGTTACACAATGGGATGAATTCAAACAGTATCGGTCCAAATAAAGGAAGCCGGATAGGGTAAAAACATTATTTTCATTTATATGTGAATCAGCTTTTAAAATGTACAACTCACCAAAACAGAGTACAATCATTGTTATTAGGGACAAAAGGGAAAATAGATTGGAAAGATGTGTGCTCAAAGTTGCATGTTGTTTTTAAAAAGTACAGGAAAGGGAATGTAATAAAGCTTAATTCTACACTGGAAATTTGCTGATAATAGTCTTAGGTGCTCCTATCATTAAAATAATTAACTATTACAGGAGCTGGGGAAGTGACTCAGTCAGTAAAGTGCTTACTATACAAATGTCCAGTACCCATGTAAAACGTGTAGCATTTCAGTTCCCGGCTGTTTCATTTCTGGGGAGGTAAAGACACATAACTCCCTGGAAAGTTCTGGCCAGGTACCCTAGCCAACTTGTTCCAGATTCACTGAGAGATGATATCTCAAACAAAAGGTGGAAAATGATTGAGAAAGACATCCAAAGTTGACTTTTTGTTCCCATATGTAATATACACATGTATGTGATATGCACACACTTGTATGGGTAAACATGTACTTGCATACATTTACACACACTTGCACACACACACACACACACACACACACACACAGACCACACATGTAAAACCAACAAGGTGATATGAAAGATATATCCACTTCTTAACAACATGCATGAGTATATTCAAGCCATATATAACTGCACTACAGAACTTAAGTACCTGCTTTGTTTCCTGAATACCACACTAACACATCTCTGCTCTGTGGGTATTCCTTTTTCTTATGAAATGTTTATAACATTTACTCATATATTTCTCATATGTTTCTGCATCTTTCCCCATCCCCACATTTAGAGTAATTAGTATGCAATGCTTATCTTCCAGTAATGCTTTGTCATTTGAGCATCAATCAGCACTTACTAATGTAAGCTCTACCAGGCAAGAACAAAGCATCCTTAAAAACACTGTTTGCTGAAAATAATACAAGTGGTGCTTAAGTGCCACTCACATCTCTTCGAAATGTTCTGACCCAACCTACAGATAGAGATTATACTCAAGGCTGCTATGGCTAGATCCACAGCTTCAGTGAAGTCTCTGCAGTAACGGTTCCATAAAACAGTTCTTTCAATTTAGGAATGAAATCTCCACTAAAAAGGTAAAAAACGGGGTGAGCAAATGCAGTAAATGTTTGTTATTCGTGGAAGCAAGTTATTCCTTTGTGCACTGCTATTGTCTGAACAAAGTTCCAAAGGTCTATACTAATGGAATAGATTGCAGATTTGCCCCTGAGAACCTCCTCTCAAACATGCTAAGTATCCAGCCTGTCAAATTAAAGGAGTCTCTGAGGCCCCCTCTTCTTTGGCCGTCCTTAACTAGGCAGTACTCCACTGAAAGCCTCACAGTTGATCTTAAGGGTTGTTTTTCTCCTACAGTATGTGGAAGAGGAATGTTTTAAGTGTTTGTAGTGGCTTATCTTTTGTCATGCTTCTACTGAGAAGGCTGTAAAGAGTGTCGGATATAATAAAATTGTTCTAGTTCCACCATTTAAAGAAAACTGCATAGCTTCATCATGAAATTTTATTAAAAATAAGAAAAAGGTAGACGATGCTTGTATTTGATAAGTAAAGTAGTTTTAAATATTTAAATTCTCTTGAAGTCATTTCAATCACCCTCATGCCTGGAATATTCCAGGTGTGTCAGCACACTGGCTGTTCACAAAATATGTCACCTTTGTGCTCTGGAGTTTATTTGGAAGGGAAAGTATGAGGTGATGCCCTGTACCTAGAATAAGCCAGACCTCTGAACCATTAATGCTTTATCTAACCAGTGTTACTCAGGCCACTAATCCTTTCCTGATCAGGTTAGCTTTTCATTAATTTAATTATCATAAGTGAACAAATTGAGGAAATAAGGAATTAATGGCAAACATGTTCTCTGGGCTACATATTTTGGTGGCTCCTTTGTAAATTTTATGCTCCCTAAATTGTGCTAGCTTCTGAAGAGAAAAAATTATGGTCTGGGAATTTTGACCCTTGAACTCTTCATGTATACTCTAGCCTCAAAGAAGTACAAGCATTCTTTTGAATGTGGTAGAAAAAGAATCAGTAGATTCTTTCTGAATATGGAGCTGCATAAGTAGGCTATCATTGGAAACCTGACAAGTATTGGAACCTGGTGGATTTTTATCTAATCTGAACTCTGCACATGACTGCCAGGCAAAGCCCATCACTATCACTTAACCTCCAAGGGAAATGATGGAGTCATTTGTAAAACAGCATTATATCAGAGGACTCAAAAGGAAAACAAACAAACAAACAAAAAGAAACAAACCTAATGATGGAATGCAGGTGGATTTAAAGATTGAACAAAGCAATCAAAGTTCATGCAAAACCATTTTCCATTATTTCTCAGAAATGTAACTATGCTGCTTTTATGAGGAGTGAACTCAATCAAAAGAAGCTCCTGTGAGTTCTTTTGTACATATTAGTTTGTATCTGTTGGATTGATAAGAAATGTAAAACTATCCCTTGCTTTCAAAAGATATACTGTAAAGCACAGTGTTTCCATTAGATGCCCTCAGAGTATGGACTGGGAGAAACACACCCCATGATTTTGTTAAGACTTCTTAAAAATAAGTAAATTATGCATTTCATTCCATCGCCTTCTTCCTCTATTTCTTCTTTCATTTTTCTGTTACATATTGGATTTGACTTTTATGGCTCTGCATCTTTGCCTTTTGCTAATGATAAAGCATTTGGAAGTTGTTTTTTGTCTCCAAGATTCCATTTTCAGTATCTGATGAGGTTCTCCCTTAGGGATCCATCAAGTAATTATCTCCAGTCTCCAAACAAAGTGCCACAGTGACCCAGATATATGCAAAGACCACTAAGGGCTTATATCTTTGAGCTGGATGGATTTCTCTAGTGTAGAACACATAGGATGCATTGGCTAAGAAGAGTGTGATAGGAAGCGCCTTTTCCTGATAGCTGTATCTCTATTGCTGTGGTTTGGAAGTGGTTTGAGTGTATCTGTATCTGCAAAGGTTCACTCACTTAGTCACTATTCTCATATCGGGAGGTGACAGAACCTCTCAGAGATAGTGATAAGTGAAATGCAGTCATGTACCCTAGGGATCAAGCAAAGCAGTACAAGCTTCTAGACACGGTTGTAAACATTTTGAGGGGAAAAAAGTAGAGGGATAAAAGTGAGTCAGCTGCTTTTGGAATAAGTCACTACTGTATCTAGCTTAGGGCGGATGGTGGAGGTAGACATCTTGTATTTGTGTAGCAATCAATGGACCTGGTGGGGGAACTACTCCAAGATCTATAAATTCATACTACTGATGTTCTACATCTCTTACCTTAGCCAATGCCAAGCATGTATATGACAAAGTATTAATTCTTGGCCCCAAGGCAGAAGGAATCTCACAGATATCTCCTTTTATTCCTAAATGTAACCATACCCTGGAGTCACTGAGTTTTTATCAGCAATGAGCTCTTGGATTTCCCTACAAAATTCAATATGACTTAGAAGGAAGTTTTGCTTCTAAGGTTTGGCTCTGTCAGGTTGAGAGGGGTACACTGTCTTTTCCTTCTCATCAGGTATGAAAACTTCCCTTCTGACTCATTTTCAGAGTTAGCAGTGTTACTCAAAACAGAACTGGTATCCACTAAGACCAGGGACGTTCTGCTACCTGGTCTTGACTTTTGTGTTCTGTGGTGAAGTCTATGAGTGCCTTCCTTTACCTATTCATGAGTGTCATCACCTACTTGAAAGATGCATGTACTCTCCAGGGAAGAACTTTCTTCTAGCATCAGTTTTAGTAAATATTTCCAGTGGATTCCAAGCTCCCTGGTTTAAAAATGGTATCTGAAAATGTTAGGCTAGATCCTTGCTTTTGATTTAATTATGACAGTGACTGGAATGCCCAAATACTCAAGATACCAATTTTCTGTAGGAACTGTTTTAGTCAACAAATCCATTTAAAGAAAAAAAAATTTCTAAAGTGTCCCTAAATAAAACTACTCCTGACCTCTGGGAAAAAAGAAAGGACTCTCTAAGGAGAGGCCTCATGGTTCATAGGAGGAAAACTAAGAAGAACAACTTCTTTTGAATAGTATTATTTCATGACTGTTATCTTAGGATATTGATTTTATCATTTCTTTACCTTTTGACTGCTCCTGATTGGGCATTCTCCAGGTGTATTTGGGACAGAAGTGTTGTAGGGAGGTTCTGCCCGTCTATTCACTCACTCGCCTCAATGTAGCAGTAAACTTGTGCTAACATTTACATATGCCAAGTCATGCTTAAGCAAAGACAGTTCCCTGCATTGTGGTAAGAGATAAAGAAGTGAAAGTAATCAAAGAGACAGGCTGGCTCCAGAGCCCATTCTTTTGTGACATGAACTGAAGAAAAGCTTATCTAGAAGCCTATGAGAGGACAAATGAAGGATGTCCCTGGGAGTGATTAGACAGAGAAGATAACTTTACTCCTTTTATGTATGTATTTGTCTCTATGCTTATCTGTGTAATGCCAATATTGAAATTTTGTAATAACTAGGCCAGCCACCTATTCCCAGGCTAACATTCTTGCCTCCTTTCTCCTCACAGTTTTTCTAACCCTTCTCTGGACTATTGTTTTCTACTTTGCAGGCTTTTTCAGCCAGTACTTAGTTTCTTATGGGGGTACCCTTATAGATTATTCACTGGGTACATACTTTCACAGTTACTTAAAAATCAGCATGTTTTCTAATTTCTCCACATGTATAAAACCTTTCGCCTGAAAGAGATTTAATATCTGCATGTCATAATATGTTTTCATCCTCGAGAATTAGCGAGATATCTAGCAGAACCAACAATTTATTCTGAGTTATTGAATAGGATTAAGAAGCATTTAAAGGGATGCATGTAAATCAAACTAACACTGCTTTTTTTATGTGTATGCTCGTGTGTGTGTGTGTGTGTGCGCATGCGCTTGTGCGGGGGCAGTTGCAGTTAAGTATACATATATATGTATGTATATATGGAGAAGAGAGGACAACTTCTTTTGCCATTCATTGGGAGGTATCCACCTTAAGGTGTTAATAAAATGGGGTCCCTCACTGGCCTGGATATCACAAATTAGAGTAGGATGACTAGACAGGAATTTCCCAATCTCTGCTGACATTGCAAATTTATATCACCATCCCTGGTACTTTTACTCCGGTTCTGGTTTTCAAAATTAGCCTGGGTGTGTTTACCTCACAAGTACGTTATCAGCTGAGCCGTCTACTCTATGCCTTCATTACTCGGTCCCCTAAAAAAAGCAGCCCAGCTTCTTTCTCAAAGCAGGTTTCCCCATTCTTCCATGCACTCAGGGGTTTAGACGCCTGACTTTTCAGTCTAATTGGTCTAATTTAAAAATCATGCTGGCAGCAACAATTTTTTATAACTAGCTAGCATTATGAAATAGTTAGCCAGAGATGTGTATCTGACAGCTAAGTTATTTCTTTCTAAAAATGCCCTGGAATTTAGAAACGGATCTGTTAGTCTTGTAATTTCTTCTGTTTTTCTATAATACCCTCCAGTTCCCTAAGGCATCTGTCTATGTTATTCACCCAGGGTCCCACAGGCAGGTGTTGTGTTAAAATATGGCTTCATGAGGAAACTTGCCTAATGTCCAATAATCCTTTCTGAAATGCCCTGCTGGGATAGAGGCTCTTCCTCTATCTTCCTGTCCCAAACTCCAGTTTATTTGAACATTTGCAGCATTGGCTAATCCATCTGTGTCTGTGCCTAGAAACTTTAAGGACCAAGAATTTCCAGTGTTCCTGGGGATGCTTTTAAGGATCTCTGTGCTTTCAAGCACACAGAGAATTTTTGAGGATGTCTATACTGAAGCCTCAGGAATAGGAGGGAGATGAAAGTATTGAAAGGGTTGGCAAGAGGACAGCATGAAAGAGAACAGGAAGGAGGTTGAACAAGAGTGGGTTCTTCTCTGCCATGAGATCCTAGAGCTCCTCTCCAGGCAGAATTGAGGTATAATAAGCATACCACAGATAATATTGTTAACGGTGGAGAAATTTTGTTAAATAAAATATTACTAACATTTTTCCTTCAGAGTAAGAGCCCTCACTTTGGAGATGCAAGAAGTATGATAAAGACTTGATAACATTTTGGTGACAAATGTATTCAATTACCAGTGGGAGGTTCGCAATTGTGAGAAGAGCCAAGGAAAGCTGTGTGACATAGATGTACAAGGCATGGTCCCTGGAACTATTTGCCCCTCTGGCAGCTCTGGAGAGGAAAGAAACAGAAAGCATAGCCAAAAGCACTAATCCCAGAGGCTAAGGAACTCTACAGTGACAGAAACAGGAAACACTGGTATTGTTGACTGAGAGGTCCAGGCCTGGGGAATGGAGGGTGAGGAAGAGAGAGACTACAAGGCCTGGATAGAACATTTGTGAAGTATCCAGCAACAAATGTAATGGGAATATCTGGATAAAACCAAACAAACTCCCAGTATGAGCTTTAATCTCTTAGAATAACATCTTCATTAAAAGATGGTGCCACCTACTTGTGGGACTTCTTAAGGGTATCCTGGTTCATGGTTGGGCATGGGCCTGGAACCCCGAGATTCTAAGTGAGAACCAGAAGGCATTAGGCCACATCCCCAGAACCCAGAGTCCTGACTCACAGTCTCCATAGACCTACATTGTTCAGTCACATAGGCCATTACAACCCCTCCCAAAGTGCCTAGGTAGAGGGTGTGACCACAGGCCTCAGGCCCTAGGGATTTACATACTAATGAAGGCCAGAGGGTGGAGCAAATTAAACATGCTTTCCCCAGAAACTCCCCCTTTCTCCCTCCCTATTTAACTCAGGTCTGGCCTGATTTTTAGGGGAGTACTTCCAGATCCAACCACCACCAGCCATGACCATAAACCCTTTTGGAACCAAGGACTTCCTCTTGTCATTGGGGTCTGCCGTCGCCAGAGCCTCCAGCCTTTAGAACCCCAGACGTTTCTCCTGCATGTGTGACCCGAAGTGTGGGAAACCCCCCCCCCAGGACACCTCCACCACCGCTGCCACTTAATTTTTTTCCCACACCTACTCCTTCCTCAATGTTCTCTAAGACTTGAAGGGCATCTTATAGATGCTCCATTTATGAATGGCCATTTCACAGAAATTTATTCTTCATGCCTTATCCAGAAATAACACTGCCACCATCCCCATGCCCCATACACACACTATAAAAAGGAGGCTACTTGACTTAAATTCACAGCAGACTAATAAGTGTACATAAACGTGTTTATTTAGAAAGTCATTTGAATTTGATGGCAGCTCATGCCTATTTAGCAAAGTCACAGCAATAACTTTCCAACTAAGTCCTGTGACCTTCTCTGTCATGGGCTTTTGATTGGGTTTAAGGTGTCAGGTGTTAATTCCCCCCTGTGGAGGTATTCTCAGGTCAGATAAGGATGTAGTCAGTTACTCCTATTACAGATTTACCATTATAATAACAGTGGATTCATCTTGAGCCGGTTGCTATTGTTACACACAGGGTCCAGAGATGAGTAAGAGAGCCAATGACCATTTTCCCCTGGCATTCTGCATAGCAACTTCTAGCACTGTGAGTTCTAGCCAACAGAGAGGAAGATACCATCCCAGTTCAAGCTTGATATTTTTATGTTCTACAAACCAGGTGTGTGGTCTCATCAGCTCTAGCCTCTCAGCAAGTATTTATAGTGAGGAACTAACAACAGCAGCTGCCTATATTGTTTGGGGGGACTTACACTACCTTTGAAGGAATACCCAGCAAGTAGGAAGGTAACACACCAGAAGCATTAAGATCTTTGTTTAATGGCCTATGGCTTCTGGAAACAACTTTATCCATGCACATATATCATCTCCATTCAAGCATTTACTTATTTGTTTGTTTTTATTAGCTTACCAAGTATTAGACTTCTTTATGGCTTAATTTTCCTTTCATTTTAGTTCCTCTTCCTCCATCTCCTCTCGTCCCTCATCTCCATGGGCCCCTCATCCCTTATCATTCATATTCCACTAGTCTCCCTTCCACTTGCATATATACCTACCTGCCCCCTTAAACAATCTATCTTTCCCCTCTCATGAGACATATTTACTTCTTTGGGGTCCTCACATACTCATTCAGACATAAATGCATACATCTAAAAGATAAAACATTGAATCTATGTATGAAAGAGAACACAGTATATGTTTTTCTAAGCTTGTTACCTACCTGACGTATTTTTCAATTCCATCAATTATTTCTGCCAATTTCTTATTCTTCTTTGGAAGATAATAAAATCCCATTGTGTAGATACACAGTATATTCTTTGTCCATTCACCTATTGATGAACATCTAAGCTGACCGAATTCCTCTGAAAAGCTTAGAGAACATTACTCAATAAGCAGAAGGAATGTATATTGCTAGGAGAAGCAGAAAGAGATGCACAGAACACTGATTTCTGGGTATGGCCTGGATGATGTACTCCAGAACCCTTGAGTTGTGATTATAGCACCTGCGATTAGCTGCTATCAGTCTCTACGAGATTAGAAATATCTGCACCTTTTTGTGAAAGGGGAAAGAGCTCATGAGGCCCCATACCTCCACAAGGATTGTTCAGGTAACAATTTCTACAAGAGAAAGAGACAATTTCTTCAGAAAGTATCCACTGATAAAGATCATACCCTACTGTAAACACAATCCCACCACACATGTGTAATCTACCTAATAAACCATTGTGTCATAGAAAAAGAGATACGGAAGCCAGATATGGAATCCTCTTCTAGATTGGAAGAGGAAGAAGAGGATATAACATAGGGGTTAATATGATTGAAATATGTTTTATGTATGTATTTAAATGTCATAATAAAGCATATTGTTATATATCATTAATATATGCTAATAAACTATTAAAATAAAACAAACTACATATATTCTCAATTATGTATCACTTTAAAAAACAAACAAAAATTTATAAAACAACCTGTTTTAATTAAAATTACATTAGATGGCTTTCAGCCCTCCTGGTTTATAATTTTATGAAGAAAATATCCGAAAGCATTTAACATTGAGCTATTCACCTATTTTATTTCTGAAAGTAACTTCTTTCTTAAGATTTTAGGCACGAATATCGCTTAGTGTGAAATCTAATCTTAGTAATCTTTTATAATTCCAATACTGTTGCTTTTAATTTCCTTTTTTTCTTGGTTTTCCAGAAGTAAGGCTGTGCTTGCTCCACATTGAACAATATTTATAGGCAGTCTTCAGGATAAAATATGTTTGCACCTGTCTAGGTTTAGATTCTGACTTACTAGAAGATACGTTTCAAAGATGGGTGGGTTTGGGGTTGTATAGTCTCTAGCCTGGGGTGAGTGGGGAGGACCAGAATTGGCAGGGAAGGGCAGGGAAGCATGCAGCTTTTATGATTTGAGAGAAAGGTAGAATTCATCTAGTTATTACTACCTACTGCAATTTGAGAGCATCACAGTCAAGAAAGAGAAAGTTGCCCATATCAGAAGTTAATTCTCTCCATCTTTAACAGGAGATTGTTTGCCTCTGTGGTCAGACCCATTATCTGGGCTCTCTTTATCTTCCTTGTCCAGAAGACAGTAAAGAGCAGAATCGTAGAAACTGCAGCATTATACACCTGTGGCATTCCCCCTTATCTAGGCTCTCTCTATAGCTACTCAGTTATTAACAAATACCCAGGTGAGTCTTTCACAAATGAGGCAGCTGACCCATGTCATGTAACATCTCCAGTTGAACAGCTACCAGTATCCAAGTTTTTATGTATAACAAGATGGGAGTATAATTCCTAGATTAGCTTCTTTGAAAGAAGAAAATTTTAGGGGCTATTTAAATTCTATGTGTCTTCACCTATAAGACAGCCATTATAAGAGTATGCAAGAAGACTCTGTGTGTGTGTGTGTGTGTGTGTGTAAGACTTCCTGTTGCGCATGCCTGAACCTTGTGCTCTCAGTTCCTAGAACCCACAACGGAAGAAGTGAATTTGCCCTTACATGTGGTTCTCTGACAACCATCTGCACACTTTGGCATGTATGCGCACACACACACACACAGTACATATACACACAACAATAAATCAAACATTATCCAAGCATATACATAGCAAAATTATTGTAAATAATAAACCCATAAAAATATACTAAAGCATTTTTCATATTTTAGAGAAAAAATAAAAAATGTCAAGGAATAGATTATTTACTTTTAACTTACTGTGTTCTTACAATATGGAGATCTTTTGAAAATAATTTTTAAAACATAAACAGATTTTAGTTTCTAAACTACATTAAATGGTCAAACAGAAATATTTATGTAATACTAGTATAAATAGTTTAACTTCATGAGTATTCACTGATATCTATAATCTTCACTCTCTAGGGAATATGATTTAGGGTTTTACCAAGCCTTCATTCTGTTTCAGTGAGAGCAGGCTGCTGCAGTCTGAGACAGTCAGCCTGTGCTGGCATGGGTAATGGGGCCCCTGGATCTACCTACTGACTTCAGAAGTGCATTATTGGGAATGGAGCCATAGCTGAGCTATACCCAGGCTGCAATCCTCTACAGTTCTTAGCCAGGCAATCTTCTTTTCTGGTGAATGCTACACAATTCACCAAGCCTCCAGGGAGCTTGGAAATTACATATAGACAGAGATTTCAGGAGTGGGTGAATTTTTTTTCTTGAAACTGTAGCAGTCAGGATAAAAGGAACTCGTCTTAAATTTTTTTTAAATCAAGGAATATAAGACATCTATTATTTCTATACCAAATTCCACATTTTATCTTTACATTTTCTAATTCTAATGTTACAGCTTTTAAGTCAATGGTCATAACTTCTACCAGAATCATTAATTTATAATATTCCTTACATCATTTTAATTTTCTCCTTTTTATACTTTCCCCTTCCTCTTTTTCCTTCCCCCTTCCCCCTTTCTTTTTCTTTCTCTATTTGATTCTTTATGAATATTTAACTCATGTGAACCCTAAAAGTGATATAAAAAATATACAGTTATTATAGCAGTCATCATTTTTATGACGTATTACTTCCCTGAGAAAAGAATTATTGAAGACTATAAAGAAGGCAAACATTTTCTTTTGACAACACAGGCTTTAAAATTTTGAGATTTCATAATTCTAATTTTAAGGACTAAAATTTATAAAGAAACTACAGGAACTATGTAATGGAGCTCACACAACAGTAAGTTAATGTAACACAAGAAAAAATTCATTGCAGTTCCTCTCTGATAGTTATAAACAAGGACAGGGCAAGAAAAGACAACTTTCACTAGACAGGGTTAGAGTTGTCCCTGGCAATCCTAAGAAGAGCTTTGGGAAACTTGGGGTGTTCAGGTATCATTTGAGGAAATTGTCTTGAGAGTGTTTATTTTCTGCCCTGTTCACGTTTCCCTCTGGCAAACACAGGGTTAAAGATCAGTGTGTTGCTCACTCAGGGTCATTGCAAAATAAAATGCTTTCAGCTCTCCTGAGCTGACATCTCATCAGCACTAACAGCTTGACCCTGCACCCCAACGGTAGAGAGCACACACCTGTCTTTAAAATGTGTGAACCGAATTTTATCTGCAATGATTTTTCTTCTTATCCTTTGATCTGTCAACCATTTCTTCACAATGTCAAAAGCCTGGCTTGAATGGTGATCAAACTCAGTAGCACACAATTTCTAGCCTGATCCTGAATCCACACAATTGAAACTCTTTTTTTAATTCAGACTCAACCTGCAGCAGTGAAGACAGCATCACTGAGCCACCGCTTCTTCTTCACTTAAGCTTTTGGGAGAATGAATATAACGAGGCTATAAAGAAATGAAATAGATGCCTTTTTACCAGTTGTACTATAATGCATGCATGTAAAGAAATGTGTCCCCCTGTGATCCCTTGAAAGACTAAATCCCTTCTTAGTACTATTGCCATTGCCCAGGATATTTAGTTCTAAATATTTTGAAGGAGCTTCAAAAATAGTTTCCCAAGTGTGTCAAAAAAATCAACATTATTGATTTGTTTTCACAAGATGTTCAACTCGTCTGTTATCCTCCCCATTTCTCTTTCTTCACCTGACCTCCTGAGCTCTCCTGTGACTGTTGATTCACTTGCATTTAGCAGGCATTTGTGGACAGCCAAGCTCTCTCAGTGAACTGAACTTCTGACATCCGCACTGTCAAATTCTTCCTCTACCTCCCTCTGCTCCATTATTAGAGCCTCTTTTCCTCTGTAGGCCTAGTGCTCACTTCATTTTGTTGATTTTGTTGTTGTTATTATTTGTTTGTTTGGGGTAGTTTTGTTTTTGTTTCTTTGGTTGGTTGGTTGGTTGGTTGGTTGGTTGGTTGGTTGGTGGTGATGGTGGTGGTTGTTTGACAATTGGACTAAGAGCAGGCCTCCTAACCATGGAACCTGAAAGTAGAATTATATCAGTGAATACCTCATACCTCAGGGGTTCATACTAGAAGTAACTAGAGGCTACCTGTGATTCTTGAAAATGATTATTCAACTTGGTATCATGACCATCAGAAGACATTTTAATGTCAACCCTTAATTGCAGTTCCTTCACCTTGCTGCCATGCTGTATGTTCTTTTCTGTTATTTCCAACTGAACCTCTACCTAGATATCCCACGAGAAACTAAACCGAACATCTTTAAAAAGGGTTTCTTCTCCCTAAGGATCCGTTCCTCCTTGTGTATGTATTTTAATGAATAATAGCATTTACAGGAGCTGGAGAGAGAACTCAACAGTGAAGAGGTGCTCTTCCAGGTCTCCTTCTCAGCACCCATGTGGTAACTCAGTACTGTTGTGACTACAGTTCCAGGGGTTCTAACCCTCTCTTCTGGCCTCTGCAGGTACTGCACTTATGTGGTACCCTAATATACATGTATAAAACATCCACAAATACAAAACATAAAATAATCTTTAACTGTTGAAAATATATTTACGTTGCCTAAGAGAAATTGAGTTCCTATACAAATGCTGCTGTTTCTATAGTGAATCTTATGTTATTAATTAGATAGAATCTGAGATCCGCTTCAGATTATTTTCTCTTTTTAATTATTTATTTTTATATAATTTTATTTCATTCACATTGATGTTTTGCCTGAATGTAGATCTGTGTGAGGGTGTTGGATGCCCTGAAACTAGAGTGATAGGCAGGTATGAACTACCAAGTAGGTGCTGGAAACTATGGGCCTATTACATTGTCAGTTCCTCTATATAGGATTGACAATAGACTCCTGCAACTCTTTTGTCTTGAAGAATAAAGAAAATTTTACTCATATGATAATTTATGTGTTGAGTTCAGAACACTAGAACATCTGTATTCCACACAGCCACTCATAAACCTAGCATAGCATCTCTGACTTCTACTGTGGCTCCAATCTCAGTCAATATTGTATTCAAATATTAGCCATGAGGAATAATGAAGAAAGATAGGGTGAAGACTTTCATGCTAAGCTTCATCTAAGATAGACTCACTCTCTCTTAAGGGAACTATGAGACATGGGAACACTGACATACAAGGCAGGCTAGAAAGACTGTCTAGCCTCAAACCAAGAAAGCACAATAATTAGATGGACAACTAGTGTTCTTATACATGGTCTCACAGGATAAATGAGTAGGTTAATGAAGAGGGCTGATGGAGCCCCAAATAAGTTAGATACTGGAGAACTTTTAGAATTATTATCAGTGTTGAGACATAGCTTTAGAATTAGAATTATTTCTAAGTGACATAGACGTGTGAATATTGTAGCCTTCTTTTCATAAAAGTATGTGCCTTGCATGTAGACACCGAAACTGGAGTGATACCCAAATGAATCAGTTGGGCCTGGCTGCCCACCTTGTAGGTCCTTCTTGAGAGGCACTCATTCCCTTATTTCAACATCTGATTCCTTGATGAAGAAATCAAGAAGAGGAACACATTGAATAACTATTAATAACTCACCTTTGCTTACCCTTACATAGATTAAAATCGATCTAACATTATTAGCATCCGTGAAGAATGTAGCAGGAAGAGATATAGGAAACATCTTTCTTACAAATATGCCTTGCTCATGAAAGCTGTGATTATTCAGTCGTTTCACTTATTTTCAGAAATCTGTCAATTTGATGATTACCTTTGCTGTTAACTATTTGCTTCACTTGAAAGGTTTACTACAGCTTGTGACCCTGTGGTCAGAAAGAGCTTGAGAAATGGAGGTTAACAAGCAAGGAAGCCAAGTTCCTCCTGGACACTGGAAATTAAAGTATAAGAATAATAACAGGGGTTTGAAGTTATCAATACTCAAAATCAAATCAAAATCATAACTTTAGGCAACAGGAAACCAATAGATCAAAGGAATCAGTTGTTGTACTAGTAGAAACTTGACATAGTTTGAACCCAGGCACAGGCAAGTAGAACAGCAGTTATGCTGAAAATATACACTCTAGAGGCACACTGAACACACCTAAGTGAACAGTGTGGATGTCAATGTCAGGAATATGTCACATGCTGGCCTTGAAGAGAACTTTTACAGTTAATTATATCATAAGGCAAACCAATTAAGTAAATTACTATTCTGATAACATCTAACTAAATTCAGCCACTCTGAAAAGAGGGTGAAAGGTCATAGCATTAAGCAATTGAGGTCTGGGTAAGAATAGAACTGAACAGAAATAACACTAAGCATAGAGGGGGTTAGGCTTGCAAAATGGAAGGGCCAATGTATAAAATATCTCTCCTGAGACTCAGAGGCTCATATTTACATCAATGGTATACAGGTTTATTTTGCTGGGATATAGTACACACATACATATGTCTTCTACATATATTATACATATATTATATACACACACATATGCGCATTTGTGCATGTGTGCATGTGTGGGTATAATTAATTCCTCCCAAATTTTATTTCTATTTACCAGAATCCACTACAGTTAGGTGTAGCCCTCATTGAGTTCTAGTTGATCAAGGAAATGGACATGGAATTGTGCATAATACTTTAAAACCTATTCTGAAGCACTTCCTACTCCCATGCCTTGCTTGTCCACTATTAACCTGCTAAGGGCAAAGAGCCAGTGGAAAACGTGAGGCCACAGAGATGGTATATGACTATGTAGGAAGACTAGAAGTCCCTGAGAAAAACAGAATGTAGCAAAGTTTCTTCTTTCCACTTCACTAATCTGCACTAAGCAATTCTCATTGGTTAGAAAACCATTCCTTTCTGTTAATTCACTGAAGTCCCATCATTGACTACTGTTAACAATTTGCTATTCTGAAAACTGGGTGTGGGTATTTTACTGATGACTTATGGTGAATCACCAGTGCAAACTGTGTAACATAAGAAATATGTTTTACTTAAAGCACATTTTAAAGTACATGTCTAAGATTCGGAGAGATGATTCAGCTCTTAACATGGAGGCTCCCAAACAAATGTGATTTCAGTGCCAGAGGAATTCACATACTCTTTTGACTTCTTCATAACTGCAAACATGTTGTACGTAGACATATACACAGGCAAAATACTCATACACATACATTTGTAAGCATTAAAGAATGGAGTGCATGCCAGAGGATGGGTAGTTGGAAACACTGTGCACATATAGTAAACGTTTATTTAAGAAAAATAATGATTAGAAATTTTTAATAGCTTTAATGCACATCTCTTGTAATTATCTGCAAAACTTATTCTAAGCAATTTTCACCAAATGAGAATTTGTTGGTTTGAGGAAAAGAGAGAAATGAAATAATTGTGATCCACATTTTTACTTGTTGCTAGACATGGATAGGACCTCATGTCAGCCTGACAATCTGAGGATTCTTTAAGATTAGGGGCCTGCCATGAAAGAGCACCACATATAAAATGACAAGTGTGGATGTTTTCTCAAGCCAACTGGCAGATGTTTATGAAAGCATCAAAACACATGGTCTGCAAGTCATTACCCGATAATAGGTTGTGACCAGCCTTCATATCTGTATCTTCAGTGAACGATGACATAGTCAGGGGTAATCTCATTATAGTCAATAAAGAGAAAAATCTGCTCCTTATACCTTTAACTTGTATTCTCCTAAGCACATGCATAAGTGCATGTGATTTGGATATATCAATATAAGATATCTTTAATATGTAGTGCAGAATTCATGCCTCAAATTATGATGCTCAAAGTCCAGAAGAGGCTGCTCAAAGCCTTATAAATAGAATCAGGAGGTTTTCTGTGTCATTTCCATGATGTATCCCATCCTAGAGAAAGGTCCTAAATCTGCTATTGCTAACACAAGCGTCTAAGGGGATAAACAAAAATCAACTCTGGTCCATTACTGTCTAATGTTCTGACTGCAAGCAATAAGTCCAAAGAGAAGAGGAATGATCGAGAAGGTAAGTGTGCCCGCTAATGAAGCATTCTCAATTTCCAGATGGTATATCTAAGTGCACTATCTGTTCATTTCCTTTCTATTAAATTGAAATATATTCTCCTAAATTTTCTGTGAAAAGCAATGTGATATATATTAAGCCTATGTATTATTATATGTGTGAGTCTATATGTGAGTGTATGTGAATGTATGTATATATGTGAATATGTGTATGAATGTATGTGTGCATATGTGTGTCAATATATATGTGTGCATGTGCTTATGAGTATGTGTGTGTATGTGTGTGTGTACATCTCAACATGTTTACACGTCTCTCTGTGTGTGTGTGAGTGTGTGTGTGTGTATGATATCTTTCCATGAACATATAGATTTGATTCGGATGTTAAAAGCTCTCTCCATACAAGTGTGAATGACTGGTTTCCTTCTCTGATTCCTGCTCTGAGCATTAAAGCTCCTTTCCACAACTGGGACTCAATCATCCTCATGGACAACTTTATCTTACCTCTTCCTTTCTGGCTCAGAACCAGGACTTGGGAACTGTCCCTACTGGCCTTATTTTCATGAATCTTTTTAGGTGTTGATGGCCTTTTTCTTGTTACTGAGTCCAAGTTCATCCTCATTCAGTACACAAAAGAGGTGTTGAAAAACTCTTTCGTCACATCCTGGAAAACCCTCAGCCTTTTTTTTTCAGATTTCTTTTTTTTTAATTTTTCTCAAATCATAATTAATTCACACAGGGGTATAAACACAGAAAGGCAGGATGTGGGGAAGGGAATGACACTGGAGTGTGAGCGTTCAGGGGGAAGACAGATATCTTCAGAACTGGGTATCGACTGGGTGAAGGTTCAGGGGACAAGTCACTATGACTCTGCCTATGACTTGCTTGTCCTTATCTAAGTTGGTATTGTCTGCTAAGGCTACCTATTTACAAGGTCTATGACTACTCAGGCTTATAAATTTCCACAAAAGCTGCCTGTTGACATTAGCTTATAGCCATCTGTTTCAATGTTTTTCCACTGAGACCCAGGACTTGGTGTTAGTATACATGTATGACAGGCCTATTGCTGATTTTAGGCTTCAGCCTTTTGTATAGGTCGGTAAGTGACACTGCAAAGCTATATAAAGTCAAAAGTAATCTTATAAATAAATCATTAAAAAGATAAAACAGTAAATGCCTTGTTCTTAGAAAAATTCTGTTGAAATTTTGACTTTGCTACCCAATAAAAGCCATAGGAGGGTTAGAAATAATTCACTCTTGTATGAAAAGTACATTACCACTTCTGAAATGTATTAGAAAGCACCTAAAGTTGTAGATATTAATACTATATTTTTGTCCTAACAAAACAAGATTAACACAAAGGTATCCCAATATGTCCTTGCTATGTTGCAATTACAATGTAATATAAACTCTCTCATAGAAATATGCAAATATATACATGCTTATATATAATCATTTGATCATAAAAATTATCTTGAGTAGAAGCTAAGTTTAGGGAAATGTATAAATATCTAAATACATAATGATGCATTTATATATTCAGATGTACCAGCATGTAAAATGAACAGAAAATATTAAGAGACGAGTATGGGCACAAGACATGAGTGCATTAATAAGAAAATATTGTTATAAACTCCAGTGATACTCATAAGTTAATATGAGATGTTCATAAATATAGAAATATTTGATTCAGAGGGAAGCATAAATTTTAAATACATAGTTTGCATTAAATACACTGTATGTGTTTAAAATTTTACATCTGCTGTACCACTGCATTGGCCAAATGATTTTAAAACTCTCAGAGAAAAACAGTATTGGGTAAACTTCTCTCATACAGACTTTTTCAATTTCCCTCTAACATAACTGTAAATACCAAAATAAACACAGAAGAAAGTGCATCAACTTAAGCAAATACCCACCGCATTCCAGGATCCAGAGTGAATTGGAAAATGACTCAAAGTGGATTTAACACATACCTGGTGGAGTTCCCAGAAAGAGAACACCTGTTCACCCGAGGCAACCATGAAATAAAGGAAAGCAAAGGGCCCACAGGCCTCCCTCCTCACGCTGGCTGTTTGCCTAGCTACACCTTCTCTCTGACACGCCCCCTCCGACTATTTCTAAGACCGAGTTTTGACAATCTTCCAGCTGGGCACTGAGGCCAGCAATGAGGCAGGCGCTGTGTAGTCTGTTAATGCTCTTATGCCAGAACGCCGGCACAGCTTTCTGTCTAAGAGCACATTATTAGTACTTGCTTTGTGGTACGATTTTCTCATTCAAACAAAAAAGAAAGAAAGCAAGGAAGGAAGAATGGAGAACAGTGTGTTTCAAGCATGCCAGATATTGGGCAAAGCCCTCCAGACACAAAGCGAAGGGGGTTATATGTGAGTTTGAATAACATTTTAACAAATATCAGGGATGGGAAACTGAATTTCAGAGCCACTCCTGTTCTAGCTACACAAGTAATCTTGGCAGTCTCCAGCCAGCACTCCTAAAGCTCTCTGCCTTTAGTGTACCTTTCCTCAGATCCCTGTGGGACTGACACTCTTGGAAGCAAATGAAGAAGGAAAGACTTCTGTGACTGATCCTGTTTTCAGTTACTAGCACACATAGAGCTCCTCCTGACTGTGTCATTTCCTATAGTGCAACCCATACTCCTGTCTGTGCATGAATACTCATTTCCTTGTACTTTATAAAATCCAAACAGAGAACTCAGCTGCTAGGCTTGAAGAGGGAGCAGGGAGCAAAAGACATCCACTGCAGAAAGCTAATTTGACAGACAAAAATAAAGAGAGGAAGAGTAGAAGCAGAAGAATCCAAAGGAGGAGGAGAAGGAGAAGCCGAAGAAAAGGAGAAGGCTGTAGAAGGAAGAAGAGGAGGAGAAGATGAAAGGAGGAGAGGAAATAGACAGACAAACTATACAAACTACAAACCCAGTTTGGTGCTTGGTCCTGTTGTGTTTTCTTGCTGTCTTCTCAGTCTGTGACTAGCCAAACAAAGGCACAGAGAATCATACAATAAATACACACTGCCTCTGGAAAGGACACACCTCTTTAAAAATGAACAAAGAAATATAAAAACAGGTAGTGTCCTTGAAAATACAGCCAACTATGGGAGAAAGCAGAAAGTCAGTTGTATAGAATATTGTTTTGCTATAGCAGACTCATGAAGAAACATTTCATTAAAATAGACACAGGTGAAAGGCTAAGGCAGACTCATGGAAAAAAACATTTCAATAAAACAGATACAGGGAAAAGAATTTTCTGCTAAAACAAGCCCATGAAAGGACACATGATAAAGGATCTTCACTAATGACACATATGTATTGGTCTGCCTTACATTGCATAGTTGAGCTCCATTTGTTGGGACTCCATAGAGAAAAAGAACACATCAAAAACATCTAATGATATACTACAATTTCTTACCACTTCCGTGGACTCAGGCTGATGGACAGAATGATGTCAGCTGAGACAAACTCACATACTGAGACAAGACACATGCTAAGGCAAGACCCGTGGAGGACACATGATGTTTAGAGGGAATATAAAAATGACTCAACAGAAAATGTCAGAGGCAGAGCTTGGCTTGCCAGTAGAGCAAACTATACAATGCTTGTTGGTCTCACGTCTTCCCTAATCTTCACTTCGCTGAGGGAGGCACAGACAAGAACTTCTCTTGACATTCCTGCTGGTTCCGCCTCCTACTGACTCATGCCAAGGCTGAGGCCTGGCTGTCTCTGCTAGGTAGTGCCACTGATGCTGATTCCTGTTTGCTATCTGACTCTACAAAACTAGACTGTTAGTGTATCCGTGAAGCATTTGCAAACGGATTGAGCTGCTGCTGCAGACCTGTAACCTGTACTGCTAATTTCCAGTCAACACAGATGGCAGTTACTTAAAAGAACCATTTCTAAACAGGTCCACCTTCCTCGTATCCTCTCTTTTCCACTACTTATGGTGGTTGGTAGGCTCAAAGGGAGGTTAGAGCATATAAAAACAATCATTAAAAATAGCCATTAAAAATTAAAATTACAGTCACAACCACATGAATCATGTTTTCCATACTAAGATGGACTAATATATACTGAAAGCAGCAGTTTATGTAAAACCCACTGGCATCTAGTTTGGTGGTTACCTTGACACAGCAATGACCCAAGTAGTGAATATACAAACCAATGCTAATCTTCAGGATTGCCTCTAAATCAGTGGTTCTCAAACTTCCTAATGCTGTGACTCATTAATATAGTTCATATTGTGGTGATGCCCAACCATAAAATTATTTCATTGCTACTTGGTTACTGTAATTTCACTACTATTAACAATCATAATCAGATATGCAGGATACCCGATATATGACATTCAAGGGAGGGTCACAACCCACAGGTTGAGAATTGCTGGTCTGAATAAACTCAACCTAGATTAATTTATTCACAAGAAGTGAAAGAAGTAAGGGTGAAACAGAGTTCAGTGAAACAGTAAACACACAGAAAATGTCATTTTCATTATTTAGAGCTATACCTTGGTGCCTAGAACAAAGTCTTATCAAGGTTTGTGCTCAGGGAACATGTTTGGAGTGGGAAAAAAAGGGACCCACATTAGAGAAAATGGAGACAGGTTTAACACAGAACCATACAGGGAAAGTGTGGTAACTCTATTACAATTCAAGTAGAAGGATGATAAGGATCTGACATCCATGAATAAAAAGTATATTGAGAATATAAAGACAGAGTCAAGTCTATTCCAGAATATATTAAAAAGGAAGGGGGTGTAGAAAAAGAGATAAACTGTCCCTGCAATGGATATGGTGAATATAAAGAAAGAAGAAGAGTAAAAAGAGAAATTTAATTTGTAAGGAAGAAATAGAATAATTACCCTTAGAAACTGTAATAATAGCCAAAGGAAACTAAGGCTTAATGGTAAAAGATCATAGTTGGGCCTGTGTGTGCAGATCTGAAGTTCTAATTATCTGAAACAAAACAATAATGCAGAACCCTATAAGGAGCTGTTTACACTTAGCTGTTTTATAACTCCCTCCTACTTAACAAACAAACAGTAAACCAAAATTCAAATAATAATTCATCTTTTAGAATAGAGGACACTCTCTAGCTACAATTCTCTGTGGCGCATAAGGAAGTTTGTGCCTTAGAAGAAACTTCCCCAAGTTTTCATGTTCTTGCTCTGTGAAGTAAGTAAGACACACCCAGAGTGTGAAGCTCTGGGTCAAAGTTCTGGGACAACTGTCATCATTGCCTTACATGTGGCTCTAACCTTCAGCACAGGAGAAGAACAAACAGGTAGCTCTGCTAAGTCCCAAGCACAAGGAGTCTACCAATTCTGAAGGCCTGGGTTTGGTGGAAAGTATGTATTAGATTAACTCTAATCAGCGGCATCACTTTCCAAACAATTGTTGTGTTAATTTCCATCACTGATGTAATGCCCAGGAAAGGTTTTTATTAATGGAACAAACACTCGGTTTTTTTGTTTTTATTTTTGTTTTTTCATTTTACTGCATGAGTTCAGAAGTTTCAGTAATTTCACTACTGTTAAGAATCATAATCTGATATACAAGGTATCTGAATGGGACATTCAAGAGGGTCACAACCCACAGGTTGAGAACTGCTGCTCTGAATAAACCCAGCCTAGATTAAAGGTAATGGGTGTTCACAAGAGGTGATGGGAGCAAGGGTGTCAAAGAGGTGACACAGCTGTATCCTTTTTTTGGGTGCGTGGTAAATGAGAACATGACAACAGAGACCACATGGCAGAAGCTTCCTACCTCACAGCAGCCAGGAAGCAGAGAAAGACAGAGAAAGCTGTCCAAAATAAAGATAGACTGTTCACAGTAGGCCTGGTGACATACCTCCTCAATGTATGCCTAGCTCCTTATAGCCTGTTTAGGGCTGAACGCACCAGTAGGTTCATCCTTTAATAACCCAGCATCAAATCACCTTTGGATAGAGTCAGAGGCTGGAAATCAAGCCTCTTATATGGAAACCTTATAAGAGATATTTTACATTTAAAATAGCAATTTCTTTATCTTACCCTTACTTATGAGTTTTGGGGGTTTTTCCCCCCTCTTTTAAGATCTGAGAAAGAAAAACTCAATCTCTGAAAATCCAGTAACTTATAATGAGTCAAAATTACCTATTCACACTAGAAATTATTTTTTTAATAACAAGACTTAAAAAGCAAATAAATCTCAAGCTTGTGACCAAAGAAAAAGCCTCAAACAAGAGGGATGAAAAATCAGTCTTTCCTAAAAATCTCTCTCATATGAAATGTAGGAAGACAATGAAACAATATGAAGAGTTCTAGACTGAAAATACATTTCACAAGCATGCGTGCACAGACAAACTCAAGGAACAGAAATATTGTCTCATATGTGCAAAAGTTCAGAAAAACCACCTCCTACTGAGAATTTTTAACAACAACAGCAGCAGCAAAAGCAAATGAAATAACAAACTAGGTCATATGAAGAGGGAACAGTGAATGACAAGGAGATTGAAGTGGGGGTGCTATGTAATAGTAGGGCAGAAGAGGAAATGGAAGAGAGGATAGCTAATAGAAAAAATGTTTGCAAATTTCATAATGAAATTTCTACAATTTTATAATTATCATGGTAGTTAATTACTTTACATCAGGGATAATGCTCCTTGCAGAAGCCATGGACCACCCCACCCCTCCTCCCCGATAAAATTCCAGTGTCACAAGTGGTATACCTTCCCTCAAGTTCCTGTTTTGTGTGTCAAAGGCACTGCTAAAATGGATGTTATTACCACTGCAATGTTATTGAATACCCACTAGAATAATATTAGTTAGGGCTCTATTGCATAAACACTATATGCCTTGGTCACAGAATGTAGAGAATTCATGCTAGCATAGATCTGGATGTTCCTTCCTTGCTGGGTAACTTTCAGAGTACTGAAAGGCATTATGCAGGCTTCTGGGGAATAGAAATCATCTACAGAATTACCTAGCTATGAATCCTGTGAGCTATAGAAACCACTAGCCAGCCTGGCAAGATATCCCCACGGGTGCAATAGCAACATGAATGTCATGGGAATAACTACTTTCTGACTGGATTTAAACTTTATACCACAGGAACAAAGTCCAGCCAAAAATCTTGGCCTACAATGTACATAGGCCCTGAGGGAAAACCTACAACGATTAGTTTGATAAATGAATAGATATCAAGTGCCCTTTTAAATACATATCCCTCTATTCTTATAGATTAATGTAACTCACAGTTCTTATCAGAAAAGTTTCTTTTCACAGTTGATGGTGGCTAATACAGAGACTCACAGTTGGTCAAAGGGCAAATACTAAGAGTTTGTGAAGTGCTTAGACACAATTGAGACATTTATATTACATGCCTTCACCAAGGCTCAGAGAACATACCAAAATGGGACAGAAAAACAGTTGTAGGTCAGGGAGGACTGGGACAAAGCTGTGTCTTCTGGACATGACAGGACCATTTAACTCACAAACTCATACAGCTGTGGTTGCTTGGGCAAGAACTGCATAAAAAAGCCAGTCAACATTTGAGCATGGATGGGATGGGAGAGGGCACACAAGAAGCTGATTCTAGCTAAGGATGTATTGACAACTGATATCTGATTGAGGATTTCTTTTAGAGGTATGCCCCTGGTAGGTGACTATGATTCAGTAAATAGCCCCGCACTTGTGTGTGCACAGGCATTTACACACAGACAGCACTACTTAGACTTGGTAGGTTATAAAAAAGAAAAAAAGGCCATTGCATAGTGCATATCAGGGAAGATACAGGAGGAGTTGGTAATGAAAAATAGGGGTGTAAAAATTCTCAAACATATATATATATATATATATATATATATATATATATGAATATTATATTTTAAAAATAAGTTGATCAAATGAGAACTTGGTCAAAAATCAGGATTAATAAAAAAAAATGTCATGGAAGAGTAACATTAGAGTCTCTTCTATTCATGACCTAAGGTTCATAGAACTTGCTGAGATGATCAGCAATTGATACACACATATCACACTTGGGTAGGACACAGCAATAACCATGAAGTGAGAGCCACATAGTTTGAAAATATTATGTATAGATTTGGTGGTCTGGGGTGTGGCTGGCTTGGTGGTAGAATGCTTTCTTGCTATATCCTTGGTTGGATCTCTTGACACTGAAAAAAAAAAGACAGGCATAAATGTGGCAGGAGAAGGGGCATCATTGCAGATAGTGACTTTGAGAGAAATGCTGTGGACACTGAATTTCAGTTTAAGAGCATTGGAAATCTGTTTTTGTAAATAATAAATCCCTAAAACCTGAACATAAAAAAATTAAAAAGTTGGCGGCCGTTAAACTGTATATTTGTGCAAGAAGGAAGCAGGGTAGAATTTTATAACAATAAATGTTCAAAGAGAAGGAAACTGGAAGGGGAATAGTATCAAGTGAGAATTAGTATTAGGCAATCAAACATATGTGAAGAGCACGTGGAGAAGTACACTCTGAAGTATTAAAAAAGATGTTGAGGAAAATTAAGAAAACATGCACTTTAGACACAATACAGAAGACATGCTGCTACCTACTACCTATGTGTACTTGAGGATTATATTTGGCATGCCCAGGCTATGAAATTTGTTAATTACATAAAGCATATCTGATAGAATATAATTGATATATACTCAAAAGCTATAACTTAACTGTTTTTAACCTTCTTTCTTTTATCTTTTTGAGGTTATACTTTAACTACAACTCCTTTATCTGTTCTAAATTATTCATCTTCTTTTGAAGGATTCACTTTACTTTTATTTTATGATCATATACTTACAGTAATGTTAGAGAAAAGAAGTTCTAAGTTATGTTGCCATTGTTTTATCGTGTGTATTTTTGCTCATGTGTTCTTATGTATAACAGGTATATGTATACATGTATAAATGTAGGTCACAGGTTGGTATTGTCTTTATCCATCATTTCCATGTTAGTTTCCAATAATGCTCTTTTACTGAACATGGAGCTGACAGACTCTGCAAGACTAGTACGAGTGAGCTCCAGGGATCCCCCTCTCTCCACCTTCCCAGTACTACGATTACAGGCCTCTACCAGGACATCTGACTTTTTATGTGGGTTCTGGGATCTGAATATCAAGTTCTTACACTCATTTGCATAGAAAATATTTTTACCAACTGAGCCATCTCTCCAGTCCCTGGTTCATTTGTCATATGAGACAAAATTCATCAACTGAAACAAAACTTGTAAAAGTTAAATTGTTGTATTCATTGTTTAACCATATATTCTACTGATATTCTAATCATGTGGCTTAGCATGGGTTACCTAGAATTCGATCACATAGAGAAGAGACAAGTAGCAAACTCATATTGTGACTATCCTTCAGAATGAAAATTTCACACAGACCACAATTGGTTAAATGTGCCAGCTGTGATATTTTGTCTACAGTTATTAACTAAACTTAGTTTGCAACATGAAAAAAATGATCATATGTTCCTTTACCATATTAGATGTTTAATATAATTTAAAATAAACTAATTGAGACTATGAATGTAGGAAACTACAGGCAGATTATTAAGGATGATTAAAGACAAGTTGTAAAAGGACATCTGTTGTAAAAACTATAAAACCCATTAAGAAAATAAAGAAATTATGTGACTAAGCCTTACATATTCACTTAGAGCAAAAGCTAAGTCATCTATAAAAACTTAAAGTCTTCGATTAACTAGTTTTTAAATTTTGTATCTTGTGAACTTCCCTTGGAAAACTGTGAAATATATTACTAATCTAAGCTGTAATCTAATGCATAGGGAAAATGTATGTTTCATTTAAAATATGTGTTATATAAAAGTAATTGGTAAAATCCACTCATCCTCATTTATAGGGTCAGTGTACCTCAAGTGCAAACCTAACTAAATCTGTTAAAACTGTAGATAAGAGAAATGGGTACCTTAAAATACTATATACATAACTGTCATTTTTTAAATAATAAAGTTTGTGAAAATACATTTAAAAATAATAGTTCAACAGGTTGCAGAGATAATCATAAAGACATGAGTTTGAATCTCCACCACCTAGATAAAAAAACCAAGAATGTGATTATTTTGTTCCCCTTTCTATGTAGGATTGAAACATCTACACTTTGGTCTTCCCTCTTCATAAACACCATATGGTCTGTTGAATGTAAACAAATAAAATAATTAATAATTTTTTTTAAAAAAAGTCAAGAATGTCTGTCTGTGCCTGTAACCCAAGTGGTGGAGAGTGGGGAAAAAGAAAGATTCCTAGAGCCCACGAGGCAGCTTCTAGAACAGTAAAAATCCTTGTTTCAAGGTGATATTTCCAGTGATATCCTGCTCTGGCCTTACTATGTATGTGTGTAGGTGGACAATCACACTCTCATGAGTATACACCTGACCATACACTCGCAAACAAAGGCATGGAGAAGGAAAAGCAATGCTGAAATGTTCATTTTTTTTTAAAGGTATATCCAAGATAACTCCAACACATTTAGATGATCCTTGTAAAGTTACTTTTCTTTCTTCACAAACTCAACTATAAAAAAAAAAATGACTTTTCTGGTAAGTGAAGGAGGAGGAGGAAGAAAAGGAAGAAGAACATTAAAGAGAATTTTATACTGATTAATTTGATAAGTATAAAATAAAAGAATATTTAGCAAAATATTTTTCTTGATTTCCTATTTTTTTTCTTGAGGGGCTAGAAAAATGGATCAAGAATTAAGAGTGCTTCCTGATTTTCTTCAGGACTCCAGTTTGGTTCCTAGCACCCAATTTCAGAAGCTCACAGATATGGGTAATCCCAGGTCCAAAGACTCTGCTGCCTTCTTCTGGTCTCTGAAGACATTCACACACAAATGACATACGCTCACACAGACATATATGCATACTTAAATTAAGATGGTGATAATAATAAATTTAATTTTTCACGTTGATATCCTAGTCCTGTCAATCTTGCTTGTCAATAGTATTTCTTCCTAATTAAAACATTTACTTACTAGGAAAAAGATAAAAATGGAAAATAGCTATAAAGACAAAAATCTCTTCAAGTAATTATTAAATATCAAGCAACTTAAAATATTCAGGAAATTAAATGAAACTTAAAACAACATATACCAAAATGTACGGGACACAATGAAGCCAGTCTTTAAAGGATGGCTTTAAATACTAAGTACCAGTGTCAAAAATGGAGAAACTTTATGTTAATTACTTAATGATGCATCTGAAAAAAATAAACAAATAATACCCCAAAAGAGAAGATTGGAAAAGAAAATCAAAATTAGAGCTAAAATTGATGAGTTTTTTCTTTGAATGTATTAATGATTGACAAATATTAAGGCAAATTAACCAAAATAAAGAGAACATCTAACTTAAGAAAATTAGAGATGAAGGGAAGACATAATAAGAGACTAAGGAATTTCATAGACTCATAAAACAATCCTTTAAAAATCTATATTCTGAGTATGGAGAGATGACTCAAGGATTGAAAGCACTTATTGCCTGTCCAGGGGACTGAGGTTCAATTTCCAGCAGCTATGTGGTGCTTACAATTTTCTATAATTTAATTTCCAGGGCATCCACCACCCAATTTTAGCCTCCAAGGATACAAAGTCACATGTGGTAAACAGACAAGTATATACACAAAACACTCATACACAAAACTAATAACATTCTTTTAAAGAAAAAATTCTATATTCCCCTAATCTGGAAAGTCTAACTTAAACAGTTAAGTGTCTAGATATATAGGTTCTACTGAGCTAAATCAAGGTGGAATACATAATTTTCATTGGCCTATAACAGTGATGGAAACAGAAATTAAACTCACCATACTGCAAAAACACTAGGGTTGTGATAATTATTTAAAATCGGTCACTTGTTAATCCAACTGTCTAAACTCCTGCAGCTCTGCCTAGCCCAGCCACCATGTTTCTCGGCCTGAGGCCATGTGTGCACTGCAGCTAGAACTGGAAAGGCAGAACATTGCCCAGACCATTCCACCATCCATGTGGGCCCAGTAAGAGAATGAGACTCTAATTCTTATAGATTAATCAAAGGCTTTATATGTTTGATAATGATTAATAACAAGATGCCCATACAAAGAGGGTTGTATCCCAATTAGCTAACCTAATTATAAGTTTATAAGTTGCTCCCCACTAGTGGTCTCAATACCTGTGTGGTTCTCCATCCTCCTACATCTCTGCTCTCTCTAGCTGCTCCTCTTCCTTTTTTCTCTTCCTCTCCCAACTCCTCCTCTTCCTCTCCTAACTCCTCCCACCTTAGCTCCTCCTACACACTAGGCCAGATTAATTCAGCACAGAAATCTACCATACTGTCAAAGAACTAATAAAAATACTTTTCAAATTATTCCAGAAAATAAATGAACATTTCCAAATAATTTCTACAAAGCCAATATTACCCTGGAAACAAAACTAGTAAAAGATTCACAAACAAAAAAAAGATTATTGGTCAAAATATTGATGGAAATTAATGCAAAAGTTCTCAATAAAATGCTTGCAAACAAAATCAAAGAACAAAAACATCACCCACAAACATCAAATTGGCTTTATTCTAGAGACACAGGAATGATTCAATACATAAAAAATCAATATATATAATCCAGCATATAAGAGACTCAAAGATAGAAAATCTGTGATCATCTCACTATATGCACAAAATTCATTCACAAAATCGAATATCCCATCATGATAAAATTCTTAGAATATCTAAAGATACAGAGAACTTAAAACAATAAAGACAATGTAAAGCAAGCCCACCTAAATGGAAACACAACTGAAAAGCGTCCACTAAAATAAAAAACAGAACAAGGCTATCTACTCTCTCCTCTCTTTAATATAGTAGTTGAATCCCAGAGCTGAGAAAATAATAAAGAAGATAGAAATAGGAAAGGACAAGGTAAGTCATTTGCAGGTTATATGAATCTATACACAAAAGACATACACTCCATCAAAGATCTCCTACAGATGATAACACATTCAGCAAAGTAGTAGAATACAAAATTAATACACTACAAAAATCTTGCCTTCCTGTACTATATACAGAGGAGAAGCACGCAGAAAAAGAAACTAGAGAAACAATTAGATTTAAACAATCTTAATAATGAAATGAAATATCTTGAAGTAAACCTCACCTAGAAGGTACAACCTTGAAGAATGAAAATGTTAAGACACTAAAAGAGGAAATTATAGAGAATATCAGAAATTCCAATGTTCATGAATTGTCAAAATTTAATATTGTTAAAATGGCCATCCTACCAAAAGCCATCTACACATTCATTGAAATCCACAATAAACTTCCAACACAATTCTTCAAAGAAATAAACAAAAACATGAATTTTATATGAACACATGAAATTACTAGAATAGCCAAAACCATCATGATTAATTAAAAAATATAAAATAAATTAAAAAAAAACTTTACTAGAAATATCACAGTGGGGCCGTGAAGGGATAACTTGGTTTCTGGTGTGGTACAGGCCTTGAACCCCGACCCCAGTGGGGCAACAGCAGGTGATGCCCCCAGACCCCAGGCTCTTGACATGCCATTGACCTGCGCCTTGCAATCATGTAGGGCAAGGCAGCCCCTCCCAAAGAGGTGTCACCTAACACAGGTAGAGGGCATGACTACAGGCATCATCCTCAAGAGATTTCCATATTAATGAGATACCTAAAGGCCAGAGGGTGTAGCTAATTACATATTCTTTTCCAAGACCCTGCCCCCTCCTCCCTCCCTATTTAAGTCAGGTCTCCCTCTGAGTTAAGTAGGGGTGTATCTAGACCATCTATCATCCGCCGTGTCAATAAAGCTCTTGTAACCCCAGACTTAGGGCCTGCTCTCCTGGAAAGCCCAGACTTAGGGCCTGCCCTCCTGGAAAGCTTCTCCTCGGGCCTGCATCTTCTAACAAGCAGCCTTTCATCCAAGCAGGTATAACAAGTGAGCACTTCCTGCAGGGCACGGTCAGGGCCTCTCTCTCTCTCTCTCTCCCTCATCTCTCTCAGCACTGCAGGCTGGTCGCACACCCCTTGTGCTTCTCACCCCTGTTCTGCTGCGGCCCCCAGTGGAGTCTGGAAGCCCGAGACCAGCGACCAGTTAGTCCTCAGCTGCCACCAGGGCCAGGGATCCCCATCAAAGAGCCATGTACTTCCTGCAGAATCTCAGACTGAGTGAGGGACTCGCCATGTCGTCACCACGCCTGCCCGGTGCAGTGCAGAACCAACTCAGTCAAACTTTCTGCACGAGCTTCTGCTTATCTCTGGAGGTGCGCCCCCACCCACCCCAAAAGGCACCCTCGAAGGACAGAAGACATGCTGGACCCACAACACAACAGAGATCCACGACTGCACACCCATGCCCAGGGCATCATTCCCCGAATGTCACCATTTATTTTAAGATTTAGTACAAAGCTATAGTGATAAAAACAGCATGGTACTGGCATAAAAATGAACTCACTGAACTATGAATAGAATTGAGGACTCACATAGAAGGTCATGCTCCTACATCAACCTGATTTCTTTTACAAATAGGTCAACAATTCACATTGAAGGAAAAAGACATCATCTTCAACAAATGGTGCCGGTCAAACTTGATAGCTATATGTAGAAGAATTAAATATGATCCTGATTCTTGTCTTACATCCTGAATAAAATCAACTCCACACAGATCAAGAACTTTAGTATAAGAACTGATGCTATGAACTGATAAAAGAGAGAGTAAAGAATACACTTGAAACTCAAGTAGCACTATATTGAAAATATACCATATCAAAGAAGTTTGATTCCATAGATGAAACCATAGTTAGACAATAGGAAATAATTTAACAAACTACAAAACATACAATGTTATAAACTGGGAATATAACTCACTGACAGAATGCTTTCATAGCATATGTAAGTTGGATGTCCAGTTCTGAATATAGCCAAAAATATCAACACACACACACAAAGAGTGGGGGAGGGATGGAGGAAGGGGGAGGGGGAGAGAGAGAGAAAGGAGAGAGCATTAGGTATCAAAAGAGTCATTGAGAAAGAATATATAGCATCATATTTTAAGAGAAACTGTGAATTGGAAGTAATTTGTAGAATCAGCTTCCAGTTTCCTTCTGGTGTTCTAACCATTGCACCAAGTTGGCTAGGAATGCAGATGCAAATATCTGGGATAAAGGGACAAAATTATGCTCACTTTTATACACAACTAGTTACATCTAAAATAATTGAGTCATTTAAACTCATCTTGAAGCACTTAAAAAGTATGCGTGCAGCTTAAAATTCTCCCTTTAATAACAATCATTTTGTGCTATTCTACAATAATTAGTTTAAAATATTATGGGAAATATTCCATTACCAATGACAGTCTACATAAAATGTACAAATTATGAGAATCAGGGAAAGATTTGACAGAATGAGTCAGAACTAGGATATACTCTCAGGAGAAAAGTTAATTAAGAGCTGTGTAGGGAGAGAGAGTTTGGTTCCTAAGTGAGTTGAGAGTTCAGTCAGTTGGGATTCAGTTCAGATGAGTGTAGTTGAGTTCTATGCAGTTGAGTGAGTACAGTGGAGTTGAATTTTTTAATTAGGTTGTTCAGAGGCAGTTGAAGCCAGAGAATAAGGAGACAGAAGATTAGAATAAATTGCCACACTTAGTTTGAAGTTAAGGAGAACAACTGAATGAGAAGCTGAGAGAAGCCAGATTAAATCAGTCAGCTTGGAGAGGAGTTTCACCCAGAACAGCTTGAGTTGAGTCACCTAGTCAAAGATCAGAAAGAACTAGAAAGGGTGAGCTTATTGAACAGAAACTCTTGGAGGCAAAAACATTCTAGGCCTAGGTTATCAGTAGGAGGCTGGAAACTGAAGCATTCAAGATTCAGGTTTGTGGAAGATTAAATTATAGGGAGGTTAGAAGCTTCCAGGCTTTGGTCTAGGAAAGAACCAATAAAGAAATAATCTGGGCTCAGCCCATGGCATGTACTTACACAGGTTAGATATGGCTCTCTTCTCACCCCTTCATCTGACAAATCAAAGTTATTTTACAGTTATCCTATTACTAAGAAAAGCATTAATTCATTTTGGGGTGATATTTTGCAAAATGCAGTCAACTACAAGTAAAAAGTCAAGGAAGATTTGAAATATACATTAATGTGAGCAATTCCCCTGTCAAATAGTAAAATATACTGTACAGTAGAGATAATAGAACACTGCTGTACAAAACGTCAGATAAGTAAGAATTCAAAAGCCTCATTAGAAAATGCACTAAAGTATTAGACAATTATAGTGGCATTTCAAGAAACAAAAATAAAATTGATAATTTTTTTTACCTATAACCTTGGATGCCAGATGAAGGTTATCTAAAATTTTAAAAGGCTAAATATCAATCTAATATCTTACAATACACAGTGAAAGTGGATTAACATTTTAAACTGTTTAAATGATAATAAGGCTGTAAGAAAAACTTTAAAATACTCCTAAAAGCATATTTTTTTTTATCGAGGTTAAAACAAATTTCATAGTTCACAAGTCAAAGTGCAAGCACCACGTAACGATGATAAATCCATCAGGTGTGCATTAAAAGTGTTTATTAACCTGCATTCCCAGACACAATGGTGGTGAGAGAAAACCTTTTTTATTACTAGGAACTGAAATACATTTAGTAGCCGGTTCTCAAAGGAGGGATTGATGTATATCAGCAGAAGAGAATAAAATAGGAGAGGGGTGAAACCACGTAGTGTTGGCAGTAAGATGAAAGCTGTGGCCATCTCACTGGGTCATCAAAAAAACTGCATGCATCCAGCTTGACACAGCTTCTGACACGTGGATCTGGTGCAGGTTTGTGCATTCATACTTACTTGAATTTCTGTCTACAACTAAGAACAGAAGACTTCCTACCCACATTTTAGAGTGAACTTACAATAGCCACATTTCACAGAAAGTGTGTGTGTGTGTGTGTGTGTGTGTGTTATATGTGTGTGAATGTGCTTGTGTGAACATATGTGAGTGTGCTTATGTATGCACATGTGTGTTTATGTGTGCGTGTTGATCTGACTTTATTATGGTAATAATTCTAGGAGGTGAAGAAGTATAATCTTTGAAATATACAGTTCATCTAAATTTAATTCATTGTACTATACTAGTTGCATCATTGGACTTTCAAATTGAGGCGTTCAGAATCCAAATTATTTAGAGGAGATTTCAGGAATCCAAGAGATTCCAGGAGACTCCAAAGAAGATAAAAGCCCTACTGAAGGGTAATGTTTTGGAAGTTTAGTCTTTTGTCCCAGACTTTCCCATGGAACTGTTGACAACTGTTCTTAGTGATTACACATCAAGGTAAAACAGAAAGAAGGAGATTTTAGGGTGTTTCCTTCTAATTTATTTAAGCTGGTGCAAGACACATATCAAATATGAAAAAGATGAATTAGAGAAGTCATTTTTTTGTAATACATGCCAGACAAAATGTGTTGATATGCTCAGTCTAAAACTGATTAATACATAGCCAGAACAAACAGAAAAAAATTAGGCAGGAGCAAGCTACTTAAAAAAAGAGTAAACCCTATTGCTTCATTAGTACATCAATACTTGCAGACTCATTTTAAATGAAAAATAAAATGTGACAAGTAAAAATCAATTTTACTGTTGATAATGATAAGGATGAAAATAATAAGACCCACTTTGCTGAATGTATGAGAAGCTAGGTAACTCTGAAGAGTAATTTGATAACATCTATTAAGAATCTTAAAGGAAGAAATTACACATCTAAGAATTTTTTAGAAGGAAGTAATTGAATTGTTATTGTCATCTTTGTTATGTACAAAGGAAGGCATGTTATCTTCGAGATTCTGATGAATTATTGGTTTTCCAGAATTAAAAGCTATTTAGTATTATAAAGACCCTGTCCTCACAGTACACTAAAATCCATTAAAGTCTTTTTTCCACTCAAAAGGTACTAATGATTCAAAAGCTCTAATCACAAGAACAAAGTGAGGAACAGAATAAAAGAGGCATCTGGGAACAAAGTGAGACCTATTTGTGCACCTGCAGGAATGGGTTCTCTGGAACACTAAAAATCTGTAAGCAGAAACAGAGACACCTGGGTACTAATCAACTTCCTTTCCATGAGTGAAATAAGTGAAGCCTTGCAAATGCCAAACTTTGCTCAGAAGTGCTGAATATTTATGTATAGTCCCTTATGTACACGTAGTTACTATTGAGCTCCTCCAGAAAGGTAACACAAGCTTTGGGTACCGAAGACTCATGGTTCAGCACAAACAGAACATTTCCAATACAAAGAACCATTAAAGTTGTGATCTTTTCTTAAGTCGGAGCCCAGAAATCCTTCAACAAAATATACTATATATTAAATGAAACACATCTCTTCATTCATTTAAAACAAGAATACATGTACAAGTATCTTGCCATTAATTGGAAAAGTGCAACATCTTTGCAACTGTTCACCTCCTGAAATTCTAGCTTATTTTAAGTTCCTTAAACTTAAATTTGTAAACATAACCCTCAAACATACGGATCAAAAATGCCCTGAAATTTGTAAACATAACCTGCTGAACCCAGCAAAAGCATTTTCATTTCTTACACTTGATATATTCAGACTATCCTGTAATTTGGGTAAGGTCATTCATTAATTATGTGTGTCAATGTTATGAGTCTATAATTGCAATCTGGATGTTTGTGCACCCCTCTCATTATATATTGGGTTTGCTTTAAATATTTCTAACCTTTGCTACTATTTATCCTCTGTGGGTACATGATGCCAGAATATCTTAATAGAAACAGAAAAGTGCAGTCAATTACTACACTGAACCTAACTCTTCTATACGAAGCCAAATGTGCTTAGGTTTCTAAGTACTGAAAGATTCATCTCATTAGAAAATATTACAGTCAAAACGGTTGGCATTATGGCAATGTTGTCAAGTTTCACAGACATTCAAAATTATGTCCCCCAAAAGTATTATATTTTAGTCATTCTCATTTCCCTCTAATAACTCTCATGATATACTAAACTTAACAGACAAAATATTAAATAGTATATAATGTCCCCCTCCATTCCAATGACAACTGAAAAAATTTCAGATAGTCACCTATTTGAAAAGCCCACTAATTAATTTTTTCACTCATCAAGAAACATTTATTGAACACTATTTAGCAAAGCCCTGCATGGAGCCCTGAGAATATAAAGTCAAATAAGTCATGACTCCTGCCCTCAAGAAAATTACGGTCTAGGGTGGGAGTAGAGAAGAAAATTAGCAATTTAATTGCAATACAATATGTGCTACCAACTGATTAGGGGCTATGCAGGTGGAGCATAGAAATCAGATTAACACTAATGAGGATGGTCTCATGTCAGTGAAAGCTTGCTGGAAGTGACCCTTGAACCGGGTTTCTTAAATGATGCAGAAAAGACAGCATTACATACAGGAGCAGGGATTCTCAAGGAGAAGGAATAACATAAGTCAAAGCAAAGGTATGATATAGAATAATCAATTTATAGGATGACAAGTCCACTGGAACTGGAGACAAGGACAGTCAGACGAAAAAGAGAAAATAGGAATCTTTGGAGTAAGTGACATGCTAAGCTAAGAAATCTGGCTAAGAGGCAGAAGGCTGTACCAAGCAATTCTGTGATTTTACATAGGAAGAAAATATGATGATACGAACATTGGTTGTCTAGAGGACATGAAGGAAGAAAACTCAAGAACAGAAAATAGAATTTGACCTCCATAATCCAACTACAAAATGTTAATAGCTTCAGTTCAAGTAGAAGCATTCGAGAGTAGAGCAGTGATTTGGGATGTATTTCAGCATTAGTGAAATGCTGTCAGTAGGGATAGGAATCAAAGAGCCTCTGAGTTCTGAACGAGAAGACACAGTGCTTGATTTCACTTTCTAAGATGAGAAATTCAAGAAAATTAATAGGTAAAGAGAGACTTTACAAAATTAATTCTGCACTTTTGTTCACCATCAGAAGGAACATGGCAGGATGCAGTTGAATAAATGAACCATCTAGTTCATACACATGTTTGTCATCAGCTGTAGGAGTGTGTCCTGACAGTTTCTGTCAACTTGACACAAACTAGAATCACCTAGAAATATGGATTCTCAAACTGGGGGATTGCCCAGGTCAGAAAGTCTATACACCATGTCTGTAAGAGATTCATTGTTGAGAATGGTATGTGAGATATCACCTCATTGTGATTGGCACAAATGCCAGCTAAGTGGGCCTTGGCTATGTAAGAAGGCTAGTACAGGCCACTGAGTGAACTGGAAACCAGCATTCCTCTATGGTTTCTGTTCCAGATTCCTGCCTTCAAAGTCTTGTCTTGTGCTCCTGCCTTAAGTTCTCTCATTGATGGTTTATGACCTGAAGGTGTATGATGAAATACTCACACATACCCCCACCCTGTCAATTTGCTCATGGCATTCATCACAGCAACGGAAAACAAACTAAAACAGATGAGTAGCTGTAAACATGAAAGTGATCAAGCTCATCAAGGAGGGCTATGAGGAAGGAAGCACAGACCCTGGGAATTACTAAGAAATACTTCTTTGCTGGAGGAGATAGAAAGGGGTCATAATCACCAACATACAAAGCAGTCAATAATGAGTTCAAAGAAACTGAAATGCCTCATATACTTCAGTGTGATCACATGGTGAGCAAGAAAGTACTGGGTCTTTACCAATGTACAGATCAAATAGGAATGTGCAAGTCAGATTTGAAGGAAATGATAGCAAGGGAGGGAAGAGGAGAGGAACCAGATTCTAGCAAGAAGTATGGCGAAAAGGGCTGTGGAGGTAAAGCATAGACCAATATCCCTAAATATGTATTATAGAAATACAATATAGGAGGCATATTCTTTATTAACTGTCATTTTATATGGATGATTAGCGTTTGGTACAGCCTTTAAAGCAAGAGCAAAACATTTTCCCAAACATAACTGACAATTCTAAGTGTAAGTACATAAAACAAACGTCATATTTTGTTCATTGAATCTTACATACCTTTTAGACACGTGGTGTATGTTTAATCACCTAATATTTCAATAATACTGGTGTCATAGGTTACTTTGTCCCTATAGATTTCAATCACTGCTCTCAACTTTTTTTATAAAACCTTCTCTCATTATCCTTCTTGAAATTTGGTATCTGACTATGACCCCCTGTAAAAAATATTTTTAGTTTTCCCTTGTTAGTTACAAGACTAATTTCATATACTTGTAAATTATTAATTATTGTGATAACAAATATAGCATTGCTAACCCTAATGGGCTCTAAAGCACCATTCCAGTTTGGATGTGTCTTACATAAAAAATGTCATTCAGTCTAAAGGAAACTGAAAACAAATAATCAACATACTGCTTATCTAATTCCTAAAAGTAAAGATACTTCACAAAGTGGGAGTTGTTATCAACCAATCACCAGAGATGAGTCATTCCACAGATCAACATGCCATAAGCAAACATGGCCTCCAATTATTAACATGGGGCCACCTTTGATTCACCAAAATATAATTCCTATTAAGACAAGTCGAGCAGGGCAGTGGTGGCGCACGCCTTTAATCCCAGCACTTGGGAGGCAGAGGCACGTGGATTTCTGAGTTTGAGGCCAGCCTGGTCTACAGAGTGAGTTCCAGGACAGCCAGGACTACACAGAGAAACCCTGTCTTGAAAAACCAAAAAAAAAAAAAACCAAAAAGGCAAGTCGAATTAGCTTTTCAAAAAGATCAATGTCAATGCCATCTTTAAAAGCACTGAATAAAATGCAGGTATTTTATATAAAATATAAAAACAACTTTCTTCTTGCACTCAGCACTTACTGTTAAACAGGAAGCTGTGCTTATCACTGGACCAAAAAATGTTTCTGAATTCACAAACTAATATTCAAGTCTACACTTCTTCTCCAAGTCACTTACTATCCTGTAGTCCCACAGGTTGGAGGGGAAATTCTATTATTTCTTACTCGACCTGAAAAATTCTTGATTCAAAAGCTTATAAAAGGCTGCTAAGAGATTCCTCTAGACATCATGTTTGTTTTTCTCACAGAGTCTGGTCCTGAAACCTCACCTTTTTAACATGATAGTAACTTAAAAACAAGCAAACAGCACTGAAGAGTAAGCAATCCCTAGCAGAGAAATCCAGATTACTAACTTCCTTCAAGAGCCAGAAAGGTCCTGGGCCACCCGATGTTCAGTCTTAGATTCAGTAGCCAGCATATAAGCAAATAAATGGCAAAATAAAACACACACACACACACACACACACACACACACACACACACATACACCAATGCCTTCTGTCATTAAAATGCATTATATGTTAATGACCTAATTGACCAAAAATATATTCTCATCTCCAAAACTGACTTTGTGCTGAAAATGAATTGAGCATAGAAGAACTTAGGAAGTACTGATAAAAACAAGTAATCATATTTATTTCATAATGAATATAATAATTAGTGAGTTGTAACTATAATCATTATTTATGGACTAGATCTTCACATTCTTGCAAGTTGCTAAATTTACAAATATGGAAATCTAAGGGGAGGTTTCTAGTTAAGTTCATCTATCAAACCTAATGTTTATACAGCCATAGTCCCAGAATTTGGGAAGCTTTGGCAAAGGGACAAGTTTCTAGACATCCTAGGGTACATGGTAAGATGTTGTATCCAAATAAATAAACAAACAAATATAAAAGCAACAAAAGCAAACCCATGTTTGCATTTAAAATGTTTCCTTTGCATATCTTTAACAATTTACATTTAAAATTTTTATTAAATGTTTCATTCACTGAGCCATTTTGCAAACACAGCATGTACCTGAACAATTTTGGAAAACACTCCCTCTGCTTTCTATATGTAGATCTTAGAGAAGAACTAGTCATATCTTGGATCTGAACCCAAATGCATTATGGTGGTCTACTTTTGTATTTACTGAAACTTCTGTTTAAAAGACTATCACTTTATTGAGATCGCTCCAAGTACCTTCTTCCCTATCAGAATATACACATGCACTTGAACACACACACACATAAACCTGAACACAAAGAGAGAGAGGGAAAAAGACAGACAGGCAGACAGACAGACATATAAAGAGATAGAGAGATAGAGACAGAAAAACAGACAAAAAAAGACGTAGGTACTTGTGATATTTAAATGGCTTAAAGAGCAAGTCTGTCTGGTTGACTATGCTTCCTCACTAGCTCATGGACTCAGCTGTTCTTAACTGTTTGGTTTGCTTCAACTGGATGAACGTCAAAAGATTTGTTTTCTTCAAATACACAAACATGGGAATGTTGGCCCTATAAAGGAAAAGGGATCATTTTTTATTAGTCTATGTCTATAAGCAGGGACTGAAGTTGAGCAAGGTAGTATCCTGTTTAAGATAGTACTCACTAAATGAGAGTGTCTGCGGGAATCAGTCTACTAAAATATGAACAATTCAAAAGCCCACTTTATTTTGCAACACAATTTCTCTCAGCATGTTTGAGCTCTGCAGTGTTATAAAGTCTTGGTCCTACTTAAGTAAAATAGAGCTTTGAACTGTAGAAACAGACAATAGAATATCTGGATCCTAGCCAGTTGTGAGGTTCCAGACAGCCTTCCTAAACTTTCTGACGTTTAGGTTCTTTGTTTATGAAGATGGATAACTTGTATACTTTTAATAACCTTCAAAGTCCCATGATTCTGGAGAAACCTTCCTAAGCAGACTCACTTATAGGAAAATTTAAGTATGTAATTGTGTACAAGTACATACCACAGAGTAACTAAGAAAGCTTGTTTGTTTGTGTTTATAATTAGGTCAAATGGCCCTTGGGTGATTAGACTGCAAAATTAATGAGCTTATGAAGTACTAGCACTGTATGAAATTTAGGAGTGAACTTTGTTCCTTTCACATCACAATAATACAGATTTCAGTTTAATGAGGTTGAAACTAATACAGTTCTATTATAATGTCAGAAGGACGCACATTGAATGTAAGTAGAATCCATGCCTTCATTGCCATGGTCCCATTTACTGTAGATATTTTTATTATCTCTTAATTACTAAAGCAAATATCTAGCTTTATATTTTCTCTCATTTCTTGATATCTCTATCCACTACAGTATGTAGAGAAAATATCTTGTGTGTTGTATGGTGACATCACCTGTCAATTAAAAAACCTATGGCTTATGGTTTAGGCAGAAAATAGAAATGGGACATCCGGGAAGTAGAAAGGATTCTGGGATAGACCTAGGCAGGAGGTCTTCCCAGGAAGATGCGAGGAGACAGATGGATGGATGGTACTTGAGCACAGGTAACCAGTCACATGGCAGAATGTAGGTTAAAATAAATGGGTTATCTTTAGTAATGATCTTGTAAAAGAAGAGCCTAGCTATATGGGCAAGGTATTTGTAAATATATGTTGAGTCTGACTCTTATTTTGGGGAGTATAGGGTTGAGAAGAAGAACCAGGCGTAACTTCAACAACAGTATTCTAGAGTCATATGGTGTATAATAATGACAAAAGTTAAGTAATTCATATTTAGATTGAAGTGAATTTGATGAACAGCAAGTCTATCTATCTTGTCATGGTTATGAATCTGGACATGTTGATGTTGTTTGCTTGTCTGATTTGTTTTAGTTTAGTTTAGCTTAGTTTGATATTATGTATGTGGTGGTTTTGTTTGTTCTGTGCTTTTTAAATGCACTTATTGGGGGAGGGGGAGCATGCACATGCTTCATCATGCGGAAGAATATAGAAGACAACTTGTGGGGGGTTCACTTGTTTTCATGTAGGTTCAGAGATCTGACAGTGTCAGGCTTGACAACAGGAGCATTTTTCCTCTGATCTATCTTGCTATCCATACTTGGGTTTTTAAGACAGGTTCTTGCAATATGTCTCAGGCTGGCTTGCAGCTCCTGATCCTTCTGCTATACCCTCCCAAGTAGTAGAATCACAGGTATACACCACAATGTTTGGCTAACATTTGAATTCTTAAATAAAAATTCCCAAATTAGTACCATATATGTGTACTGTGCGTACTTGCATTCTCAATTCCCCCACACTGCTTCTAAACATGCTGTTTCCAATGCATGGAAATCACAAAAGAGAACCACCTGCTAAAACTAAAAATAACAGCCATTATGACCACAGAAAGGCATACTTTTATGGCCAAGCATTAAATCTTCTGCATGGAAGACATCACACAATAGCTTTACTTAATTTGAAGATGAACGCACATGTCTACAAGGATATTGAATTATGTAAGTGGCAATTTCTATCCTTGTTTACCCTCAAAATAGAACACTTTTTTTTTCTTTCAACTTTATTCTTGAATTTTGGAAGAACTGTGATGTTCTCAGGAAAACCTCTTTAAGATAAGTTTGTAGCATGGTGTCAAGAAAACAACAAAGGCTTTGAGAGACACAATAAATTGGCTCTGAGATCCCAGCTTTGCATATGTGAAATTGTAAAACTACAAGAAAATTATTTGATGTCCCAAGCTTTGGCTCCCTTAATTATAAATGACAGCAATAGGAGACATAAGCACACAGTTGCAGGAAGAGAACAAGGTGATATTTAACAGTGGCTCCAAGTCCTAACCCTGCCACCTACTTCTCTACAATTAAGTTTGTAATCCATAAAAGAGGGCTTCGGAGAGTACAAGCCTCTGAGATAGTAATGGATTAAGAGACATAACACATGCATTATTACTAGGTGACTGGTGCAGTAATTAAATCAAGCTTTGGCAACCGAACTAGGCCAGGGAAGGATTTTTAATCTTATTGTCACCATCCTTTATAACTTCCCATCCAGGTGAGGCTGAAGGAAAATGACCCAAAATGGTCATGCTCCATCAGTGAGCATCCAGGATCAGAGAGACAAAAATACTAGGGAGAGAAGGCATGTTGAAGTTACATTTTATAACTTTAAAGCTGCCCTCAAATTGATATCTATTTCCTAGGTCTTTGAGAGCATTTCAGTGATTAATCAATGTTAATTATCCTATCCTACCCTAATCACACATGCCATTACTTACAAGTCCAGTCTTCAAAGCTCATTGTGCTCAATAATTCAGCATTCGGATTTTGGCCATCTTCAGACTGTGCCTCACAGAGTCCATCCACGGCCAGTGGTATCTACCTTACTCCAAAATAACTAGCCGAATTCTGCCACTTCTCTAAGTTCTACAGGCAGAATGCATGACTCCAGTGACTGGATTCCTAATAAACAATTGCAAGTACTTCTACACCTCAGTCACTAAATGAATCTGATATGCTTTTACAACTAACTTTTATTTGGCTGTATTTCTACTAGACTTAAAGTTTCTTAAGAAATAGAACCTAACATGTCTTTGCTTTTTGCACAGAAATTGATTTGTTATATAGCATATAATAGTACTCAATATAGATATATCTGTCCTTACTGTGGATGGAGACCAAGGAAACCCTCAATCACTTAATATGTACCAAATGGATTTAAACTTAGTGTGTGATATACAGCTGATGAGCAGGTACTCTGATAATAAAGTCTTTCATCTTTAAAAAGCAGAATATCACAAAACAGAGTCCAGAATATGCAGTCAGAAGAGATTACTCGATGCCAATGAAAGGATATAGATAACTAATTCATAGATTAAAAATATCATTTTTAATATTGAGAATGTAGTTGTGCTACAATAGACAGCCAATAGAATTTTTCCATTTTTTTATTATTAAATACTTTAAGACATAAATCACAATAACTCACTGTCAGAAATTAGCATTGATGCATGTGCTATTAAAATGATCCCCTCATGTTATGTTTTACCTTGGTCCTTTTGACAAGTTATTAAAATTATACTGTTAAGCAGTGTCATGGTTATTAAAATAAAAAAGAAAATAATGTACATATGGTTGGAAATGCAGACACCAATGAACATTACTTACTTTGACTTTGTTTCCTTAGGAAAATTATGCCAAACGAGTGCATTTTAACACTTACAAATAAAACAATTGTTGAGATTAACCATATGCTTTCCATTACTCAAGTTATTAAAGACATGTATGTAAACATGAACCACTTCTTTTTCTCAAAATATTATTCTTCTTTAGTAGGATTGTTATTATGTTATTATCAAACATATATCATTTATAATTGGTTTTAGTGAATTAGTACTTTAACATTTCATCATTTTTAGATTCTAATGAATAGAAAAGTGATCCTTAAAAAAGCACTAAATGTTTCTGAGTGTTTAAAGCTTCATTATTTTAATTTATGTGTATGAGTATTTGCCTACCTGTATTAATGTGCATCCTGTGTGTGCCTGATGCATGTGGAGGCCATATCCCTTGGAACTGAAGATACAGATGTTTCTGAGCTGCCATGTAGATACTAGAAACTGAACTTGAGGGGTCTGTTGGGGCATTGAATACTCTCTACCACCGAGTGATCATCTGGGCCCCTGTTTAAATAAGTTTCATAATTAATAGGAGGAAGTCAAATTTTCTGATGATGTTTTCTTCCATTGGATTTCTTGTGTACACAAATGTAATGATCTATGTTTCATTCATTCAATAATTGCTTCTTACCCTTGGTTATAGGCCGGATACAGTGAGGGAACGAAACTTATAAGACACAGGTCCTACCACAAAAGTACTTATGTCATCCATAAATACTTACATATTTATTCCCATTTTCTGTATATGAGCCCAGGCACCTCCTAAATATTTTCAACTGAATGGTTTCGAGATCATTCACTCAATTTCACATGTTCAAATAAAGGTAATTACACTTCTTAATGTTTTAGGTAGATTTTCTGAATATCAACTATACACATAAGAAAACATTTTTCTTTGAAATAATTAATCATAACTGAATCTGCATTATCTTTCACTGTATTCAATCACACTGTAGCCTCTATTCGTAAACCTAATCTCATTGAATCATGAGTATTGAATTTTCCTTGTGCTGTAGATTTATTTCAAGATTGCTTTTCATATATTGTGTTTCTCACATTTTCACAATGAAAAAAAGGACTCATACTGTATTGGGGGGCATTGTGTATCCCACGTAGTGTTTCTTTTCCTAAATCAAAAGTAGGTCTGATACAGATGAGTTATAATAATTTTATATCTTCTATAACTTCTCTATTTATTTGGACATATTCGTTTGTTCTAAATGAGTGAAAGAAATGTGGCTTATTAGAGTGCAAATCACCTTTACTCTAAAACAGTATATTCAGTGTTTCAATGTAATCATTTGAAAATAACTCTTTGAAATTACATGTTTGTGTTTGCATGCATACACCTTTCATGACACACATGTGCAATTCAGAGGACAATGTGAGGAAGTCAGGTCTCTCCTTCCAACACCGGCCAAGAGATTGAGCTCACGTTGTCAGCCTTGGAAGAAAATAGCTTACCTCACTGAGTCGTCTCATGAGCTAGAAATACAACATTTTTAAATTCACTAGAGATAATATTAAAAGACTTGACACATATTATTAGATGCAATATTTCTTGTGAATTAGAAAAAATTAAAGCAAATCTTGAATAAATATGCATACCCAAGGAAATATTTCTATGATATATCATAATATACATATTACTGAAACTATATTAGTAAATCACATGGATCTCTGAATATTCCTTAATATAATGAATTTTCTATAATGAAAGGCCAAGGAAATACTGTTGTCTGAAATAACTAAATGAAAATCTCTCATTTAGATATTGTTATTACATCATTGATATCACCATAAGAAATGTATCCTGACTTAAAATTTTTGTAGCTGATGATAAAAAGCTGAATTTAAAATTGTAATACCTAAACTTAGGTAATAAGCATTAAAGATCTTAAGAATTACTGTTCATACAAGGTATGCATTTTCAAACTTATATGTATTTTTCAGTGACAGAAGATAAAGAACTTAGAAGACAGTAAACCCTATGTAGTTACTGTGCGGTTAGAATTTCCATCCTGCTTTGCTTGAGGAATTGATTTAAATACACGTGTTACTTACAACTGGAATGTACTTTATTGGCTTTAGTGTCTTCACTGTCCTCCTAACTTCTTCACTGTTTTCTGTGTAGTTTATTTTCAAATGGATTACTTCTAAAACTTCCCTTTAATTTTGTTTGAAAGTCTTCGCTACAGGAGAACAGTGCTGTCTACAAATGCTATTGTTTCCTTTCGTGTGTGTGTATGTGTGTGTGTGTGTGTGTGTGTGTGTAAAACAGGTGCAGAACCATATGAGTGGTTTCTCTTTCTACCATTTGTTCTAGGAATGAAACTCAGATTCTCAGTATCATGACGCAGATACTTTTACCTCCAAGTCATTTCCTTTTTTATCATTTTTCATTCAACATTCAGCTAAAGGACCTAGCTTGTGCTATAAACCAAAGGGGAGACGTGAATACTGTGTATACAAGGAAGGATGAAGTCATGTTGCCATTATTTGTTGATGACATGATCGCTTTTGCAGAAAAGCCTGAAACATCTATAAGGAAAAGGGAACATATGAGTTACTAAAATTACTAGAGAGAAAAAAAACATGCAAAATATTTTTCGACTACTTAATGTAACTAGAGCTAGAAAATTTAAAATAACTGTATGCATGAGACCATAAAAAGTGAAAAATAAATATAACCAAATACATGTGTGTCTTTACATCATTATAGGTAAAAGATTTTAAAAGTGAAGAAAGTGGCATTAAGATATTAAATCTCTAAAATTGCATTAATTAAACTATGCAGAGATTCTTTTCAATACTAAATAAAACTAAAGCTCATTTTTTTTCTGATAGCTTATTTCCTAGAAATTGAACAAAAGGTTTCAGTATTAACACACCTAGAAAAACAGCAAATAGCATTTTTAAAGTATGATTAAATACTTATTTTAAGAAAGCTGTTTCCAGTACAAGAGAGATGTACTGGACTCACTAAATTTTCTCAAAGATCTAGATGTACTATGTGTGCTCCTTTATTATTGAGTCCAGAAATAAAGATACACATCTGAATGCTAGTGAGTCTCAGCAAACACACAGAGAGTAGCCAGGAAGAGCTGACAATCTATTTACCATACAGTGGTGAACAACTGAGCATGCATGTTTCAAAACTGAACCTCAGTCATCACCTCACGCCATATTCAAATGTGACTTTTTCAAGGATCACAGATGTAAGCCTTCGAGCTAAACCTTCAAATTGTTCAAAGAAAACATTAGAGAGGTTTGACATCTTGAGTGAAGCACCAATTTCTTATGATAGAAAAAATAGGAATTTGATAAATTGTAATCAGTAAAGTTGTCAATGGATAGTTATAAAAAGTGAAGAACTACTGCTATTATATATTTATATGTAAAATACTTGTGATATGTAATTACATACACAATAAATAAAGAACTTGTGTCTAGAATGAATAAAGATTTCTATAACTCAGCACAAAGATAAATGATATTTTTTTGAAACAGTGTCTCCCTATGGTAACCAGGATGGCCTCAAACTCAGAGATCCACTGGCCTTTGACTCTCAAGTGCTATGATAAAGCTATGTGCTACTATTCCTGGATTGATTCCATATATATTTTTTAGATTTATTATTTTGTTATTTTATGTGTGTGAGTTTTTGACTGCATGTATGTATATGAACCACATGTGTTTCTGGTCCCTGTGGAGGTCAGGAGAGGGACATGAGAAACCCTGAAACTAGAGTTACATATGATTGTGATATACCATGTGAGTTCTAGGGATAAACCCAGGCCCCATGTAAGAGCACAAAAGTCCTTTAAACCACTGATCTGATTCTCCAGCCATGGATTCTATATTTTTAATGAGCAAAACACTTGAAGTGGCAACTGAAGATTAAGAAATGGCAAATAAGTAGATGGAAAGATGTAAGATTATGTACAATCTAAGAAATGCAAATTAGACCCACAGTGATATATCACTACCTGTATAGATACCTGAAACTTCAATGATCGATGCTACCATGTGCTGGAGGAGAGCAGAGCAAATGTGATTGTCAGATGTGCTCTGCTGGTATATCATATGATGCAGACACTCCAGAACTAAGACTGACAAGATGGAACCAGGTTCGAAGTATTCATACCAGAAAAACCAAAATTCTACTTCCTAGTATTTACACAAAGGAAACAAGAGGAAAATCATTTCCAATGAGCTGTCGTGAATGTTCCTAGAACATTCTTGAATATTTCACTTATTCTAATACAAAAAAAATGAGATCAATTAAAATTTCCATCAAGTACTGAATGAATAATCAAATGTTAGCATTCTCATGTAAAAATAAAATAGTAATCTCTTTTTCATTTTTATTGGTTATTTTATTTATTTACATTTCAAATGTTATTCTCCTTCCTAGTTTTCTCATTTCCCCTCAACAAGCTCCTTATCCCCTCCTCCATCACCCCCCCGCCTCCAATAAATACATAATAACATGGGTGAGCTTTGAGCTAAATTACAAAATGTTATTTCTATCCTTATTACCTTTTTAAAGAAGCCCAAATCTAATTAGAGAAAACAAATCACTTTTTCTCAGAATGTCATGCATGCATGACCGGGTGCAAAGAGATTGATATATTTTGGGTGATGAAAGTAGTCTAAACCATGTCCATGATCATGGATCATGGTTATATTTTTATAAAACATCAAATTGTAAACATAGAATAAAAGGCTTCTATAATGTGTGTGCATATGCATGTGTGTGTGTGTGTGTGTCTATGTGTGTGTGAGTGTTGCCTTATAGGATTATATTTTTTTCATTGACTATGATTTTTTAAATTATTTACTCTTAAAAGAAACTTCAATAAATCTTCCTCTGCCTCAAGAAAGTCACAAATATTTTGCATCTAGGCTCATATATGATTATTATGAAGTTAACTACACTGCTTTCAACTGTTGAAAGGCACTGGCTTTTGCTGCTCAGCTTGTTTGATTCACTTAACTGCACTGCTATCAAGAACAGAACTGACCCCAGCAGTCCCATGGTCTTGTCTAAATTGTAAAGGTTTTGTTTTCTCCTTTAGACAAGTTTTCATTCCCTAACAAGTTTCCCCTACTTCTCCAATAGTGTTATCATTAGAGGTGATATACCTTAATTACCAGGGTAATTACCATAATCACCGCAGTAATTAGAGCTGTAACTATCAACTAAGTAATTCTTCAAAGGCGCAAATTCTGACTCCACCACTTAATCAGGTAAGGGCATGGATAGATGCTTCACACTCCTCATCTGCAGAAATAATGTCTTCTTGTGGCGACCTTGACCCCTCTGGTTTGTTCAGTTTTACCCCTCCCCACTCTTCTAGAAGACTCTTGTGCTCTGCCTGATGTTTGACTGTATGTCTCTGCATCTCTGTACATTTGTAGCAACTTGAAACTCCTAACAAACAGAGCAGGGGCTGTCTCAGTCTCTGTTCCCTGTGTTTGGATCCCCTTCCCCTACCTCGATTGCCTGGATGGACTTCAGTGGGAGAAAATGTGCCTAGATTGATAGGACTAGATGTTCCAGGGTGGGGTGATAGCCAAGGGGGTTCCCCCTTTTCCGAGGAGAAGGGGAGAGGGCAATGGAAAGGGATTTCCATGGAATGGAAGGGCAAGAGAAGGGAGGGGAGCTGTGATCAGGAGGTAAAGTGAATAAAAATATTTAAAAAGAAAAGAATGAAAGGAAGGAAGGGAGAGAAGGAGAGAGGGGAGGAAGGGAGGGAGGGAGGG
>NW_021604592.1:6957986-7054469 GCF_004785775.1 Grammomys surdaster
GGAAGGAAGGAAGGAAGGAAGGAAGGAAGGAAGGAAGGAAGGGTGCACTTTTTATCCCTGCATTTATTTTGTGGATTTTTTTCTTTTTGAGCATTAAAGTAGATAATATATGAATAGCTCTCAGAAACCTATCTGGCACATCAAAGACTCAATAAATGTTGACATTTTTATCAACTTCATATTTTCCATGGGAGCTTCCTGGGGAAATAAATGATATACTAACAATACTACTGTGGCTAAACAAGGCACTGAAGAAAAGATTGTTTTCGGTACAGGACCTTCACATCACCTCAGCATCGCAGATCCTCTGCTTTCCAGCCTTGTGTGCTTTGTTTGTGTTGCTGTTGTAGTTTTAAGTGTCCCATTTGAATTACAATGAACAGGAGAAACAAGCATACTGTGTTGGGGGATATCTTCCAAACTAGTTCCATCTTCTGTATTATGTGTGCATGGGCTCACATTATAGAGCCTAACCTTCATTTCATGGTCTTTAAAGGACTTCCTTTCCTTTCATGCTCTGAAGGACTTGCATATGTAAGTACAAAAATTAGGAGATTTGGTTACCCCTGAGATTAGCCAATGCTTCCTTTTTAAAAATGGAGGTCTCCAAGAAAAAGTAAACCTCAAAGAGCCAAAGCAAGGCACAGTTGTGCTTCAATTACCAGTAGCTTTCACTTCACACTCCATAGTGACATTTCATAAGCAGAGGATAAATTACAGAAGTCTCCTTGCCCCTAGCTTAGTTAGGAAAAGTTATACGTCAGGGCCAAATTTCCAGTTGAAGTAGATCAGCTTGTGGATCTGTTTCTCAGGTCAAGACAGCCATTTTTTTCATTTGTCAGAGATATATATATATATATATATATATATATATATATATATATATAAATATGAAAATGCAATTTCATTGGGGGTGGGGGTGCAGGGCAGAAAAGCCCAACCTCCCAGCACTTATTACTGTTTTCTTTTGAGGATTCCACTAATAAAAAAATCTTCATCCCATATACTCAGACAGAAGATGAACCCACCCAGTTGTACAAAGGTCAAAATTGTTTCTGACTCTTCCAAACCAACTGCTTTCTCCTTGTAGTAGGAGGAGGGAGGAAACAAACAATGGAGAGAGTTTACTCTCTTATAAAAGCCTGTACAGTAGTCTGTAGTGTCCGGCTGGTAGGGGCAACTATACTATCTGGCTGGTAGTGTGACTGGCCTGAATATAGACCAAAGGTGATATGAATTCGAAAAAGAGGAAGGAAGGCTGTTTGAGAAGAAATCCAAGGGAGGAGATGGAAGAAGGAAATGATATAATTATAGTATAAACTCAAAAGTTAAAGAAATTATCAAAAGTGTGACTATAATCTAATGTAGTGCTTTATGATCTCTACTTTCCAATAGCTGTGATTACAATCAATGGCACAGCTATATGACAGAACAGTCCCACCGTGTTCAGTGCTATCATGTGAACTTCAAAGAAAACACTTATATTTCAAATTCGTATTTCTCAAGAGCAGTGGGGTGGCAACTCCAGTAAGGATTAGTCTGTGGGTCTTTTGGGGTAACCACAGAGAGAGAATTGTGTAAAGCACCACCTTATCCCAGCAAGAATAAAACCATCTTTAGAACTCCAAAAATATTACACATACTAGTAAAAGATCTACTCTTGGAATAAATGAATTTAACATGATAGTTGACCAAATCTCTTTTCAACTGTAAAGCAAAAAGCACTAGTGTTTTCTAGACTCTTCATAATCTGACCCTTAGTTCAAATACCTCCACCCTGACAGATCTTCTCTGATTCCCTGCAGAATAAGTTCTACCCACACTCTTTTGCCACCATATCTGCTCCATCACTGTAATGTTGGGGAAGAACTAGTTGGCTCCTTGTTAACTGCTCACTTGCAAAAGGGTAGATTGTTTCACTTGTCCAATAGAACCCATGACTGCCACATAGAATCAAATTATCAACTGCCTGTTGCATGAACAATCTATTGGATGAACACATCCTTAGAAATTTATAACTTAGAAATTTTGGTAACTTCAGGATATTGTCCTGTTTGGACCCTATGATATTTGAACCATGGAATAAATATAGAACTGAAAGTTTTATCTAAGTCTTATACCAATCCCTTCGCTTAATTAGAAGCCAAAAATATTCAGTATGGATGAATTCAAATTTATCAACAAAAAAACTTGCAGTGAATTATTTTTAAATTATTTTATGTACTTACATTCCAAATGTTGCCCCTACTTCCCAGTCCCACCTCCCAGAGTTCTTACCCATCCCCACTCCTCTTAACTTCTGAAAGAGTACTCCCCCACCTACCTACCCCCTCACCACCTCAGCCCCATTCCCTGGAGAATCAAGTCTCTACAGGATTAGGTGTGTCCTCTCCTACTGAGGCCAGACAAGGAAGTTCTTTGCTACATATGTGTCCAGGGCCACGGGTCAGGCAATGTATGCTCTTTGGTTGGTTGCTTAGTCTCTAGGGTCTCCTAGGGGTCCAATTTAGTTGATACTGTTGGTTTTCCTATGGGGTTGCCATCCTCTTCAGCTCCTTCAATTCTTCCCCTAATTCTTCCATAGCAGTGATATTTGAAAATTTTAAACGGTCTGGGGTATTATTAGAATCATCTCAACTTCATATAAATACTTCGTTTGAATGAGAAAGTAAAATGAAAATATTACTTTTATCTCAAATACTAGTAAGCATCTTATAACTTAAATATCATGGAGACAAGAAAACAATATGAAGTTTGAAGCAATTTAATGTTTTCCCTAAAGGTTGCACAATTCAGTGTGTTTGATCCTTTCAAATTTACCTTTCAAATGATTCAAACCCTTCAATTCCATGTATTTATGATATTGTTATCCTTGTCAAGAAACTATAAAGTTTCTTTACAATCACAATGATTTAAGTAATCATACTCACTTATCGATAATGAGAAGTGTTTAAAATCTCGGAGAACTATTGCTGGATCACAGCATTGCGTCGAAGAGTTTATTCCTAATTCCAACCAAATGGTAGAGATAGGTCGGCTAATCAGGTGTTATTACTTCAAGGACCCCTTGAAGTGTTTTATATTTTGTGCAAATCTATCCTTAACACTATCAATTAAGATTTGCCTAATCTGGTATATGTCAATAAAAGACAAAGTTTTTATGGGGCTCTCTAGATTTTGCTATCTAAAACCTTAAAACCCTGAAGTTTAAAAACCCTAAAACTTTAAATAGCTAACTGCATTAATCTGCAACCATATTGCACCTAAATCCTAAATTATGATGCTGTAATGAGAACTGAAATAAAGGATGTTGTTCATAATAACTGTAAGAAAGAGTTTTGATTCTTGTTGTTCAACCATAATATTAAAAATATAATAATATAGGTAAGTGGTTCTTGAAACATTTTCTCTAAATGCCAGTCACAAGTTAACACATGCTCAGGTACCACTTAGCTTACCATGTTGCCATTCACATATATGAAGCATTCAAAAATTTCTGTTACCCTATGAAGTTAGAAAAATCAATCTTGGTATTGGCAAGGAAACATGGAAATAACTTTGCTTTCCACCTATATATTTTATTCTTAATTTTTTTCTGTGTGTAAGTAAAGAGATGTGTGTATGTGCACACAATCCTGAGTGTACTAAATTGTGACCTTAAGAACTCTTGCTTGTAGGATTTCACTTTCTGCTTTATTCCCTTTCACAACTAAAAGCCACTGATCTGAAAACATCCTTGAGGTTGTTAAACGTGTTCTTTTATTTTCATAAACAGTCTGTGTACAGAGGCTGCTGGAAAATTTATAGACGGGTTATCTTCTGCTTCAATTACAGTAAGGCACATTGTAATCCTATCGGGTTTTAAAAACAAAAGAAAACAAAATAATGGTTAAAATGCTATAGTATAAAATGACATTTGTTTATTTAAATATTAGCACAGTGTTGTCCAAACTTCTGTACTGGAAGCCCCCATCATTGAAAGGCTCAGGTGATACAAACTAAAAAAGTACTTGGCCTATGGAAATATAAAAAAAAAGCATAAAAAATTGTGCTATGAAAATCTCATTTTAATACTAACTGGTAAATTCATACCTACTCAGATGAATTTTTTTAATTCGTGTTTTAAAATGTTTCTTATTCACATATTCTAGGTAATTAAAGGTGTCATCAATGAACACACCGTCCATCTTCCTCACCAGGTGCCAGTGTCTGTGTATAAGACAGACATAACAGTTGTACTTGCAGTTTTGATGAAAGTTTACATGGCAAACTCAGAAAGCCACGGACAACTAATTATTATTTAAATATTCTCTGAAAAATTGACTGAACTATCGGTCTAAAGCTTTTGTAAAACCTACATAGCATTCTCTCCTCTTTAATCTTTCTCTCATCTTCCTCATGACTTTATTCTCAACTTTAACTGTTCTCCATTGTTTCTTTCTAATCCATTTACATGCTGCCTGTGTGTGTGTGTGTGTGTGTGTGTGTGTGTGTGTGTGTGTGTATATATACGGAACTATCTCCTGAAACATGCATAGCCCCTCAAGAGCCACACCACTGTGGAAAGTTGACCCTCCCTCTCCAGCAGGCATCAGTGCCAACAGTTCCACAGCTAGGTGTGGAACTTCATGAGCCCTTTGCCCAGAAAAACTAAGTTTCTGGCTGGTTTGGTCTTCTGAAAATCTTGTGAATACAATCGTAGGTGCTATGATTTCCTGTGTGCAAGTGCCTGATAAATATGCTTTCGTTGTATATGTCCACTGACTCTGGATCTTGTGATCTCTCCACCACCTCTTATGTAGAAGCTTTTTTTTTTTGGGGGGGGGAGGTTGAGACAGGGTTTCTCTGTGTAGCCCTGGCTGTCCTGGAACTCACTCTGTAGACCAGGCTGGCCTCGAACTCAGAAAGCCACCTGCCTCTGCCTCCCAAGTGCTGGGATCAAAGGCGTGCACCACCACTGCCCTAGAAGCTTTTAAAATATACACACATACGTATAAATAGGAGTTTAAATGAGGTTACCCTGTAACACAAGGACGATGGTTCTTACAGAGAGCTTAAGCTATTCAATGAAATGTTTAGGGCCAGGTATGGGTTACTTCTTTTTGGGCATTGGTCAGCTGGGACTCCAGACCTCCAAAAGACATTAGACACTACCATATTTGGTCTTAGTTTCTATCTAAATCTTCATGGTAAGACTCCCACTTCTAGAGACACCACATATTGAGTAATAGAAGACAGAGACATCAAGCAGGCATTGTCCTAGAAATGTCTTCTCTATGAGCTAGCATCTATAGTGACAGATGTACACACTACTGGGGAAAGAAAGAAGTCAACTGTCTTACTTAGCTGTGAATCCTGAAAACTACAAAAACAATTGATCTGGCAAGATATGCCCACTGATGAAATAGATTATGTATGTTCTGAATATAATGAATCTCTTTCTGATTAGATTTAAATCCCACTACATAGGAGAGAACTCATCTCTGGACTGCAACTAAAGTCTTGTGACTGGCCAGGTCATAGGCCCTAGGAAAGAACTTTATGTTATTATTCTTCCAATTGGAAATAGTAATAAATTTGCCCCTAAGTTACTGTCTTTATACCCATAGATAATTGCATTTCTTAAGTTTCATCAGAATGCCCTCTTTCTGTGTTAGATGTGGTTAGTAGAAAGATCCACAACTGGTCAATGAGAAGAGAATGAGAGTTTGGGGGTAACCAGCTCTATGTGGGACATTCATATCATGCTTTCTCTCTCCAGGACTCAGGAATCAAAGTTTTATGAGAAATACCCAGTGATATTTCAGGGTTTAGTGATTTTGCATAGAAAATTGTTTCTGAATGTAGGGGGAAATAGAAACTACATGCTGAAGAACACAGCGGTTTTCTCAAATGTATCCTTAGCACTCTAGAATTATTACCTCCATAGTCTGTGACAACTGACATAGTGTCATTAATTGCTGAACTGAGGAAAGTAAATATGCTTTGCTCTCTGGAAAAGGGAAAGGGTTTCATGCTGAGGAGAAAAGAATGTGTTGGCAAACATTACACTGATGTTTTGAGTTGTTTGGAAATTTCAGCTGGGAGGACTATATGTAACTGTAATTTCCTTTTCTTCAATGTCTATAACAAAGACTGACGAAATTAGGCAATGACAAGTACTTTTCGGGGATGTTGATTAAAACTAAAAGTCACAAGAGTGCTGTTCTCTGGAAGAAAGATAAAATATATTTCAGGATTCACACCAAATGTCAACATGTATAAATCAAGTCTTCAATATTTGTGAATATATGTCTGTATAGCAATTTCTTTATTGGATAATCTTCAAACTCAAATTTAGTTTTATTTATCTAAATTTAAGATAAGATATCCATAGTCCTTCACTCCTTACTCTTCCTAAAACACACAATGATGATGGATAAACACACATGCATGCTAAGTTCTGGCTTTAAACCATGGTTCATTTCACTTCTAGCAGGGTGTAAACAACTGAATTTGATAAACTTTCTTGAAAAACAAGTCCCTTGATATTTACTCAAACTGCTGAAAATATAAATCTGTATGCAAACTCGCCCATGGATCTTTATTCACAATTGCCAAAGCTTGGAAGCAACAAAAATGTATCTTTCAGTGCAAAAGTTGATAGAATATGATACATGTATCTCTACAGTGAAATAGTACTACATACTTCCAAAACCTTTACTTCTAAGACAAAAAGAAAAGTGATTTCTTCCTAAGTAGAAGAGACCAATCGACAAAGGCCATATTATGAGTCCAGCTATATGGGTGGAGTTTCCATGCTTTGGGGAGAGGTAGTCTGTGTGAACACACAGATGAGGGACTTTTAGGTAACAGAGATACTTCACATGGTAGAACAACACTGGCTATATGCCATTATACTTTTAAAAATGGTAATGAATTCTGGTGTAAACTATAGACACTCTTATTCTGTTCCACTTGATTTTCCGTCAAACTAAAACTTTTCTCAAAAGGAAAATCTATTATTCCTTTTTAAAAGATAGTAACTTGTCTAAGATGATGCTTTTTAAAACTAATATTCTTTTTATCACTTTCAAAGAAATTATGGGTATTGTAATAAAAGAAACTTAATTCTTCATATAGTTAAACCTCATTAATAGGTATTAAATTTTATTATTCTATAAAATAGTTCATTGGGCTTTAAAATTAAGTACTGGATATCTAACAAAGTAAATTTAAATAATTGAATCTAACATTGCTAGTGAATATGTCCTTTGCTTTCTCTGTATTGAAAACTGAAGTGAAATGAAGCCAGATGTTAAAGCAATTCCACTTACATAATACAAGAGCAGGCAACCAAGTAAGCACTGTGAAGAGAGTGACGAGCGCTGATGGATGCAGGGCCAGAGGGTGGAGATTGGGGAGGGACAGGGTTGATTTATGGTTTAGGCCAGTGTTCTGTATTCTTTTTGTGGATGTCCTGAGCTCTGCTCAGATATTTTCAGTTACTCTTACAGCTTCCCACTATATGGATTTTTTTTTCAAGACAGGGTTTCTCTGTGTAGCCCTGGCTGTCCTGGAACTCACTCTGTAGACCAGGCTGGCCTCGAACTCAGAAATCTACCTGTCTCTGCCTCCCAAGTGCTGGGATCAAAGGCGTGCGCGACCACTGCCCGGCCACTATATGGATTTTATACTTCCTTTATAATAATAAAAATTATATCAAATATGATTTTCTACTTACTCTAGCTTTAAATAAAGCAAAAAAATGAAAAGAAAAAAGAAAAACACAGTAGAGAGATGAACTATAAAATTTAATGCAAGTTACCAGGACATGTAACACATCTTTAATCTCAGCTCTTAAGAAGCAAAGACAGGTGGATCTGTGAGTTCAAGGTCAGCCTGATCTATATAGTGAGTTCCAGGTCAACTGTTGCTATGTAATGAGACCCTGTCTCAAAAAAATAAAATTAAATTAACACATGCATAATGTTTACAAAAGAATAGCAAGGAACAAAGGAAAAGGTAAGAATGCTTCAAGAAACTGAAAGAATATGGATGTAGAATTATTCTTATACAGATTAGGTTTTCTCAGTTCTGCTCATGAGTTACTATAAATCATATAAAATGTATAAAACTTAAGTCAGCAAAGAAAAGTAAAAGATCTGGAACACATTGGAGATTTCTTAAGCAGCATTAAGAGTAATTTAGAAATTATTACCTTTTACAAGACTTATATCTTATCAGTTTATTTTGCCAAAAACTGAATTTTTAAGTTTCTTTTTAAAATGAATAGAGGGTTACAGAGATAGGTTGGTCTACAAAAGTGCTTACTGTGCTAGTACAAGGATGTGGATTCAGATACTGTGTAAAATGTCAGGCTTGTCTGCATATGGCAGCAGTTTTAGCACCAGGAATGCGAGGTCAGGAAACCTCCTGGAGTTCTCTGGCCAGCCAGTTCAGCTAAATTGAAGGAGTCCCATGTCACTGAAAGATGGTAAATCAAAAAACAACTATGGAGAATGATGGATGAGGATAGCCAGTGTTCACTATGGTCTGAATGCACAAGTGCTCAAGCCCACATTCACAGAGGAAGATAAACACACACCATACACATACTAAAAAAGAAAAATTGAATAAAAATGGTAATTTTCAACTAATTCTATTGTGTGGGGTCCATTATTCTCTGACCTGTGAGCATAGCTATGAGTGTGTATGGTTTCTTTGTGAGTTGGGTGTGACCAACAAGTTTTGGTTAACTTCTTTGCACAGAGCTGTTTCTCCTTTAGCTTGTAAATAAGAATGATTCCACTCCAGGTCTTGTATGAGAGGTACATTGTATTCTAGTGCACACCACATGGATGTTGTTTGAAGCAACAGTTTCTATCCCCAACCTGGCCTGTCATTTCACACCAGGCAAAACGAATTAGTATGGGTGATCCGCCGTCTTATTCTTTATCTCACCCTAAGCGTCGAACAATAAATGGAAAGTTCAGATGGTGGCTGCAAGTAAAATGAGAAAAAATATCCTAAATAATCTTGATAGGGGATTAATAAAACCTTGAGGAAATAATAAATTACATTCAGATAACACACTATCTCTAATTATAGGAGATATCAGATGGTTGATATCTAAGGTATACAGAAAAAATTGTAAGAATATCTGTGTAATTGGGGGATTTGGGTATCTGTTTAGTACTCAATACAGATATTCAGAGGGCTTGTTATTTTCAGGAGGCAGAAAGAAAAATAACAGCATATGTTGGTTATTCACGTTGTGCAGGTGTTGCACAAAACCCTTAAGCAAGAAGTATTTCATTAAATGCTTATAAATTGTGCATGCATATTATTCCAATTGAAATATGAAACTATAGAGATTTTTAAGATTTAACTGACTTACTCAAAATTCCAAAGGCTGTATGGGAGCATTAGGACTTAAGCTCATGTCTGCCCATCAACAGCACAGAAGAGGAGAAGAAAGGAAGTTTAAGATATGACAAACAGGCAAAGAGAAAAGTGTGAGGCAGTAAATTGAAAAAATACAATGACAGATTAAGGTTATAGTGGGTATTTGCCAAGTGTTTGTTAGGTGAGTGTTACATGTCTGCATAAATTCCATTAATAAGCATTTACAACAATTAAAACTTGTAAATCAGATATAATGGCACATGAATATTATTGGTGGACTATGGAGGCTAATGTAGGAAGACTGCCCAGTCTACAGCAGAAAGAAAGGAAGAAAGAGAGAAAGAGAGAGAGAAAGAGAGAAAGGGAGAAAGAGAGAAAGAGAGAAAGAGAGGAAGAAAGAAAGAAAGAAAGAAAGAAAGAAAGAAAGAAAGAAAGAAAGAAAGAAAGGAGATAAAGGAAGTTATTAACTGTTTCAAAAAGTGTTTATGTGGTTCAAAGAAATTATTTTATAGTCATGGTTTTTAAACACATCTAAAGGACTAAGAAAACTAAATCCTCAAGCTTAACGATTATCCACCAGAATTTAAAAGACCTTTCTCATTTACATCCTTCACTTTCAACTAACTTTGTGATTAAAACTTAATGTAATTATAAGAGTTAATGACCTTAAAGAGAAAAATAATCAAGGCTCCATTTTCATTTTCAGGCAGATTCTTGCTGAAAGAAAATTTCAGAAAATAATTACCCCTTAAAATACGAGACCTATTCCACTAAATACCTCCTTTCATTAAAAAGGGAATGTATGTAATTTTGAAAGAAACAGACAAAACAATAGAATGTGCTGTTTTGGCTACTCTATACAAGTTGCATTTCAACATTGCTGCCTTGGAAGATCCTTAAGTTCCAGTGTCCAGCCACCCACTTCATCATTTTTGCCAGGTTGCAGATGCACTTGTTTCATGATATCACTATTGATTAGACAGTCCCCATTCATGGGTCATATCATCTATAAATGCCTTCTAATTGTTACTGTATGCTTATAATTCAGAGGAACACTAGGGACATATATACCTAGGCTATCACCATCTACATCGTAAAGACGAAGAATGCATTTAATTGAATATCATTCTTTGACCAGTTTCACAAAGGAAATAATGGTATGACTGGATTGCAGTTCTGAGTCTAAAGTCTGAGTTTCTGGTCACTGTGGAATCTGAAAGCTGCTAAATGTGAACAGCTTTTGAGATGCTCTCCACTACCTCAGACCTTCCTCAGCTATTGTGTCATACTTCATTCATGCCTTACTACTGTACCGTAGTTAGAGTAAGGTCAACCTCCAACCCCCAGAGACTGAGCTAATGACGGACTTGCTTATCACTCGTCCCCCTGCTTACGGTGTATGAAAAGAAGTGACAGGAATCACAAGACAAAGAATGAGTAAGGGCCTGCAAGCTGGCTCCACGTATAGACTCCTGACACCAAGTCTTAAAGATTAAAACAAGTAAAAGAACCTTATAAACTCCATAAATCTGACAAAGACCTAAAACCAGAGCAACTCCATCCATGTACCTCAAGCTTTACCCTATTTTAAGAAAAGATATAACACGATAACTTTATTTTTCAGGCTTATAAACGAAATTAGACTTTTGAACTCTACAGCTTATCACATTACTCAGAAAACTGAGGCAGGTACAATTTAACAGCCGAATTGCTCCATGCTTTAATTTTTATGATTAATACTCTACAGCCAGTTTAAATTTTCTTGATTAGAAAGAAAATACTTAACTTCAAATAAGCCTGCTTATTTATTTTTATATATTCAGTATTACTGTGTTTTATATTCACTTTTCTTAAAACGGGTAAGTACTTCTAGGAATTTCCTACAAAGTGTTCATTTCAGGATCAATAGCATGTCAAAATGCTTGGCTTTGCTTTGTCTCTGTTTAATTAATAAGCTAACTTTAATCATAAAAAGAGCATATCCCATCATTTTTTAAAATGACGATTTATTTCAATTTGTCAATATATTGACTTCTGTGTTTCATTTTCTACTTATAGAAGCTAATGAAGTAGCAGCCAGTATCAATTTAATCAATAGTATAAATGGAAAAATACTGAAATCACTCCAATTGTAGATCTGCCAGAAAAATCTACAGAAAGCTCTCTTAGGGAAGCCTATGGCAGGACAAGTTCTAAGGCAATGGTTCTCAGTCTTCTTAAGGTTGTTCCTCATTTTATGGTGACCATCAACCATTATTGTTGTTCTACTTCATAACTGTAATTTTCCAACTTTTGCTTTTTCTAGAATTTTAAATCTTATTCAAAATGCTTTACTCAGTTCTTTTTTCTCTGGTGTGCCACATTTTAACACTAGAGAATGGCAGTCAATTCTGATGATTCTTCTAACCCAGGCTGATGTCTCCAATGGTCCCCTAAGCATTCATATCTGCAAATGCTCAACTTTCTTATCTGGTGATTCTCTCTGTCTTAATGCTATATCTGCACCCTGTGTACATGGGGAAGTGTTTCATTCCATTCACAATTTAAGTCAGATGGAACCCGAATGTTTCATAGTCTTCAAGCTACTTTTGTGCCATTTCTAAACCTCCGCTTATTGGGATTTACATACCCACACCTCTGTCATATCACCTATTGAATTGCTTTGTTCTTATAATGTCTTCCTGTGCCTCTTTTCTTAAGTTATGAAATTCAACAATTCACAGAGCCATGTTTTATTACTATTTGTGCTCACAATGCCCAGCTCTTCTGCTTCGTATCGTGTAAGAAAGGTATGTAGGATAAAACATTTATAAGGATAAAATTGAATGTAACCAGGAAAGACAATAGCAGAACATTGTTAGGGAATCTATATTTTTAAAGAATATTTTTTCTTATAAATTATCTGTACAGAATTGAAAACTGAGTGAAATCTTAGAATTTCCTTCCTTCCTATAATTTCCTTCCTCCCTTATACATGTCAGAGATGTGTTGAGGGCTGGAGTGACCTTACAAAATAGCAAAGTGGTTTCAGAGACTGAGAAAGTCTCGAATCCACTGCTCAGTCAGAGTGTTATACCACATCCTACATAATGCTGGTGGTTTTTAAGCAAAAGCGGAGGAAATTTTTTTGCCTGCTCTTTCATTAAATGTCTGCAAATACAATTATTTCAAATAATGTTCTTAGACTCTATTTCCAAGTAGGATACCTACACCAAGTTCAAGGCAAAATCCGGTCTCTATTGCTGATGTCAACACTTTATCTTAAACAAAAATTCCTGAAATGTACTGATCAATTATCTTTTCATAAAGAAAACTCAAACCAACATCTATTCTCACAGATTTGAAATGCTTAGTATAATTATTTTTGAATAATGACTACTTTTAATTTTGGTATATTTTACTTATAGAAAATAGTTTGTTTTTATCAGAGGAGGTAGAGGGAGGGAAGGAAAAAAGAGAGAAGGAGAGGAAAAAGAGGGGCAGGATCAGGTATGAAGAGACAGGAGAGAAGTCCAGAGGGTCAGGAAAATGAATAGAAATATGTAGTAGTAGGGGCTGGGGAACTGGGGGTAGTCTGGTGAGTCCCAGATGCCAGGGAAGCCAGAGGTTCCCAGGACCCAATGGGATGACATTAGTCTTAATACCCAACAAAGGGGAGAGAGAACCTGTAGAGACCACCTTCAGTAAACAGACACAGCCCCTGATTGAAGGATGGGGCAACCCACTCATCCCAAAATTTTTAACCCAGAATTGTTCCTTTCTAAAGGAAATGCAGGGACAAGAATTGGAGCAGATACTAATGGAAAGGCTATCCAGAGACCCTCCCATATAGGGATCCGTCTCATCTGCAGACACCAAACCCAGAAACTATTGCTGATACTAAGAAGCGCTTGCTACAGGAGCCTACCATAGCTTTTTCCTGAGAGGCTCTACCAGAGCCTGACTAATACAGATGCCGATACAGCCAAGCATAGGACTGAGCAAGGGGACCCCAATGGAAGAGTTAGGGGAAGGACTGAAGATTCTGAAGGGGATTGCAGCCCCATAGGAAGAACAGCAATATCAACCAACCAGACCCTTCCGAGCTCCCAGGAACTAAACCACCAAGCAAAGAGTATACATGGGTGGGTTCATGGCCCCAGCTACATATGTAGCAGAGGATATCCTTATCTGGCATCAAAGGGAGGAGAGGCCCTTGGTCCTGTGAAGATTTGATGCCCCAGTGTAGGGGGATGCTAGAGGAGTGAGGTGGGAGTTAGTGGGTGGCTGAAGGAGCACCCTCTTAAAGACAAAGGGGAGGGAGATGGGATGGGAAAGTTGTGGAGGGGAGACATGGAAGGGGCACAACATTTGAAATATAAATAAATAAAATAATCAATAAAAACAAAGCAAACAAAAGAAGAAAAAAGAAAAAAACAGTTTTTTATTTTGACTGGAGTTCCTTAATATTTGTAAAATTTTAACATATTCAAATAAATATTAACATTCACACAATTTTATTCAGTTAACCCTTTGGAAATGTTATGTTTTGTGTCAATCTATGTGTCTATGAATATATTAAATATTAGTTCTTTACACACAACTTTATCATATCCCTAAGATGTGTGTATTTATTTGAGTTGTTCAGAAAAGCTTTGTAGTTTTCCAAACTATGTTTTGCACTTAAAGATTTCTATGAAGTCAAAAATGTCCTATTTTCCTAATTTCTTTATACATTTTAAACTTTTCCTTAAATAATTTCTCTCTCTGTCTCTTTCTGTCTCTGTCTCGCTCAAAACACATATACAAAATGCCTCTTCTGTTTTCCAGATGAGTGTAAAATAAATTTCACCTTGTAACAGGGAAGTAGATTCACCTATTGTTTCAAGTGATTTTGCTGTAATTTGTAGTAATAATAATAATAATAATAATAATACCTTCCTACTAAAGTTAAGTCTATTTTTATCACACTAAAAATAAAATTCCTCCATAGAGATAGATATAAATGTGTATGCTTTTTCTTTATATAATTATGTGTTTCTGACTATTTCTATCAAGTTCCAATTATCACCACCTACATACTATTACTGGTTATACATTAGATGGGTCATTATAATCTTATAGCTTAATATTTGCTTCCATGCTAAATGCTGGCAGAAAGGATATCTTCAAAATAACTTTGTTAACAGTGCTTACTTATTCTATTAAATTCTGTAATATCATTTATCTAAACTTTCATAAAATATTGCTTTTTCTTCTGTAGTTATACTAAGCCCAATGTATATTTATTCTGAAATTATTAAAATTTTCCAATATATAACTCCTGTGTTCATAGACAAGAAAAGTCTTTCTATATTTTCAACTGCATTGCATATCTGTGAAAGTTGTGTTTTTACTGTATTTAAGAATACATATGTGTATCATATACATATGAATGTAACAACAAATAATGAACAAGAACTTAAAAAGGAATAAGAGGTGAAGAAGTTTGAGGAGGAGGTTGGAGGGAGGAAGGGGTAAGGAGAAATGATGCTATTATATTATGACCTCAAAAGTTAAAAAATAATCTAATTTTAAAATTACCTGAGATAATAAAATGCAGGATTAAAAAAAAATTTCTGTCATAGCTTGTGCCTAGTTTGGTATCAGACATTCTAATATATCTGCAAAAAGCCACAGAGATTGGCTTTAAATAAATAAGTGTTTATGTATGAAACATTTCAATGTTTCATGTTAATTTCTTTCCTTATTTTTCTAAAATAAATATTTTAATATTTAATATATATTGTCTTCTGATCAAATTATTTAAATCTAATGACACAAAATAATTTTCTTCTTTAATAATCTTTGCTTTTTTATATTTTTTATGTTTTTAACTTACAAGACACTAATGACATTTTTTAAAATGTTAAAAAAAATCTAAAACATCTACTTAATAAAAATAATTATAAACATACTGATAAGATGTTGCAAGAACTGTATTTCATCATGTTTCAAATCTATTTTCGTTCAAGGTGGTTTATTTTGCACTTACTAAAACAATACAATTTATATTTTAACCAGATGGTATCATATTTGACCTATTAGCACTATTAAGAAATTGCATAACATTTCTTAATATTAAGTTATACCTATTTTAAATAATTTAAGATATCTTAAGTAAATCAAATTTGCTTCATAGTAAGGCTACGGTGTTCAGAGATTCATAATTATATTTTAGAATTATTCAATTAAAATCTTAAAATCAATAGGTTTTCTGAAGAAAACATTGGTAAATTTCACCTACATTCCTGTCTCTTGCAAACATTTCTGTTTTCCTCTAGAAAGCTGAGTATGGTAGTGATGGAAGTGCTACTTCCTTGTTCAGTTGATAGGCCCCTCACAGTTGGTGCCAGGGAATTCAACAGAAGTTGATGCTTGTGTTGGTTAACACAGATGTTGTTCTACTCCTAACTGTATCTCCCTCTGCCTAACGAATGCTTGTCACCCAATGAAGCAACAAGATTCAGAGACCAAAATATTGCTTCTCTCTGCTTTCTAGACCTAAGAAACATCCATGACAATCGAGCATGCTCCACTTGTTTTGGAAAAGCATCTGCTGTCTGATATAAGATTGTTAAGATTCAAGTGTCTCCAAGTTGGAATTGAGACTGTATAGCCAAATAAGCAGTATATATTATATACATCTGTGTGTGCGTTTTCTTAAGTTCCTTGTATTACCTTAGTTTAGCATGATTTTTGTTACCTAACAACGAAATAATCATAGTTAATACATGCTATTATGCTTGACTTACCCCTAACCTGGGCTCCAGGAAAAGTAAAGGGAATGTAGAGGTATCTCTGATTTTCTATCCAATACTTTTTATCCTAAGTGGAGGCCTTTTGTTCTGGAAAATCTTTGATTCTATACAAGATGTAGAGTATTAATATTTTATCGTTTTGGAGTAAGAAATAGGCATGGTTGCTTAAATTTCAAAAAAAAATAAAATCTGAACTCTTCTGCCTTTATATTTTTCTTTTGATAGATCTTAGAGTTTTAAAAATTTATAAAAAGAACGTTTTGTTCAAATAGCTGTAATAAAAGTAACCTAAAAGGCAAATCTTACCAGGTAGAGAGGAAAGTGGCAAAACACGTATGGAGACAGGAACAGCTCCAAGGATGCCAGGATTCAGAACGTGCTTACAATACAGATCCAGGAATGAATGTTCCAGCAATGAGGGAAATCAATCTGACTAAAATCAATAAAACTACTATTGTAGCTTCTGCTTTTGTTGTCAAGTGGGAATTTTTAGTTTAGTACTTTGATTACATACTTCATCTTTAAATAGCTCTTTGTAATAGAATAATTCACATATGAAATTCTAACAGTTTGTCATCCTAAATTCTAGCTTGTTCTTTATGTTCTCAGTCTTAAAACACACTATAAAATATATGAACTTTTAAATTAAGCGTGTATCTCTAAATTGCTGCTTAAGTAGCAGTACTTGATTATAGTCTCAGCCAGAAATTCTTTAACTTTTATTCTTTTCTCATACATTACATACTGACCATAGTTTCCATTCCCTCTATTCCTCCAAGTTCCCTCTCTCCTAGATCAATTCTTTCTGCTTGCCTTAAAATGACAAAAACAAACAAACAAACAAATAAATCAGACAAACATACTCCCCAGGCATTTCCAATGACTAACAAAATACAACAGGACAGGGTACAAACCCTCATGTCATGGCTGGACATGGCAACCAGCAGGAGGAAAGGAGTCCTACGTGTAGGCAACTGAGTCAGAGACACACCCACTCCTATTATTTGAAGTCCCAGGGGAACACCAAACTATACAACCAGTTATAAGGTATGTGCAGAGGACCTTGCTCAGACCCACACATGATCCCTGCACCCAGTTTCTTGGGCTACTTTATCACCTTGTCTTATAAAGCAGGAGATTCTTTCTCCATACCAACTGCATAATTTCACTAATTCGAACTTTAAAAGTCCAATAAACAAAACAGAAGAGTATTTTCTCATATTGATGTAAGTAAGGAATAGCTTGGTAAAGTTATTACAAAGAAGCAATTTTTCTTTGATGCAGCCACTATTCAATGTTCAAATGATCATTACTAAATACTTTGATTCGATGGGTCAATTAGAAGATGTTGCTTTTTAATTACTTGAAAGAACATTTTTTGCATTTCACTGATCCTGGGAGTAAAACTGTATAAAATTAGCAGTTGTCCTGTAAAGCTTCCTTTTAGAAACATCTTTAAGAGTATTGCTAGAATGTTCCTGAAACATGTTTGCTGCCATGTAATATAGGCAACTTTGTTTTAAGTGAGCACAACTGGGCTCTCAGGAAAGCAAAAACTGGCCCTGAAGAATACTTGGTATGGCCAATTGCACCTATCACACAACCAGTCCTTGTCTGTCTGTTCATTTAAGTGAGAACACCGGTCATGCCTCATTCACATAGCCCATTCACAGAGATTCCATTAATGATACAAAACTCCAGACTGCTGGAGTCTCAAAAAAGAATACAAATTCCAAACATCTTTGTAAAACACAAATTTGTGAGAGCCCTAAAAAGTAGTGAGTTTAAGTGTGTGCCTAGAAAATGAGTACCATATGACCACCGACCCTTTAAGGAGCTTCTAAGGACAGCTAGTGGAACCAAAGGAAGCCTTGATTATCCCAATCTCTTTCACCCAGAAATTCTTCTATGTCTTATTCTTGATGTCTTAGTCTTGATTATATGGATGCAAAATGATCAAACAAAAGGCTCCACTGTAGCTGCAAATCCTGCTGAATAGCACTGCTCATTTGACTGCCAGAAGCCCATGCAAAGCCTTTTAAAAATATTTTCACAGAATATTCTCTTTTGACATGGTTTAGAATTCTTTTCCATCATACATGTTTTATTGTAGGACCCTTGTAGGTTTTGATTCTGTTAAAATGCATGATAAGCCCTTTATTTTTAGTTTCTAAATCAGCATTTTCTTCCTTATTAACACCCTGATGATATATTTCTATTTGAATAGCCTTATATGCCTTTGTGAAAATCATGAGTAGTCAAAGTATTAATAATAAATTAAGATTAATAATCTCAATTATTAATAGCTCAATACTGAGATTCTAAAAAAAGAATGGCCATAAAATTAAAATAATTACTTAAGCTCATGCTCAGGTCTCTCACCTTGTATCATTAACAAACCAATCGGAACCCTCGCAAAATACACCTTCATAGACCATGGAGAAATTTCTTTCAAGTCTATACACTAATATTCTTGAATTTTCTGAGACCCAACGTGGGAGCTTGTGGACTGTTGTATCTGACACAGTCAGTATGTTTCCCTTCAGTCCAAATGAACAAGCCTTAGGACTGCCTACAAAACCACACCTGCTCTATATGAAGATGTCCCTGCTTCATCCTTGTTTCAAGCTTCTCTCTTCTCGTCTCTCTTCTCTAGACAAAATCTCTCCTATATAAACTTTATTTATAATATGACTTTCTTTTTTCAGCACACATTGCATTCTATATCATTATAGATTCTTGTGCCTATTGGGTTAGTACCTTTTCTCAGAAGCTCAAAATCCTCTGACTGTTTTGTCTATTTTCCTTGTAAGATATAGTTAGCATCTATTAAAAGGCTGAACACACATAATATATAGAAATGAGTTAACCTATAAAAAGGGGACCGAAGAGCTGAGGGATCATTGGAGTCCAGAGGCAAATTGTCTTAACAGCCATTAGACATTAAGACACTCTCTAATAGTCCATAATTGCACCATTACATTGGAGGTTAGTATAATAATTGAAGCCATCAGGAAGGGTTAGCTCTTGATGCATGGTTAAGATAAAAAGTAAAATTAGTAATTCACCTTTAAATTGCATTCATTGAGTGTTTCTTCAAAGTATTTCCTTTTCAAAGGTGAGCTTCAGTTATTGAGAAAAATCTGCTCATTTGCATTCATCTTCCCACTTCCTAACACTGTTGGAGAAATGCAGTGTTCCCTAACTGCACATTAGAGTAAATAACTTACATTGTAACAATCGTCTTTTGTTCAATTTTATAGCTTCATGAAAATAATTTTCAAACTCCCCTTAGTGTTTATATTAACAAAAGAATTAATGCTACAGAATGAGTCTAGAAATTTATGATCGAGAAGATCGTGTCCTGTACTGAATGCAGACCAAATTTTTCCTTACATTGCCAGTACAAAGCAAGAGACAGCGTTTCCACTTGAATTCTCAATGGAAGATGACCTTGTGCTGTTTTGAGAAAGGCTGGCGGCTGAGGTCACCAGCGTGTATTGTGATAGACAGTATGGCACTGTGCATGGCCCGAAGGCATGTCCATTGTGTGGATTACAGCCAAGCTGAAAGAATTCGACAGCTCAGAGCATTCTATCATGTTATTTGAAAATGATGGTCTAAGTCGTGGGCACCAGCCATTACCTCTTTTATAAAAGGACAGCATTCTGTAACTTCATCATTTCAAACAAGCAGTTCAGTTATTCACAACTGAAGACCGTGAAGCCAACATATTCTGTATGGGTTCTTATGACAGTCACAAAAGCAGTATTTCTGATTCTACAGTAAGAAAACACCATCTACTTTGTGGCATTCAACTACTTACCACTACATGACTAAATCATTGAAGAAATACAAGAAAAATAGATATAAAAACACAACTGTCTTGGATTATTAAAGTAACTTGATCCATTTTTTCTGATCTGCTTAGTGTTTTAAAAGCTTAATATCAGTTTAAAAATAAATTACTATAACTTCTACACTAACAATGCCATGAGCAAAACACTTTTAGATGAATCTGTTCTTTGACAGGGGATCTGAGTCAGCCTTCTAAATGATTTCTGAAATAGTGATATTTAAGTAGAATATTTTGATTGATTGAGAATTATTTTTAACTTTTGTTTCTTTCAGGAACAGAATAAGGGCAGTACAAAAATATGTTCGAGATTGAAAGGCAGGTGGAAAATTTCACACTTCTGAGCAGAACGTACTTCTTCCCATCTTTGGATTTCTACTGCGCCCAAACATCTTCTATAGAATGGAGTGTGAAACTCCCTGTCACTTAATGTTGAGATAAAAATAAAGTTGAAACTTACCATTAAAATTCACAGCCCTGATGTAACCCAGCAGCTCTTTCCCATCGATGGTGACCATTCTTGGGCAAAGGCCTATGTATCCAGGGCAGAGTTCTTTGTGCATGTTGTGTAGTGCATAAGCCATGGAATACACTGCATCAATTACAAATTGAACCTTTCCTTCTTGTTCATAAGATGAATCCCGTGCAATTCGCTCCAGCCCTGCAAAGAAGAAGGAACACTATCAATGGATAGTATTGGATTTCAAATAGATCAACATGAAGATTTATATCTTCTACACTTAAAAAGATAAAACTTACTTTTTTCATTATCTCAGTCCTTCCCTTACAAAGTGAGCTTTTTATACTTGGTATATGGAAAGAGCAAATATTATTTAACTAGCAGCATGAAATATAAAAAGTAATAAGAGAAATAATGACCATTATCTCTGTTCCCTCCTTATTCTACTTTTTGGTAGTTATATAACATTTTGGTAATGCTATGATCTTTTTTAAATGTGTAAAATGTAATTCTTTTCATCTACTTTCGTTTCCAGAGAAACACTGTATTAGTGGGCTAATGCAGGGTCTCTTTCTATCTCATATTAATTCTTGTTTTGAACGTGCATTATTTGGAAGAAATTTTGTAAGTATTAAATGATAAAATTCGCTTAAGTGACTCTGGATATCTTGAAAAGAATCATTCAATTTATTTTCTCTTTGAACTCAATTTTCTCTTTTAACTTTCTATTAAAGAGATGTAGGTTTCTCAAAATGAATGTTAGTGGGAATAACTGTACCCATGTTTAGGCATAGTTAGGGCAATATGTAAGTTGATGTTTATCATTTAAAGTGCAATAGAGGCATGCAGTTTGAAAGCGAAAAGTAAGTTAGACACCAGCTACCAAGCAGCTGTCCAATGTTGAAGATAAGGAAGCTGAGATTTTTGAAATGACAGTCACAGAGCCCATAGAACAGATTTGAGAAACTTCCCTAAGTCTCAGACTAAAAACTCAGTGTTCTCTCTTTCTTCTGGGAGAAAAAATTCTAAATGTTCAGAGCTTAGGATATGAGGAAAAGAAAAACAAACAAACAAAAAATATGAAAGGCTTATTGCAAGTTAGAAAACATCACCTATCACCCCAACCTCTCCAAACTTTATTCATCAGAAACAAAAACTAATGTACTTCATACTTGTTAATGGATCCCAGTAAGGGTAATAAATAATCTTTAAATACAATAAATATTTACTTTCCTGACACTAGTGTGTGTGTGTGTGTGTGTGTGTGTGTGTTTAGTGGGTTAATTTGAAACTGTTACTATTGGAGTCTTTGTCCTGTCATAAAGTCAGTTAACATCTTTTATTCAATTTTTTTTCATTTGATCACTAGACATTTTCCCTCTCTTTTCAGTCATCTCTAGCACTCTGTTCCTTTAGATTCTATTGACTGGTGTTGTGGACCCCAACTATATCCCAATGATAAATTCTGCACCTCCATTTTATACATGAACTTTTTTTCATTTTTTAATATGTCCAATGCCCATGCTGCAAAACTAAGTAACTATCCTTTCTCTCAACCTCTGAATCTGCACATACTCTATACTGTGAATACTTGCATATAGACATAGTAGAATCAAAAACATAGGCTACATAGTCCAAATTACTACATCAAATGAGTAATCACTTAAAAATCATTTGGGAAAAGAAATAATGTCTTAGAAATTAAACCTTGTACAGCTTATATTTTTATCATTTGGTTACCACACTTATATTTGCAATTGCTTTGTCTCTACAACTAATGTGATCCCAAGACAGACTCGTTCTAAAATCACATTCTCATGTTAGATCTAAAAGAGATGCTTTCCTAAAACCTCCTTCTGAGGATATTAAAGATTTAGGAGCATAAAGCTGGAAACACAGCCAGCTCTCACAAAGGGTACCTCCAAGCCTACAGTGGCCCGTCAATCAGCTTGATCTAAGTTACATTTCATGCAGATATGGGAACAATCTCCCCTTCACTTCTCTGTGTCCCTTTCATTTCTTGAATGCCAGGACAATACTACTGAGACCATACTTCATCATGCTTCCTACAGTGCAAGTCTTTCAGGTCTGCCTCAAATTTATCTCCCACAGTTTTAACCACAAAGTCCATAATTCACACACACACACACGCTCACACAAAATATTAAAGAAAGGCAGCTAAAAGATTGGCACTTTCTTCTTAGCCTCCTAGCTGATTGCCAGCTACTCTGGTAACCTCTGAATTGAAGACCAGGACCTGAGCAGTCTTGGAAAACTCATAGTATTTGCTGAGGAAACAAAAGACATGAAAGCCAGTGACAGAAAAAGAAAATTGTGTCTGAAATTGACTGACTCATGGATGGTGACTGAATATTTCCTAGATTTTGGTTCACTGAGATTGACAAATCAACATGAAGTTTAGTAGGCATAAAGTTGCTGCTCCCAAGCTCCCTCAGCCCTCCAGGCACAGACGCTCAGCGCCACCCTAGTTATGCTCAAACTCAAAACTCAAATCTCCTCAGATGGAGACAAGACCGATCTGTTATTTCAAAAGCTGACCAGGAAACTGTCCCATCCCCAGGCTGGTCTGGGGTCTTGTGACTACTCCCTTAATAATCTTAAAATCAGAAATAGAAATTGACCCAGAGATTTTTGTGGTGCTGCAGTATCAAGAGAATTATTTAATGAGAGTGCAACTAGAAGAATATCTAATCAACTCCTCCTTCTATTTGCTCATCAAATAGAGAGTTGAGGGCGTGCAGTCACCACTCAGTATTGTGTGGTGCCTCCAGATCTCCAGATCTCCAGTGGATATAGTCACAGATAGTCAAGAAATTGCTCCAAAAAATATGGTAGTATTCACCCGTAACTTACATTCTTGAAAAAAAAATCTAGATTACTTGTAATACCTAACACAAGGTAAAACTTGCACAGATAATTGTTACACTTCATTGTTTCAGAAATATGTCATGCATGCTTTATACAGATGAATTTAAAATGTCTTTGGTTTATGGTTGGCTCCATCTTCATTTGCAAAATATGTAGATAAGGTTAGACAACTGTAAAATTCCCTGTTCTATAAATTTTATACCTATCGTGGTTTTAAACATAGAGGGAGGCCCAAATCACATGAGTGATCTGTTCTTAAGAAAATGTGAGGAAGTAAATATATTCCTCTTCACAGGGTGGAAAAGAAGATACAAGAGGAGTAGAGAAAGCAGAATAGAGGTGGTGGAAATGGAGGGAAAGGTCAAAGGCCCAGACACAGAAACAGCAGAGGGAATGTTTTCAGTAGGCGTGTGTCTTCTTCCATGTAAAGCTGTACATACTGGCGTCAGCATATCTCTCTTATGCACATCTTTCTCCTCTTCCTCCTTCCTTCTTATTCCCCCCTCTGTAAATGTTTCAATTTATTTGTTTTCTTTTTCTTTTGTTGACTTTACGGAAAAGGGTAAAAGGGGGAATTTCTTTGCCCATTACTACAGGCTGATAGTGACTATAAACCTTAAAACAGGCAGAATACGCTTAAGCCAAATGACTTCAAAGCAATTACTGGCCATGAAAAATTCAGGCATTTTTAAATTCCCCATCACCAAAAAATTATATTGTAAAAGTTGTACTTACATGAATATGTTTACTTTTTAATTGATTGGTATTTGTGGTAGTACACACCTATAATCCACTATGTAGAAGGCTAAAGCAGGAGGGTTACAAGTTCAAGGAATGTATGAGATACACAGTATCTCATGAGATATGCAAGGTGTGAGGACTTGGAATGGTTAGTAAAGAGCTTTCTATGCAAGCCAAGGAACTAAAACTGGATCCCCACCAGGCACCTGGGTCACAAAACAGTAATACCAGTGCTTTGGAAGCAGAGTCAGAAGAAAAAAAATCTGGAGTTCACTAGTCAGCCAGCCTACATGAGCCAATGGACTCCATACTGGATGACATAATCTGTCTCAATAACTATTTTGGAAAGTATAAAGATATCTGAAGTCACCCTTGGCATCCATGTACACATAAGAACTCATGTACTTATATCTGTATATTCATATATATAAACTAACAGCATGATGGCTCCAAAGTATGATTATGTGTTAGGGATTTCGTATAGATATGAGGGAAAAATAGTCAGAGGCAATTGGAAGAGTCCAAGGCAGAGAGAGAAAGTAGTAGACTGACCATGGTGGACAGATTGGACCTGGCCATGAGAGAAGCAGGAGCAGAGTTTAGAGAAAGTGGGAAAGAAAGGTAGAATGAGAGAGGACAAAGAGAGGGCAAGAGAGAGAGCCAGCAGAGCATACAGACAAAATAACAGGGTTATAAGAATGAGAAGCTAGGAGGAGGTGTTAATAGACACCACAGATAGCCGTGTGTCCCTTATGCCAGTGGTAAGGGAAATAGCTCCTTTGGAAGAACAAAATGGCTTCACATGTTCTTATGGAATGCTGGCTTTGTCAAAATGCCAGAATTTGGAATAGTGGAGTTTCCTTTGGACCTGACACATTGCTGTGCATGAAAACACATGCACACACACAAATATATGTACATACACAAAACGTAAATAGATACAGCTTGAAAACATCCCCAGCCGGGTGGTGGTGGCACATGCCTTTAATCCCAGCACTTGGGTGGCAGAGGCAGGCGGATTTCTGAGTTCGAGGCCAGCCTGGTCTACAGAGTGAGTTCCAGGACAGCCAGGACTACAAACAGAAACCCTATCTCAAAAAAAAAAAAAAGAAAGAAAGAAAGAAAGAAAGAAAGAAAGAAAGAAAGAAAGAAAAGAAAAAGAAAACATCCCCATACTTTCTGTATACAATGTATTATGATTTTGTTTTAAAGCCCCTGGAAGCTCTGTTAGTCTATAGAGTAATCCCCCATTCTCTGTTTAATAACTGGGACAGATTTATGTGTACAGTCTAGATAAACAGATATAGAGGCACAGAGAGACAAAGTAGACTGCCTTGCTCATTCTTTCTATGTAATCCAGCTTCATATGTTCCATGCCTACTGAATTCCTATGCATTCCTATGTGTCAGAGAATCTTATTAACTAGACTTGCTTGGATGTTCACTATTCCAACTGTTTATGTCCTTAGCCAGAAGTAAGACTCAGTTAGTGTGAGTGCAGAGTGATAATATCCATGCTTGGATCGTTTTTCTTTTTAACTTTTTTGAGAAGTGATGAGTTCAAAATAGGGTCTCCTATGTAGTCCAGACTGATTTTGAACTCATGATTCTCCTTCCTTAGCCTCTAGAGTCCCAGGATTATAGTTGGACACTACTTCTGCCCTTCTTACCTCTTAGAGTAAAAGTTGAGAAGGCTGCCCACTAACAGGTGAATAGGCAAGACACAATAAAGCACTCTCTTGTAGTCAGCAGAAGAACATGGTACCAAACAGACTGCAACACATCTCAAAATCTGGAAAAATAAATAGCTTATTTCTTCTCTGACTGTTTGGATGCTGCATTTTTTTCTCTGTTAACATGTGACTCTCATGGTAATATTTAGGATTTTATAGCCGCTAGAGTTGGTTCTTCCCTTCCTGTATCTGATTTTCTCGTTCATCTAGAGTTTAGAAAGCTAATAATGACTCACAAGCTTAATTGGCTATAAAATTTCATTATGCTATAGTTTCTAAAGTTAGCGTTAATGTATTACTGTAAAGCACTAAATATTGTCAAAGGCTGTCATCCATCCATTTAAAATGTCACTGTAAAGTTGTAACATGTTTTTTACTGCATGACTTAAAATTAACCACATAGAGCAACAAAGCTCTCTCACACAATAGGAGATGAAGTCAGCCTCACACATTATACTGCATGATTGATGCTTTCAGTAATGACATCTCGGACTTCTGAGTCCACATTTGTGTTTCTGGAAAATACTGAATGCTTATAGGCCCAAATGAAAACACATGAACCTAAGATCAGGTATCTCACAGTCTTTGCTATATCATCTAGCTGTTTATTGCTTCTTTTTATTAAAAAAATCATTTTTATTAAAAATAATTTTCAACAAAATTATTTTTTATTTTATTAGAAACATTTATTGAAAATTACATATTATCATCTTTGTCCACCACCCCATCTCCTCCCAGACACTACCTACCTCCTACTTACCCAACCCCATGCCTTTTCTTTTTTCTCTCTCTTTAGAAATCAATCAGGCAAACAAACAAACAAAGTTTTTTTTTTTTTTAAAAAAAAGAAACAAAAAAAATTTCATTAAACACAATTGACATCCTCTTGTAAAGGAAAAGTTAGTTCTCCAACAGAGTCTCACTGCTTGTTGCTTCTTTGTAAAAGAAAAAAAAATCAGTTCAAATTTACAAAATGCTGTGTATGTTAAAATTGAGTTCCTGTGACAAGCTGGGCAGGAATTTAGTTTTGGGATAGACATTTTACTGTCGCACAGTTTTGCTTTCTATGCATTTTTCACTTTTCAGGATAGAGTTCGGCTTAGTAAAATTGGAATTTCAGAGGGTTGTGTTCATTTTCTTGAAATTAGACATGCAATGCTTCAATATATTACAGAATAAACAGTGGTCACACCAAAGCACAAAGAATCAGATAGAAGAAAGAAAGCCTATCAGTTGTTTGACTCAAAGAAAACCAAACACCTAGAGGTTTGCATTTTATTTTTATTATTATTACTGTTTCACTGGGCTGGTGATCATCTCAGACTCTAAATTTATACGTTAAAAAAAATTCTTCTCTAACATTCCTCCCTGGTGTCTTCTTAAGTATGCAGCAAGTGTTTTAAATAATTAAACCATTTCCTCAAAGTTGCTGCTGAGAGAATGGCGAGGGGGAAGCCAGAGCCTGCCATGAATATATGCATCAGGGAGAGAATTGAAACACCATTCTGAATTCCGCAAGAGTTCCACAGCCCTCACCACAGCCACCACGATCGGGAGAGCAACCCTTCACGTGTGCTTTTCCTAACACTACACACAGAGGCTGTGCTTGCAGAGTACACTAACGTTTAGACCAGTATGAAACCTCAGCAAGAACCACACTGCTCTCTGAAGAGCGACTGCAGTGGAGTTGACCCACGTAGGTCATCTTGTACTGGGTGTGCACTGACTTCAGAGATACAACAGAGGGAATATTGAAGAGAAACAAGAGACTTGGAAATGTCTGCTGAGCACTAAAATACACAGAAGGGGTACAAGACCGTACACCACAGAGGGATGAAAACTTGGTTGTTAAGCTTCCACAGAAAAACAAGCTGACTGAAGGGAACAGTCAGCTATGGGAAATGCACCAACAGTCAGTCACCATGAAGTATGGCCTTGAACACATTCTGGAAACTCAGTAAGCCTGGGCCTTAGGCTGGCAATGATCTCTGCGCTTCAGTTGCCCCTTCCCTCAGCCTTGTCTGTTGTTACTGGCCACTCCATCTGGTCTACCAGAAGGTCTTCACAGTTTCTGTGATCTCCAAACTACATCTGCTCGCTCAGCTTTTCACTAAGTAAGCTGTCACTCTGGCCCAGGTGCTTACACACCTCACGCCACCTCGTTAGTTGGTATTTAGTGACCATTATTCCGGACTTCACAGCTCAGAGTAAGTTCATGGAACATTTAAATACTTGATTTAAATACTAAATATTGTTCAATGCAGGTCCAGGATTTGGCTTTTCATTTTCTGAGTTAGTGTTTGACACATCACCACTATATCTGTGACTGAGATTCCTAAGTTGTAATTAGAGATGGGATGGACTTTTTCCTTAAAGAAAGCACTAGAACAAGAGTTCAAGAATATGAGTTTTAAAGGAATACTAATAAATATTACCAAATATGAAAAGGCCAAAAACGTATTTCAAAATAAACTATATACGTGGTATACACCTCTATGATATTTTAAGCATTTTCCTGAACTATGACAGAACATTGCTTGTGAATTTCAACTATGCACTTGAAATAAAAGAGAGAAAATGGATGGAAAAAAAAGGTAAACATTTCTGAGAAGACTCAAAACTAACCAGACTATAAATCAATTATTCATAAAGCTGGAACACTGTAGCCTAGTAAGTATGTCAAAGTTTATCAAACTCATAAAAGAATTTCCACCGAAGATTCTTTCTCATGGGTTCTGCAGCAGGCTTGTCGAGAACCTGTAAAACAGATATATTGGAGTAATGAAGTAATTTGAATCTCTGCCTTAGCCATTTACAAGGGGCGGAGGAAATGAAAAGATGAGGGTCCTTTGCCGAGAATCATCTGTCCTCTAACTTCTGTAATTTAACCATAAGTAGCTGGAACTGAAGGCTCCCTAGCTCCTGCAGACAGACACACCAGGAGACACTTGTAAATCAGCCGCTCAAGAGCTCTCCAGTCTACAATAACTCTTTCCTTTGTGTCTGGCAGGAAATGGAAAGTGCTTCAGGCAGGTGCCAGGTGTCCCCTTCAGGTGCTGAAATTTCCCCGCAATGCCCCAGGGTGCCTGCAGCTCTGCAAACCCTCAGGTAAGTGGCAAATAAAATTAAGAGTGTGTCTTCAGGCAAAACACCCAGCTTAAAAGAAAGACTTTGAGAAGACTAACTTATTTTATACCTAGATCCCCAAGTCCCCAAACAAAGAAAAGGCTGCTTGATTAATTCCAATCATTTGCATTTTTCTACATAATTATCTGCCTTAGATCATGCATGTAGGGGACAAGTTTCGGTTTGAAAGTTTGTATGAGGGTGTTGATGAATAGAGAAGTTTTCTCTCTTGAAAGCATATCAAAGATACTTCCTCTATAGACAAAATTCAAATTTTCCTTCATAATTACTATTTCAACACATAGGTGGGATGGGAGTGAGGGGTAGGGGATCCCCTTGGAGACAAGGTGGAGGGAGGTATGGGATGGTGAGTGTTGGGGGGCAGACCAGGAGGGGGATGAAGACCGGACTGTAAAAATGGATTAAAGAATAAAAATAAATATATTTTTTTAAAAAAGAAAAACCTAATGCCACTTTGATCCAGCATCTTACAGTCTTCAGACCCTATGACTTGGCTTTGTACATCTCTGATTCTCTCTCTCCCTCAATTGTAAAAGTATCACGTTGTATGAGTAGAAATTCAGAACATAGTGGATGAAGAGAATAAAGAGCATCCCTCAGTCTGCTTTCCAGCCACCATTTGTACATTGGTCGTTGCCTTACAGCATTTCTTTGCCTCTTTCTTTAAAAACATTAAAGTGATCTATTCTTTTTAATATGCTGTATTCACTTCACTTACAGGGGGAATTTCCATTTATTGCAGGAAAGTATGGCTTTAATACTGTTTTTAATGTTTAATTAAGATTCTTGCATAATCTTCCATCATTGAACAGATCTGAAATTTTTTTTGCATGCAATTCTTTTCTTGGCTTTCAATGTGATATCTAGGACAATGTCATTGGGGTGGGGCATACATCCCAATTTGGATTTTCAAATAGGGAGACAATGGTATTGGTTGAATATTATCCTTTTTTCCATCAATTTATATGAAGCCACATTTAATATGTATCAAAATCTCATATAGATATAGATGATATAGATATAGACGATATAGATATAGATATAGATATAGATATAGATATAGATATAGATATAGATATAGGTAGATATAGATATAGATATAGGTATAGGTATAGGTATAGGTATAGGTATAGGTATAGGTATAGGTATAGGTATAGGTATAGATATAGATATAGATATAGATATAGATATAGATATAGATATAGATATAGAAATATAGATATCTCCAAAGTTTCTGTCTGAAGCCGTTTGTCTCTTCACATGCCAATACTCTGTCTTTAATAGTTACTGTGATTTCATGGAGTTTGACTATTGGTTCACTGGTTGTATCACATTCTTATCTTTAAATATTTTGACTAGACTTACTGCTTTAAAAGAGTAAGGTTTTATTAGGATCGCATCAATTTGTACCTGATAATTACAGAAGATTTGACAAAGCAATCACATTAATTTCTAACCTGCACACATGGGATTACCTCTTTACTAAAATATTTGTTCAGAATATTTAGCAAATGTATGCCATACATATCTGTAATTTTCAGTTCATTTCTTGTGATATGTTTTATAGTCTTATGAAATAAGAGGTTTACATGTGATTTTACTTTGATGTTCTTGGAGTAATTCATTCATTTCAGTTCATTTTTACTGATCAACACCACTTTCCCTCCCATTTAAGTTATGTACATCCTAGAAGGCCCTAGATTTAAGTCCCAAATTTTCCAAACATGAAAAATGCAAAAGGATGGGGGTTCTTGGAACAGATATGTCAAGATATGGATTCTTCCTCAGAGACTCTTATCCTTTATTTGTAAAATTGGAATTTACTGCCTATATTACATGCTGTTTTTGACAATTCAATACAATAATATAGGCTATTTGATATCTTAGGTAGTGGCTCATCACGACTTGATATATGAGTCATCAAATGTTTAACTGTCTACAATGCCTAACACTGTCTAAATCACAGAAATGTAACAAATCACAAAAGACGTCAAACCAGGATAGACACTCACGCATCTGCTCAACAAGCAAGACCTGACATTCATGATTTGAATCGTGGGACTGCCACTTTCTCATTAGATGGTTTTGTGTTCCTTAATTATCCTCCTTTGTTTCAGTTTTTCTATCTATAAAATGGGGGTATTGTGCTGATGTATTAATTAAATATTTATGGCAGTTTGAAGAATATGCTGAAAATGTGTTAGCCACTATATAAAAGAATGTCATTACCCATTTTTGTGATTCTGTATGTGTATGTGTATGTGTATGTATGTCTCCCCCTCTCTGTCTCTGTCTCTCTGAATCTCTCTATCTCTGTTTAGCTCTGTCTCTCTCTCAGTGTCTCTCTCTGTCTCTTTCTCTGTCTGTTTCTATCTCTATCTCTCTCTCTTCCTCTCTCCCTCCTTCCACTATATCTTACTTGTAATCCAGACTAGTCTAAAACTTGAGATCTTCCTCTTTCTCCCAAGACCTGGGAATATATGTATAAGTTATCATACCTTGTAAGATATTATTATCATTTTTAATACTCTGACCTTATCATGAATGTCACATTGACAGCCAAGAAAAAAATTACTGCAAAAATATAAATTTATTCAATGATGGAGGATCACATAAAAACATTTAAAGATTAAAGACAATATTGTAAACCATACTTCCTATTTGTCTTGGCAACAATCTGGATAATTGGGAATTTTCATGAGACCTATTTAGTCAGCAACTCAACTGGATATAATCTAGTAACAATACTGGACACTATGTTTGATGACAAGAGATAGCCAGTAACAACTACATCTCTCCCATTATTTGTACACAAATAATTGAACATGGGGATGGCAAGCTGGTTCCTATATAGAACTTCCATCCCTACATTCTAGTGTCTTTGGTACCAGAAGGTATTCTGCAGACTACCAAAAGCGAAACATAAACACCAACCCAGCCACAAAATCTTTGACCTACAAGATGCTCTGCCTTCAAGATATGCTAGGGCAGTGGGGACACTGAGCTTATGGGAATAACCATCTAATGTCTGATTTGACTTTAGGTCCAATCTTCCAACTACAACCCATATCCAACACTGCCTGAGTGACCAAGAATCAGAGACTAGATAGCCCAGAGCTCATTTATTTTTTACCTAAGGTAAAATGATATTCTGCTATGTTCATGGATCAGTGCCCTCCTTAGCCAATTTTCTCCTGCAGTAGATGGGCATAAATACAGAGACCTACAATCAAACATTGGGTAGAAAGTGAGACCGTGGAACATGGGGCTCTAAACCAGATTTCTCCATCAAACCTCTCCCCTTAGAGCTTAGAGAACAAGTTTAAGAGCCAAAGAGTTAGAGGATACCAGAATAACAAGCTTTTCTTGTTCTGACCAAATGATTCATATGAACTCACAGGAACTGAAGCAGCAAGCAAGCAAAGGGCTAACACCAGTCTGTACCAGGTCTTCCGGGAATATATTTTAGCTTTCAGTTTAGCGTTTTTATGGAACCTCTGAATGTATGAACAAGTAGGTCTCTTGTTCTTGTGACTTCTCTTGAGGCTCTTTTCCTTATGTTGGTTTGCCATGTCCAACTTCAATGTGATGGATTTTGCTTTATCTTATTATATTTTATTTCATTAAAAAATAACTTTTCTTACAAAAAGAAAAAGGCACCCTTCCTTGCAATATAGAAAAACTTTACTTGTGAATACAATATGTTTAAAACAATATATGGTTAGAGTGGTCCATTAAGAAGTGATTGTACAGGTCAAACAGAAGCATAGCATACCATAGAGCAAGGTGATGGTAACAATAAAAAAAAAGAAAAAGATGTGGCTATTTTTGAGACTTGCCTACAGACAAGATCCACCAGATTTCTACTGAAGCTGCAGCAGAGGCTGGCCCTGAAAGTGGTGTCAAGCTCCCTGGTATTTTTGTCTGCACAGATCCAGATGCCATTCAGTGAAACAGGCAACATTCTCCAAGCTAAAAATGTAATTTCTCACAGATTACTGCATAATTGCCTATTGGACAATCAACGTGTATCTCTATTCCATTAAGATGTATCATGAGAATATTACTAGTTCTCATCTCCTGCAATCTCTGCTCAATTGGCATAATAGAACTGTACCCCCACCCCCGATACTGTGTCCTGGGTCAAGTTTCAAAAGTGTATTATGATTTATTTTGTTACTGACAATTTTCCCAGGATATAAACTACAACCTCTGAACTAGAGAAGACAGCATAGGAGCATGTAACACTGAATTCCCATATGTAACTGACTTCAGCCATTCTGTTAGCGAGTTTACAGAAGCCACACCTCTGCAAATATACCTGTCTACCTTTAGTGTAGTTCAACTGCCCTAATTCTCTACACTCTCAATCTTGTAATATTTACATTGTTCCAATATAGGTGAATATACTGTAGATTATGCTATGAGATCCTAATTCCTGCAATTAATAAGATAAGAACTATCCACACTATATGACATTGAAAATCATCATAGAATAGGAAGGGGAGATAGCTTGGTGAGCAAGAGCTCTTGCTGGGTAAGCATGAAGCCATAAGTTTGGATCCAGAGAACCCATATAAAGCTAGATGTGGCCACATCTACCTGTACCCCACTGCTGAGGAGTTATGGAGCTTGCTGACTATTATCCTAGTAAAACAAACAAACAAACAAACAAACAAAGAACAAGGCCCAGGTTTAGTGAAAAATTGTATCCCAAGGAATTAAAGTAGAGAAACATAAAGGAGGACCTTTGGCACATTCTTTAGCTTATATATGCATGTGTGACAGGCACACATACCTGTGTAGTGTACACACACACACACACACACACACATCCCATCTTTTCTTTTAAACTGTATTGCATGACCTATGGATGGTTCTTGACATCAGCCTACTGGATCAAAACAATATAGTTTGAAATAAGCAGAAGTGAAACAAGTCACAAATGGTATCATAAAGGAATGTTCCTGAAACTTGCAGTTGAGAAGTCTTTGTACTGAAATTCATGCTTGCATGCACAGTAACGTAGTAATCTGGAGTATAGTAAGAGAAGTTTGACACTGATAAACTTGTTCTAATCCTTATTTTGCAAGTTAAAACTAGAAACACTGTGATTTTTCCCCAGGTCCAGTAGGTTATGAAAAGATAGAGCCAGGCATTGACCCAATACCAAATTGCATGATTATGCCTCCCTCCCTCCTATATGTTCCCTTAAGGATGAGTAAAGCTTAAAGTTTTTTCTAAATAGGCTTGCCCATAAAAAATGTCAAAGAAATTACAGGAAGAAATGAGAACAAGAAGATGGGAAAGTTGTCTGAATCCAGGGTTGGGGAAAATTAAATCCATGGAAACAATGAAGACTCATGGTATTGTGGAAATGGAAGATATGACTTTTTGTAGCAGAAATTAAACATATTAAAAGAGAGAAAGCAGCTCAAGTATAAGATTCAAGTGCTTGAAGGATGAGGTCACAGCATCTTGTGGCACTCATTGCCAGGTGAAAACCAGCAATCATGTGGGCTGTTTGCAGTTACCTCCCCACCCCCGTGACTGACTTGGTCTTTCACTTTTCTTTCCTCATTTTAGGGGTCACAGAGCAGGTGTGGGTATAATGCCAATGGCTGATTAAAGCAGGTCACAATCTGTCTGGAAGAACTTCAGGGCCATCCTTCATGAGGACAGGGACTAGACAAGATGACCTCCCTTGTTGCCGTTCAATTAATCCAATCAGCCGCTGCTTCTGTCAGACAGCTTCAGGGATGCAAACTGTACTCACTCCAAGTCCTCAGCTGGACTCAGCAAACACGGGACTTTCCACCTGTGCTTACTGGATACATGAGACTCATCTTTCAGTCACCATTTTCTGGACATTTTGCACCACAATAATAAAAGAAAACAGATTTCAGAACAGTAGTGGGACTTGAAACATCTAAGTTTTTACTATACACCGTCTAAAGACCTGAGACATCTTAAGTTAAAGGCCATATTTGGAAACCAACTAATCTGGATCCTTGCTGAAGAATGGGATACAAATAAATCATTCCCAATTAGTGTCCTGTTCGTTTGCTTTAATATTCTATGGCATGCCCTACTCCAGGAAAACTATCATATATTAAAGAGAAACTGGACAAACATTTGTCTAATAAATAAATAAATATATATATATCCTTCTTTTTTTGATAAATGTTAAATAAAGATTCGAAAATTTTGGAGTTAGAGAAAGTTTGTGCTTACTTTTTTATTTGCATCCAGAAAGACTAGGAGGATGTATTCTAGAGGAGAGGATACAGATCACCCGAGACTAACCACATTAGACGGTGTTGAAACAACAGATCCAAGACGAGGTAAAGTCTCACATGACAGTTCGTTTCAAGTCTCTCATAAATCAGGAGCCTGTGGTTGTATTTCAACACTTTCTAAACAATCAATAAAACATCAGTATTCATGAAGCATACTTTTACCTAGTGTTACCTGAGTTCAAAACTGTGGCATTTTACTAGAAATTAACTTACAAGATAGAAAAGACATTACTTTGACAAGGCTTTTTGTAAGATAATCTCATTAATATCGAAACATTTCAAAACAAAAGTGAATGCTAGCCCAGGAAGGACTGTATTAACCACCCAGATTCTACTCTCACAAAAACCCTAGGTTCAGCTCAGGAGAAGGAGCAAGGTGCCTTAGACTCCCTCATCATTACCATGTATGCAAATGCGAATGGAAAATATTTCCATTTCTAAACTTTCATTGCATGCAAATGCAATAAAAAATGAAAATATTGTCACCCTGGAATGTTCATCACAAGCTTTGAGTATCAAAACACATTTTGTGAGAAAAGCTATAAATAGAACCTTGATAAATTTAGGACTGATATGAGAATCATAGGCTCGCTTCACTTTTCATTTCTAACAGATCTGTTTGTCCCAGTGATTTCCTTTATGCTACCCAAATTATGTTACTGGCACTAAGGACTGGGAGAGAAAATAGAGCAGATGTGATATAGGAAGCATGTACAACTGATGAACTGAGTGTACAAAGGTTTACAAAGAGTTCTTTTTCTCAGACCCTGAGAGGGATCCCAGCATCTTCAGAGATCTCCTGTGAGTCAGCTACCATGCTGAGGGAGGTAGAAATGCCAGAACATAATTCACAGGTAATTCCTATTATTTCAATAAGTGTTATTTTTATCATCGAATCAGTAAACATTTCAAATTATGAGAAAATGTTCTTCCATGAATACTTCGGGCACTCTATTTGAGGAAACTGTGGTTTCTATTCCTGTAAGTATTTTTCAAGTGGCTTTCCACTCTTTTACTAAATTACTGTTTATATGCTTTTGTTTCTCAATGTCTTCATAAATGTCACAATTTTTTTGTCACTGTTAAAACACGTTTCCATAGCCTGGAAATGTAGTTCAGTGGTAGAGCTCCCTGCTGGCATGTACAAGGCCCTAGGACCAATGCTAAGCACTATTGATACAAATGAACAAATGAAAAGAAGGAAGGGAGTGATGGAGGGAGACAAAGAGAAAACAGGGTGGGGAGGATTGTAAAGTATCTCAGGCTGGGTTCTAACTTATGAACCCCTGTTTAATCCTCCTGCGTACTGTTCCTACATCCTGGACCTCTCACCTGGATTCATAATCCTTTTTTGCTTTCATGTCCTATGATTCCTATTGGTGCTGTTCACTAAGTTGGCATTGACCTTTTGTTTCTTTTTTCAATCTTTGTGTGTGTGTGTGTGTATGTGTGTGTGTGTGTGTGCAAGTGCATGTGTGTGTGTGTCTAAGTTCCAATTATACAATTTCTTTCAGTAAGATTCTACTAGAATTCAACTTTTAGTATATTAAACTAGTATTCAGAGAAATCTCCAAAACCTTCCGTTTGTGATCAGTTGTCTTACACAAAGGATGTAACCTGAGAATTAAATAGAACAAATGCCTGAGGAAGGATGCATCTTCACATAACTCTTCTATCTCAAAGCATTGATTAGAGTTGCATTTGTACTGTGTTTCCTTACCTAAACATTCAGTCAGGTCCAAAGTAACTGCAAGCCATCAAAAACTGGTACAGGTTACTATCATTTAAAATTGTCTATCAGGAATGAGTTGGAAAATTAAAGTGTATTAGCCAATTAAAATATCTCTCAGAAGCTGGACTCACCTCTCCCTGTGGGAGAATAAGCCCTGTACGTTGCCAGGAAGCACAGTGGAGCTGGTCCTGATGACAAAGACATGAGTGAGGGTGTGAGAGCAAGAGAGCCTTCCCAGCCCCTCATAGGCTGCAGCACTTGAGAGAAGCTGGCCCCACATCATGACTGGGCAACACACTGGAGCTGGCTCTGTGGGTGTGAGTGTGGGTGTGGGTGTGGGTGTGGGTGTGGGTGAGACCGCTCCAAGGGTATAAGAGCAGGAGGACTGACCCTTGTATGCTCTAGATAACAGCACTGGTTGGCCTAGCCAGAGCAGAGCTGGAGAGGTTGCCCAGGTAGAGTGGATAAGCTGGCAGGCAGTTCAGGTAGCTAACCCCCAGGCCTAGATCCAGGACTCTGAATTTGTCCACCTAATACTCTGTATCATCTGTAAATGACTGGAGTTTTTGAAAGGGCCAGCTCCACTGTTCTGAAGCTATAGGATCTCCATGACACAGACGACAACAGGATAGCTAGGAGAAGTCTTGATGAGGACCCAATTTTTTTATTAATCATTTTATTCATTTACATTTCAATTGATATCCCCCTTCCCAGTTATCCCTCCACAAACCCCTCATCCCATCCCCCATTCCCCCTCCCCTTTCCCTCTATGTTCCTCAACCCACTCATCCACTCTGGCCTCATCACTTTAGCATCCCCCTACACTGGGGCTTCAAGCCTCAGGACCAAGCCATAGGACCAAGGACCTCCCCTCCTATTTATGTCTGATAAGGCCATCTTCTGCTACATATGTAGCAGGAGTCATGGCTCCCTCCATGTGTACTCTTTGGTTGGTAGCTTAGTCCCTGAGAGCTCTGGGAGGTCCAGTTAGTTCATATTGTTTTTCCTATGGGATTGCAATTCCCTTCAGCTCCTCGAGACCTTCCCCTCAGGCGTTAGGATCAACACTTGACAAATAGGACCTCATAAAATTAGAGAGCTTCTGTAAGGCAAAGGATATTGTCAATAGAACAAAATGGCAACCAACAGATTAGAAAAAGATTTTTACCAATCCTACACCCAATAGAGGGCTAGTATACAAAATGTATGAAGAGCTCAAGAAATTAGACTCCAGACAACCAAATAACCCTATCAAAAAATGAGGTACAGAGAGCTAAACAAAGAATTGTCAACTGAGGAAACTCAAATGGCCGAGAAGCACCTAAAGAAATGTTTAACATCCTTAGTCATCAGGGAAATACAAGTCAAAATGACCCTGAGATTCCACCTCACACCAGTCAGTCAGAATGGCTAAGATCAAAAACTCAGGTGACAACAGGTGCTGGTGAGGAGAAAGAGGAACACTCCTCCATTGCTGGTGACTTCAAGCTGATAAAACCACTTTGGAAATCAATCTGGTAGTCCCTCAGAAAATTGTAAAAAGAGGATCCAATATTCATGGTGTCACAGAAGCCAGATTTCTTGAAACCAGACCAATGGCTCATTACCATAAATATTTGAAGTGAAGGTATGTGGTCAGAGGAATGTACTGTGAGACACACTGTGATATATTACAACTTCCACAATGACATGTTTTCTAAGTTTTGTTTTTGTTGCTGTTGTTGTTGTGTGTTTATGTATATTTCATTTTCGGGGGACATTGCAAGGGCAAAAGGTATCTGAAGGAATATGAAGGAATGGGGTGATGAGCAGACTGGAGAGTACAATGTGAAACTCACAAAAAAAAAAAATCTCCCAGATATCCTTTGCTTGTTTTTTATTGCTTGTTTACCTGAATTTGTGAGTTTTTAAACATTCTTCATCTTAGTTATACTGCACCGTTTGAGTACATGTCTTACTGATCAGCCATTTATATCTTATTTTTAGAATGTGGGAAAAATTGCATCCTTCACTAGCCTATTATAATAAAATAAAATCACATTAAAGATCATAAAGAATGAATCTATTTTTTCCCTACAAAGAACTTCATCATAGCTGTATAATTCAGCATATCATTAGATGCAAACCAAGGATGAACTGTAGCTGGACCTAGACTCTAGACAAATTCAAAGCATCACCTATGAGACAGCAACCAAGCAGTTGGATCAAGTCAAACTGAAAACTTAATAGTACATCAACTCAGAGAAGGAAAAGAATCAACTCATACACTTGTTGATGTTTTCATATGCTATAACACAATGATACTGAAAGATCAGCTGTTCTTCCCATTGCAATAGACTTTCCGTAGTGCACAGAGTATGTTTGGCCAGGTGGCTTTCTAACTTCTAGTCAATCTTTCTGAGAGAACCACGACTATCAAGGAAAATCATAACATCAAGCAAACGTCACAATGGTTGCACACAGGAAAACACAATGCTCAGTTGCCAGGCTATACTTAGTCAGTAACATGATTTATCACAGATAGAGAGATAACTACTAAAAACATTTTATAAATATTACATGTATTTTGCATTTCTCATTTGCCAGAAGCCATACTGAAATCTAGGATAGCTTAATAATGTTCGAAAGACTAACACACACACACACACACACACACACACACACACACTGAAACAACAACAAAGTAATTACTATTCAGTGGGGAGAACAATGGAGATTTTTTTCTCTAGCTGTAATCGGTTTATAATTATGGCCCTGCAAACAAGGCAACACATAAAGGAACACCAAGAAACTCCTAGTCAGTTTCCATGCTATACATTTATGATGACTTTGAGCTTTTTATCTTGGATTCCATGACAGTCAAGGGGGCAATGCAGTTCTCAGGTGGCCATGTCTCTCATCAGGACCAACATCCAATTGTACAGGTTAATGTTCCTCGGAAGCTAATTTATTTATTTTTTAATGTTAAAGCTCCACGGAGCATGACAAACAACAGCAGTTTAAATATATAAATAACTACTGAGCCTCAGGAGAAAGTGGCTTCTCGTTTGTCAGTGACAGATAGCAAGCTTGAAGAAATATGAAAAATGTTCTCCCTAAAACAGATGGATCTTGTCTGATATGACTTGCTAAAATCATGTCGTTCAAGTGAAAAAGCAAGTGAGTTGCTGCCTCTACTGTGGCCGTTTATTTTTCTTTTTAAAAATGCTTGTGTGTTTATTTATTATGTCTGTGTTCTGCTCCTGTTGCTCTACCTTATCCCTCTTAAGACAGGCTCTCACACTAAAACTAGAGCTAGCTTGGTAGACAGCAAGTCCCAGTGATCCCCTGTCCCTGCCCTAAGTGCTGTAGTCACACATCAAGCAACTATGCGTGGCTTTTCGTTAACCAATTAACAGTTTTAGAATTTAGACAAAACCATTTCCTTTGTTCAACTCCCAAACTAATTTGTGTGAGAAAATATACCTAAAAACACTGGACTGATGTTCTCTGTTCCATTTCAGAATAATAAACAAAAAGGAAGGAAATCATTGGGATGACTGTGCTTTAAAATTACTTTTGCTTAATAAATGTGAAGGCGCTCTCCTGGCACGTGGAGCCCTCTGCTGCTTCATAAAGATACTATGGGGAATACAACAATTCACATCAATATCTTTAATTAACTGTTAGACATTGAATTTTGCCTCAGTAATTATTCATATTGTTGAATTAGTCATTGTTATTACACTATCATATTAGCATTTTTTTTCAGTTTCCTTATTTAGGACTAAGTTCTAGAGGTAGACCAGCTGCTTTCCTGGAGCTGTGCCAAGGCAGTGAGGAGGTTAAGAGATATTTGCCAAATCAGAGACCACCCCTGGTGCCAGAGCAGTACAAATGGTGGAAGGAGCATATGGTAAGAATGGCCTGGGGTCCCAACAGGTGAAGGTGAATGAAGAGGAACCCCTGCAGTACTTCAAAAAGTGTGGGTACAGACAGGGAAGCCTGGTGGCTCAGTAGGTGAGAACTTGAGTGTCTGGCTAGATGACATCTCACAACTATCAGGGGTACACTGCTTCCCTGGCTTGCAGAAATATATCTCAGGTGCCTTTTCTTGAAGCATCAGGAAAGGTGAATTCCCAGAGTGCTAGGATTCAGCATCTATAGGAATAAATGTCCACCTGAAGTGTCCAGATGCTCCTCAATGCAGTCTTACTCTGACCCAAAGAAGGTTAAATAGTGGCGTATGCATCTTAAATGACAGCCATTGCATCAGGCAAAGAGAAAAAATATAAGGGGATTTGGGAGGGGTATAATATGCATTACTTAAGAAGACTTTATAACTACATTCTTCTAAGAATGGGCAAAAGTTGAAATGCCATGCTTAAACAATTGGGTCCTTCCGCAAACTGCTAGCTTTCTTTCTCTGCCTACTTTTCCTTTATGAATTGCATTTCCCAACATAGACCCTCTCCCAGAGTCATTATTATCCTTCTCTTTCTGTACTAGGTTCATACTTTAAATGCAGAGCATTGTCTGTATTGTTTCACTTGAGGCACCTCTCCCAGTTTCATTTTTTTAAGTCCTGCTTAAACCACGGAGGCTGCCAACTTGAGGTAGTGACTCACCTTTGAGTTCTGCATACATTTAAGTACAGAATGAAGAAGCATGCTTTCTTTCCCTTGATCAGATGCTCTGAAGGAGAATCTGACTTCCATACATTGTGCTAGTGCATAGGACTGAGCTGAAAAGCATAGCCTTAAATAATGAGTCCTATGTATTGGGATCATAATTATTATTGGTTCCCATCAAGTAAAGCATAGCCACCTGGGCACAGCTTCTGGGTTACAAAGAAACCAGAGAAGTGGTTAATTCTATAAAAATAGAGTACGATTCTAAGACACATAAATATCAATTTTAATCACACTATTAATCATTATACTGAAATTAACACATAAATGCTAGGGATCAGGGTTTTTCTGAAAGATGGAGAAATTGAAAGAGATGCTGAATAGGCACACGTGCACGCTGTCTATAATGCCTCATTTCATGGAGGAAGCAATCTTGCCTGAGAAGTCAGTAGTGCAGCATGCTAACCTATAATATTAATTTGTGGCAATCAGCAATGCTAGTATTTGTAAATATTATTTCATGAAAAATCAGTGACTACATGAAAATTTCCAGAGATCTAATTTTCTTCAGTACTAGAGTTTAAACTAGGTCCCTGTATGCAGAGAAGTAATCATTCCAAAACTGAACTATATCCCTGCCCCCTTTTTACTGTTTTGTGAACGGAGCTTATAGCATTGCCAAGGTTGGTCTTGAACATAGACTATCTTCACCCCCTCCTCCCCCACCCCACCCCATATGCTTCAACCTTCTTAGTAGCTTAGAGGACTCTGTCATCAGATATGGTCAATGGTGTGTTTGAAAAGACCTGTGGTTCATAATGTGTCTAAAAGTCCTACTCTGACCTAGTCGTCTTTCTAACTTTTTCTACCATGCTGTTTTCACCCTCTGGCACATCTAGATTTCCAGGAAAGAAAGTTAGCTTCCTAACCCAATGAAACAATTCTTCAAGGAGGTTCTGAGGCGCTTTTCCATCCTATCCAATAACTGAGTATTTGCTGTTTCAGCAACTGTGGGGAATAAAATGAGCTGGATTCTCTGATACCCGGTGATGCCCATCAAAGATGACTGAATGCAGGGTTCACCCACCTCTGTTCTAGCCATCCTGTGCCACCCAGAACTACAGAGGGCACAAATCACTTCTTAACCCTGCTGAAGCTCATAGTTAAGAATTTGCATTATCATTATCCCTCAAATATAAGAGACTTCTGCCCTGTTTGTGCTGAGCCTGTTGTGTCTTCTCCATCCCTACGGCACAAGGAAGCTGGAAGTCTGGCATTCAGTGAGCATGTGATGCTTTAAATTTCAAGACAGTTTTGCTATCAGCTTCCCATCAGCTTTTATTTGACTATTTATCTTGTTTTCTTTACTTTTGATTTAAAAGAAAAAATTTGCACTTGGGAGGCAGAGGCAGGCAGATTTCTGAGTTTGAGGCCAGCCTGGTCTACCAAGTGAGTTCTAGGACAGCCAGGGCTACACAGAGAAACCCTGTCTCGAAAAACCAAAAAAAAAAAGAAAAAAGAAAAAATTCCCTTTACTAATTCTTTTATGAATATATTTATATTTATAATATATTTATATTTTTAATGAATATATTTTTAAAAAATGGTTTCCCTGTAAATAATACATACATACATACACACACACTACACTACACTCATTACACTACACCACACTACACTATATACTACACTACACTTGTATTTCATCTTCCCCTTCTGTTCTAATAAGAAATAGGATTGAGCAGAAAATATACTATGGCTGAGAGGACCCACACTCAGGGGACAATTCCATAGCTTACAAATTTATCAGCACATGTCACTTACAACTCTGACCCTGACCTCAAGATTTAAAACAAACAAACAAACAAACAAACAAAAACAGCCACAACAACAAAACCAGAAATGTACTATTTCCTCTGCTTGGCATACCCCATGACACTGGAAAGGTAGAAGTTAGAGCTGCATGTGAATTCACTGTAAAGAACTGTGTGAACCTGAGTTAGTGTCATTGAAAGGCTTTACTAGATCCAGCTGCAAAACAATCTGATTCAAGACTGGAGAGAACCCACTGGGCTCACAGTGGTAGTCGCCCTTTCAGCTACACAGCCAGAATGCCAAGGTTGATCCAGTTGACTAACTAGTAAAAAGAAACTAGCAATCACTGTTTCACTCAAATAGCTGGAAGCAGAGACTCTTAAAAAAACAGAGCCTAAGTTATTTCCAAATAGGAGGAAAAAGAATAAACATAACAAAGACTGCACCATCTACAATGTATTTTGAGTCAATGATAGCCCACACACAAAAAACAATTGTTTGCTAAAATAAAACAGGCTTTGAGGCAAATCCACGGTGCTGTAATAGATCATGAGAAATAATCATTCTCATAAGAAATCACTTTGGATCATTAACAGCAGTATAGATTTCCATCAATTTAAATGACCCTTGAAAATAAAGCACAATATTTACTTCCTTGGCTTTTCTTCAAGTCTTAGGAAAAATATTGATCTGGAACTCTGAAATCAAAGCCAAGAGGTTAAAATAAGAGAAACTGCCTTCGCTCTTTACTACTGAAACCACAGAAGAAATGAAAACACAGCCCTCGGCAGTAACAGTGTTAATTATCCACATTATTTTTCCTGGTATATGCTATCGAAAAGAATCAGCCCATTAACCTTGTGGAGCATATTCTCACAGGCATTGCACAGCAAGAGTTTACACTCAATCTCAAATTATGTCAGTTCCTCAGGTCTGGTGTCTTCAAAGGTTACTTCCTCTGGCTACTGAGGGTCAGAGTCCTTAGAGAAGCAGATCCCGAAAAGTTAGACATTGTCATCTGAAAGACACCATCTTCCAACTCAGAAGAAGTATGTCTTTCACTTAGTGCACAAGAAATCATAACAAATAAATGAATGCAGTCCATATAGATTTTTAATATCCTCCGGAAAAATGTCTCCTTAATTCATATCAATCACTGTACTGTATAAAAATAGATAATGCTCATTCTCAAACAATACATTGTGCTGCTACCTGGGATTCTGAGCTTTGTTTTTTTGTCTTTTGTTTTGACAATAACAGAAGCATTATAATGCTAATTTGAAAGGAGAGCAAGTAGCAGTGCTTGCTAATATGCCTTAATACTGTGATTGTCAGAGTGGAGCCCACAAACTACCTACAGCCAGAATTAACAAGATGACTGTGAATGATCTTCAGTTCTGCCCCAGTGAATGAGACAGGTAAGGGGCTTTATAACTTATGCCGTCACAGATATTAGTGTGAATTCTATTTGTAGCATGACTTGTAAACACTGTTCTAGCTGGGGGTTCCCACAGCCAATGTACACGGTATCTCAAAACATCTTCAAACACCAATGGCCAGACTGCACGCCGAATCAATTAAATCTAATGCTGGGTCAAGACCAAAGAGTTCTGATGAAGAAATATATTTACATACCAATGATAATATTTCTTACTTATCTAAAATTAAAATTTGACTAGAGAAAGTGTAATTTTATTTGTTAAATCTGCCAACCAAAGTTGTAGGCTTATAATTTTTCACTTTAGGGAAACACCGAGCTAGTGCTGGCAGAGGTGAAATGCTGCAGCGCAAAGCAGGCAAGTCAGGAAAACACTCAGCGCACTTTGATGACTTCATAGATTTTGTTTCCCCCAAAATATTCATAGGATTTGATGGGTTCAAAATTAAGTATATAATAAATTAAATGCCTCAATATAAGGTGTATGTCTTGCTTGTAAAGTAGTATATTTTTAATTTACAGGTAACACATACATTTTTAGGTTCAACACAATTCTAATATACTTACACATATACAATCACATAACCAGATTTTTCCATCCTCTCATATGTTTATCATGTCCATGTGTTGGGAACATTTATGTTCTTCTAATTATTTTAAATTGTGTATTAATCTGTTGTAGGCTACCATTACCCTGCCCAGTAGGGCAATTAGAACAATATAGTTAAAACAGTAAACATCTTCAACAATATAATAGATAATATGCGAGTTCTTAAATTTGGTTCCATAATTACCTATGCTTTTTTATCATGAGTGAATTGTATTCTGCATTTTTAAACTTTTCACTCTCACAAGTGTCCCCAATAGGAGAGAAGTCACAGTGGCTCCCTCTTTCAATGCAATACACTCTTCACTTTAGTATATATATAAGGTAGCATAAAATAGTGATATTTCCTCTTTAACAAAAGACTGAGAGCATTTAGACATTTCCTCGTGGTCCAGTGACTAGAATCCAAATAGAATAAACACAGACACATACAACAATAATGTGTTTGCACAGTAAAGAAAATGAAAGGTTCTGGATGTAGATGCTGTAGCCAGTGAGGTCAGAACAGTAAGACTGATGATAACCACCAAATTTCTGAGATTTTGAACTCATCCAGTACTGCCTTCCTACCTTTGAAACAGAAATATAGCTTACAAATCACACTATATTACATTTAAACTAACATAAAAATAAAATCATTTTATTAAAAAAGAATTTTAATGTTACTAGATATAAAAGGAGGCTTCAGATGTTGGCAAGAATGTGGTAAAGAAGAATGCCTATGCACTATTGATAGAAAAGTTTGTTCAGCACCTATGGAAATAAATATAGAGATCTCACAAAAAACTACCAATAGAAATATCATAACAAGCTAGCTGTAGTCTTCCAGGTATACATGTGCAAAAAACAAAAGCAACAATCAAAATAGTCAAGTTATGGGGTTAACCTCAATCTTCATCACAAATGAATGAATAAAAAAATGTGATATATATTTCTGTAATATATATCATATATGACATATACATCATATATATCACGTATGTGTATATCTAGCCAGACTTACAAAACAAATACAATTTGTGGAATTTAGATTTTATAATTTAAAACATGATGTGAAAGCAACTGAATGATTTTCAAAGAAGAAGAAGGCAAGAAAAAGAAGAAACAGTAATGGAGTAAATGAATTAATTCAATAAATTTTTAAATTCCCATAATATGAAGCTGTCAAGTGAAAACCATTATTTTGTACAATTAATATATGCAAATAATAGCAAGCTTAAAAATGTGTAAATGTTACCACCTCATTTGAGTCTCAAAACAAACATATATCCTTCTGATACATATCACCCCTTGCTTTATATGAGCACCTAAGATTCTCCATTACTTTCAGTGAAAATAGTTATTTAGACATGGGTATTATATTTATTATTAACAAATGAACACCATTACCACAAATGTGCTGGAGGATACATTGGTGTTTGTGACAATTTTAAGGGCTTGTTATCAAGTACATCATGTCTTTCTTCAGGACAACTAAATCATTTGCCAGATTTAATAAGTAAAATATAGGTTGCTTGGTTAGGTTTAAATTCCAGAAACATAGGTGTTCTGTGTTCTTCCCTTCACAGGAGAGCTTAATTGGACATTTTAAAATTACAGTGTGTTTACAGAAAGGAAAAAGTTCTTAGTGAGCTCCAGACTATTAAATGACCATTAAATGTGAAAATTTCCTGCCCACAACCTAAGCTATTATCAGATCTGCAGTTCATTAATTCTTGGGATATCCACAGTTTATAATTCTCCTAGCATCTCTGTCAAGATAAAGGTTAGAATTTAATCAGCTAAAGCTCTTAATTTTTATAAATACTTCATTTGTGTTGTGAGTAGCATTTGTGAAGGTGGCTTAAATTTCCTGGGCTAAGAACATGATTTTTAGTTTATCATCTATTATTTACACGTTTTACATTTAATCTGGAAGTTAAACTACACCACAGTACATATTAAGTTCATGAAAAACACACTTTGGATTTCTCTAAATATCAAGCTATGTCCCACAGCCCATGAATATATTCAGGACCACAGCCAGATGTTTACAGATTTATCAATAACTAGCAAGAAAAGGAACTGAGAGACGGTTTCAATTTGAAGTCCACTGACAACTCTCTGAAGATGACAGCTTTTGGTCTACTCAGCACATATTTATTCATAGTTTTTGACCTTCAAAGATTTAGGGGAAAAGGTTGAAATGTTGAAAGGTCTAATAATTGAGTAAAATCTATCTCTAGAACATGAAATATTATTGGAAAATCCATAAATAGCACCAAGGTGGTGTCAAACAACAAAAGCACTTAAATTTTCCTGTCTCTTCTCCTCCCCCTTAAATAGTAACATGAGCTTATTTTCTGGCTCAAACCTTATACTGCCTTAAGACATATTTTTATACCACCAAAATTAAGATTAAAGAAAGCAAAAATATTTGACAAATCTCTTAACAGAGATGTATCTAGCTAAAATTTGAGAAAGAGTGGAATTGTCTCCTTGGGAATAAGTTTATGTGCCCAGAAATATTAGAAGAAGAAAATACTTATTTGACAAGAAACCGGATGCTATCATGACGCCCTATTTTTTCTATCAAAGCCTCAGAATTGCATTCCAGTTCTACATGGTGCCGAGTCCATTCTATTCTAGGTGTCATGCATTGTGCTGAGATTAATATTTAAGGCATTTTATTCTATTGTGTAGTACTAATCACCTTCATAACCACAGAGGGAATGAGCAATGGTAGATCAGAGTGGATAACTAAGGATGAAGGAAAGGGCTTATGTATTTTCACTTTACCAATGAGAACAAAACACCAAGCAGGGTCCTAATTGAGGGTGAGGGTTGTATACAGATCTAGAAAGTTGGTCTGGAAAGTTCAAAGCAAAAGAAAGACAGATAAACATGAAAACTTTTGCCGGGGAAACAAGTATGTGTTATGATTATATTGGCCTCAAGTGTAGCCCTTGGCTACACTTAGGATTATTTTGAATGTTGAGTGCAATTTACTGATGACTATAAGGTTGTAAAGAGACAACAACCAACAAATACATCAAAAGGTATGGAAGGAAGACCTCCAGCTTTGCAATGGGACCATGTTGGCTACAGATCAACCTTGGCCCCTGACTAAGAAAGCATGTGTAGAAGATATAAGGAGAAACTGAGGTAGCTTACTGCTGCATGGCTATTCCCCTGGTCTGCTCCTATTGCTACTGCAAACATAGAATGCTTTCTGCCACACAGAATCACTAAAGGTGGATGACTGGAGTCACACGGCAGGTCAGACAGCAGGAGCTTCAGGGGGTTGGAATGTTAGAAAAGCCACGCCTGTGACGTGACCTGGGAAGATCTCCTAGGAATCAGAAAGATGGCTGTAATGCTGTAAAGATGAGGACAAGCAGAGTTGCAGAGGCAGGGCCTACAGAACAACACCAAGGAACACTTCAGAGACCATCTGCTTGCTTCAAAAACCGTATGTAAGGAGCCTGGAGGAACCATCTGGGGAGATGAAAAAGGACCTAAAGTACAGAAAGACTAGAATGCCTGATTAGCTAGGTGAGGCACTTGAGCTCACCGACCAAAGGTGACCCACCAACTAGCCACCCCAACATCATCTAGGAACTTGCTGAAGTGCAGGTGGCCACAAGCTCCCCAGACCTCCTGAATTATAGTCTACGTTCACACAAGCTCTCATCGGGTCCTTACAAATGCCAGTGCTGGAGAAATATTACTTCTGTATCTATTTGGATCCCCTTGTCATTAAAGCTGAAGTTGAACTCGGGAGTCTCTGTTTACAACATGCATCCCAGACGAGTTTTAAAGCATGATGCCAAAGTTGGAAACATTAAGAAGGATGATTGAAATATTTCACTGAAAAAAATTACAAAACACAAAGTGCAAAGGAATCATACGGTGAATAATATCAAAGGCCAAAAAAGCTCCTAAAGATGCAAAAATATTTATAAGATGAACAAAAAACATGTTGTATGAGAACAAAACTGGGTCACTGGTTAAGAGCACTGACTGCTCTTCCAAAGGTCCTGAGTTCAATTCCCAGAAACCATATGGTGGCTCATAACCATCTGTAATGGAATTAATTACACTCTTCTGTTGTGTCTAAGACAGTGACAGTGTACTCATATACAATAAATAAATAAATAAATAAATAAATAAATAAATAAATCTTTAAAAAAGAACAAAACGGTCAAAAATAAAGAAACAAGGTATATTTGGGAGAAATATTAAAAATTAATGATCAAAGTTTATAAAAGGGATACTGAGAAGAAAAGAACTGCTGTCAACCAATGAGGAAGAGTGAAACTTCATTCACATCCAGCAAAGACATACTAAAGTCAGGCTTTAATTTTTCCTCTATTGGTATTCCACTTCCTGACAGTGGTAGTAAATATAAGCCTGTATTTTCTGCATAACCATTTGTCAGTATTTACTAAACAAGCTTTAAAATGCATATAAGCTTTACCTGGCAATGCCACTTAAAAAATATGTTAATTAAATGTAAAGTTACTGTTTATTAAAACAATCAAAAGTAGAAAACATGTGGAATACTCCTTAACCATTAAAGTCTATGATGTCAATATAATATGTAATTATTAATTTAATGGTTGTTCATGACATTTTATGTCATGCTTACAAGAAGGCAGATGAATATGTGGGAACTTTATTATTTATCATGCGTAAAATGGGAACAATGTTATACATTTAATTCATATAAATGTTATACATTTATAAAATTCTCAGCATCACTTAGGTGGATGAATTTCAAGAGATTTTCACTTACATTTCACGAGTAATATATAGTTTCCTGTAACATGTATGTATCTATTACTAAAACACTTGTTGATAGAATTAAAAATAAATAATTATAACTTGAAAGAGGAAAAGAAAACTGAGGGCAGACATACAACATATTCCAAAGGGTTCCTCCTAGCAGACACAAAACTGGTTTTCTTGTGTGGTCCCTTCACAGGACCGCTTACAAAGGGACAAAAAATAAGACACATTGTTACATCATTGGCTGACTTGCATTCCATTGCTGGGTCAACCTCCTCAACTATCCAAGGAAACACAATGTGTTGAATATACACAGAAGCTACGTTCAACATCTGGTTAGGGAAGGTTACCTGTGGTTTCGTCTAGTTATTATCAGCAAAGCCGTCACAATAGTATTATTTGATAGCAAAAAAATATATAATGATGGCTGTTTTCCTTATGCCAGGGAACTTTTAATAGGTAAATATTAAATCTATAAGATATACAGCATGTTTTAGGTAGGTAATATGGAGTGGACAAACCAAGCTAACATCAAATTTACTTCACATAATGTTTACAGTTAAAACACTTAAGACTATTCATTTGCCAAATGTTATCAATGTTCTAATCAAATTATCAATGTCATAAGAGGAAATTGATCTTTTGTTTTGTTTTGTTTTTTGAGACAGGGTTTCTCTGTATAGCCCGGGCTGTCCTGGAACTCACTCTGTAGACTAGGCTGGCCTCGAACTCAGAAATCCACCTGCCTCTGCCTCCCAAGTGCTGGGATTAAAGGCATGCGCCATGACCACCCGGCTCGAAATTGATCTTTTGAACTTATTCCTCCCATCTAACTGAAGTTTTCCATCACTAGAGTGGCATTGTCCTGTTACTCATGCTCTAAGGACCACCTGTCTAAGCTCTGCATCTATCAGTACAGCATATTGGGATTCACATGTGAGTAAGCCATGGACATTTTATGCCTAGCTTGTTTTAGTAAACTAAGTATGCGTCTACAAAGAATTATATCCAGAAGACATGATATAAAAAAGAAGGAGCCCTCATCATTTTCAACAGCATGTATGAGTCTGAAAAATATATTATGAGGACTTTTGAGTAAGTCCCATGTCTGTGATTTTTTTTCTGGCCAATCTTTTCATAGACATGAGTAGAATATTTATTTAAACACTAATGTGACCATCGTAACCATGTCTATATACATTGGTGGCTGCAGCATAGGTAACAGTCTCACAAGATTGTGGTGGAAACCAAACTGAAATCATAAATTTATAAAAGCCTGAAAGATTAAAACACAAGTGCAGAGACTATAGTGAAGATCGTTGCTGCCTACTTCAAACAAGAATTTCACTCCCAGAATCATAGTATCATGTAAATTCAACTAACAAGCAGTGAAGCATGAATCTGGTGGGCATCTTTAAATAGCCAGATCATTCTTAGCAAATGTTATTGACCTTGAAAGAGCAATCCAGAAAGATTTATCAGAGGCAGGTCAAGCAGACAGATTCCACAATGGAGATTGAGTGAAATCCCTCTTTGCATAAATTGGTGGGTTTTGTCCCTGTAAGATTCAAAATGTAAATATTTGACATGCCATTCTCCGTTTAAGAATCCATTCCTAAGCCACCATCACTTGCTTAAATAGTAAGGACTGTGGAACCTTGTGTCTGCAATTCAAAGAAGCTACCAGCAGATGGCAACGTTGCCTTGTTGAGCAGTGTCACTGGCCCTTGTGATAGGGCTTAAAATACTAGATGTTCCATGAATGTGCTCCCTGCATGTGGCGTTCATTTCTACAAGCAACATGATGAGACCTCCAGAAGTTAATATGAAAGAAGAGAGAAGTGTACAAAAGCATATAGAAAAGTTGTAGGTAGTAAATATTCGTTTCCAAATACAAATAAGTTGGTAAAACATCTATAGCTGTTTTGGCAGTCTCATACTTACCTCATAGTTGATTGTTACAATTATTTTTGTATCAATCTACAATTATTTTTGCAGTCTATATTTTCTCTATACCCCCAGAGATTTCACTAGTCTCATTTCTTCCAGGTCTACCTACTCAAATTATTGTGAATTTTTAAGTATCGTTCTATGATACTTAAAAATTTCTTCCTGGTCTGCCTACTCAAATTATTGTGAATTTTAAAGTACCGTTCTATGATACTTACAAGCAAGTGAACTGATGTCCTTAATTATTTCTAAGTAGAGGTGTTGACCACAGTGGTCAAGAGCTCTGGCCTCAGTGTCAAAGACTGGTGGGTCTTAAACTGTTCATCATTTACTTAGGCAAATTATTTAATCTTGTTACATCCAAGTGCCCTCAACAAGAGAATGTTAACACCTGTTTTATAGAACTAAAAACAGATCAAATGTTAAAAGTGCTACGTGTAAAAATCATAATGCCTGGCAAAGAACAAGTCCTCTCAGATTCTTGTATTCATCACTAACTATACGTACTCGAATGAACATCATCTCCTCAGTTTGAATGGTGAAATTTTTAAAAACTGAGACTTGTTGACTCACTACAATTTCATTTCCTAACCATAGAGCAATCAGGAAAGAGACTCGGTTTACCTTTAGAACTGTCTCTCAGTCCTGTGTCTTTGCTGGTATGTCTCTGATGACTGTTGAATCCCATTGGCTTGTCCTTCAGAAGACTAGTGCTTAGGGGCCTGAGGAGGGATGTTCTTACTCTTGTATAAATATAGTACTGTCTTAAGGAGATACTTATTTCACAAGGTCACTTCTTTTAGTTATCTTTCTGAGCATAACAAAGACTTATTAAAACAACTGCTCATCATCATTTTCTCCCTTCTAACTTTTTTCCACTTCACCACCTTTTGTCTTAGTTTATTATCTTGTTACAGTCCTCAGATTAGTCAGCCATTTGAAGTTAGCATTATGTAGTTAACCTACTGATCCCAGAATGTTCTAGGTGAAAGGCCTAGTATGTACACTCCCTCCCTCATTCTCTTCTCTCCGTGCCCCTTCTGTTACCTTGCAGTTACAACTTAAAGAAGAGCAAGTTATAATTCCTCTTCAAAGCCCATTGAACAAGATGCTTACATTGTATCCTGGCTGAAATCCACTGTTCTGTTTTATAAGCCTAACCTTTGCAACCCAACTAGAAATCATCATGATCCTTCCTTGGGACTGCAGTACACATCTCTGCTGTGTCCACTAAATTGCCTCTGTATGTTTAACAGAGAAAAGATATAGTATCAAGTAAGAATTGTTTGCATTAAGGTCTAGTCTGCATGTACTAAAGTTTGGTAATGATGTGTTCTTGAATCTTGCTTCTCTCTAGCCTGCTCTGCTACAAGCTATTATAGAAGGAGTGCTGTCTCCACCATAAATAAACATTGAGTGACAAAGTAATTCCTTACCCAAACTGTAGTCTCTCCCAACTTCATATCCTATCAGAATCAACTCCAATACTCTCCTTGCACCCGAGAGCCTGCATTTCTAAATAACAATGTATAGTCAGACCCCAAAAGGTTTCATGGAAAAGACAACAAAATTATTACCCATAACCTCCACAGTAATAAGCCTAGGAAGTCAAACCATAATTTCTGTAAGAATCATCCAAAGAAGATAAAAACTTAACCCAGATGAGTAAGTTACAGCTTCCTTGTTTGTTGTCTGTGCCCTGCCTTTATCCCTGGACCAATCAGATAAAACTAAATATGATCCTCAGCCAGTCACATGAGATATCTCACCTCTATCTCCAGCATCTCTGGGCCAAAATACATAGTTAGAGCATATGCGGATTTATCGTGTCTCTAATCATCCGCCTACCCATTAATCAATTGCATTAAGTACTATTTACCTGAAGATTTTAGTCTTTCATACAGAAAAGGGATGGTAGCTTTCTATTTCAGTTATCGACTCCTAATAAATACCTCTGTTGATTCTCACTTGAGAAGGTTTTATTATCTGGGGGTTTCTTTGGGATACTTTCTTCATTTCTCTTTGTTGTTGCCTATAACTTTTCACCAAGGGTAGCATGCAAGGAAACATCCCATGCTGTGCTGCTTATGACTTCTGGAGTTCATACCAATATCAACACCAGCGATGGCTTCTGCTGTCTCCCTGAAGTCCCTCAGATACTTATTGTCACTTTGGTGTCTTGGTTTAGGGTCCATTGGCTTGATGTCCCTAGCTCATTATTTGTATACCTCCTTCTGTTTTCTTTTGTGCTTATATTTGTGTTTTGTCCAAAAGTGTTCTTAGGAGTAAGGAGCACAACCATAGGATAGAATCCAGGTCCTGTAAGCCTGCTGATTTAACTGGTCTCAAGACTGATGATTGCTTAGTTCTTCACCGACCTGTATACATCTGTACAAGCATTACTGTGGCTCACCAATGAAAGAGAAGGATATTACTTATGTTCATTTCCAAATTTTCCCTTAGCTTATCTTTGATCAAGACAAATGTTTTCTTTGTTTTCTGCACAGCAGGCAGAGTACATGACCTGCATCCTTTGGCAGCTGACTATTTGGGGGCCTGGTACTTGGAGTTTCTACAGAAGCATCTCACTTGAGCGATCATGATCTGGTTTCTTAACTGATGTGTCCATGCATTTCCATCTCAACCCTAATTCTCCAGTATAGCATCCTAAATAGCAGGAGGCTCCAAAAAGAAAGTGAGAGTCTCAGAGTTCTCTCAGAGGAACATGTGGCTGAAAGTATTGCTGCTCATCTGAGAAGACTGAAGACAAAGAGAGTAACGTTTTCCAAACCCAATATGGACAATGTCCTATTGCTATATAGAGGAAGGACATCAATTGTAACTCTCATTTAAAACAATCCTTTAACCAACAAGCTAAGGCACAATCTGACACATTGTTTAGCAAATAAAATGCAGTTTCCTAGCTGTCCCTTGCCTTCCTTATGTTTCACGGGCTTCCTAAGACTTGGTTCTTCCTTCTTCATTTTTACCCCTCCAGCCTTGTCATCTCCTCACTCTCTTTCTCTTTATATAGACTTTCCCCAGATGATTTTAGGAGTAATTTGTCAAATACCAATTGTCTTCAAGACCCATTTCCATATACTAAGTGATACAGCCAGCTCTAGAATTATACCCCAAATATAAGCAAAACTAAAAACTATAGTTAGAGACTTTTCAGAACACAGAAAATACCATCAAGCATACATATAAAAATTTGAAATTACTTGTGATGACAACTTGGAAAAAATGTTAATTAGACCTAAGTTCCAAACCCTAAGTCCTAAGCAGAAATTTTGATTAGATTGTTCCTATAAGGACCTTTCAAATTTGTCTTTTCACAGTAATGATGTGGCATGAAAAGAGTAAAAAATTGGGGGGGGGGTAAAAGTCCCTACCTGTTGATAAAGTAGGAGGGGTTATCAATCATGCATTTAGGAAAATAAACTATAGGGCATTTTCAGGATTTTTAAAAATTCCTTTTTGCAACATTTGGGAGTTAAAGAAGGTAATAACAACCTTCCTAATTTTGTCAGTGAAGTAACACATGAAATTGAAGAGAGAGACATTTTGAGACAAAAATTAGAAGGGGAAAATGGCGTTGAATGATTCCTGTGTGACATTTAGGAAAGACTTTTGAAGAAAAATAAGTCAAGGATCAAAATAAACTTAAAGTACAGCATCTCAAACAGATACCATTCTGATGACCATTTTCTGACAAGGACACTTGTTCTCAGTAACAGAAGAGACACTGGAAACAAAAAAAATGATTCCATCTTACAAAAGAAATGCCAAATCCAAGAAAAATCTCTCAATTTGACCTTTGAGAGCACTCTGACAAGGGAGAAAATCATTCAACACCCTGCTTTAAACACCCAAGATGAATACACAGTAATCTAGATGACCAGCTTCCTGGCAGGACAACAGCAACTCTCTCTCTATTAACCTCTTCTACGTTTGCCCTATCTCTTCCTGAAAGTAAACAAACTGTATCAGTGGTGATTGTGAACTGTAATCCTCACAAAGCCTTTCTGCTCTGAGATCATAGCCTGTTTATTTAAAATGAGAAGACATTTCAGATGAAGTTATAACAATACATTCAAAACAGCTGTTCCTTGAGGCTCCAGAGGAGAGGACTCTTCTATGCCTAGTCACGATGAGTCTCTTAGGGTACTTTATTCCCGTTACATTTCAGGTACCTTGGATAAACACTTAGGTGCCTGGACTGTTTTCCAGTGGGTGCTAGAACAAATTGCCGCAGACGTAATGGCTTAACAGAATACACATCAGGTGTTCTACAGTTTCAGTCCTAGAGTACAAAATGCATCTCATTGGGCTGAAATTGAGGTGTCACTGGAGCAGTAATTCTATAGACTCAACAGGGTTGGTGGGGGTACAGAGCTTGCACTTTCAAGTTTTGCCTTAATGTTCCCATTTGTTGTATCACAGTCCCTTACTCAACCTTCAGAATGACCAGTGAAGTTTCTTGAAATGCCTACCTGTGACTTTCTTCTTCTCTTAAGAACTGTGTGATTACATTGACTCTCCAGCACCTCTACCACTGATAATCTTGAATAATTATCTTCTTCTCTTGGTCAGCTGATCATCAACCTTAAGACTACCTCCAAACTGGAGGCCACCCTGCTGAAGATTATAACATATTCACAACCCTAGAGAGTAGAATGTGATCATTTTGAATGGTTACTATTAATCTGTTATCCCAAACTTATTTTTATATCTTACAGGCTAAAATTTCTGTTACACAAAATACCTGGAATAGAATCTATTAAAATCCAAGTAGATTCTACCAAATACGTCTCAAAAATTCTCCTAACATACTTTGAAGCCAGAATCAAAGCATAAAGTTCATTATATGATAAAAGTTTTATGTGAAAAGGAATTTACTTATCCTGTGCTAGTTGTTATAAATGTTCCCATGCAGCCAAAAAGAAAGCTAACAAGTAAGCTACTGATATTCTTCATCAATATATTGGAGCCATTAACATCATACCATCCCTTTCCTATAATACCTAGCTCAAATAACATCCTCAGTTTCCAAATGAAACTACTTGCCATACTATAGCAGCTCTTTGCTCTGCTCTCTTTCAGGGGTCTGAAATAGGTAAAGTTGTCACCTTCCTCTGTTGGAGATAGCAATACACTTACCGGAACAGTAAAATCTTAGTTGTTTGCTAAAACCTTCCTCTCATTTTTCTGAAATTCTCAAATAAGCATTCAAATATATAAACCTCCCTCTTATCCCATTCCTTTACAGTGTGGAGATGATATTCTACTTTGTCCAGAGGGCAGTGAAACCAGTTAAAAGTTTTGCTTTAGCAGAATAAGACACAGCATCTCAAAAGACAAATTATAACTGTGACAAGTCAGCCCATCACGTAGAGTGCACCTTGTTGATAGAGGGGAAGATACTCCCTGATAAAGATTATGCAAACTTATCTCCCTAACAAATGACAATTTTAAGCATCATTAGGTTTTATTGGGTGCAGAGTTTTTCTGTAAGTGCATTGTTATGAATTGACTCTAACTTCAGTAAGAAATCCTCTGAGTGTCAACCACAAACACATTTCCTGAGACCAAAAGAAGGTTCTTTGTTTATTTCCGTTTGTATTGCTTCTGCTTTTGCCTTTGGTCTAGCATTCAAACCAAGCGTCTTATGAACACTAGGGTCTAACATATGGTTATATCTTCAGACCATGTTGGCTTCTTAAAGCTGTATTGATTGCGTATGCTTGACTACAAAAGATTCCTTTAAGTATCTGTGCACAAGTGATCTAGACAATGTGAGTTTTAAATTCAGTTTCAGGAAAAACATAAAAAAGAAAAAAAAACATTGCTTTCTGTAATCTTACCTTTGCCCCAATTATAAAGGTTTAACCCTTACCTTGGGGCAATAGCATCTATAGGTGCTAAACTTCACAATGTTTCTGGACTGTTCCCCAGCACCCTGCTTTGACATCATAGCTCCTGTCTACACATACAATGCAGAAACTTTTAAAAGAAAATAATAATAATAATAATAATAATAATAATAATAATAATTTTAGCCAACCATTCATAAGACACTGATTTTTTTCTCTTTCTAACATTAATATTACTATTTGCTCTAAGAGATGCCTAGATCCTGCTGCCCTCCTGCTTTTCCTAGAAAAAAGGGACACTCTTCAATGATCTTTCCTAGATTGAAGAACTTTCTATATTCACACTGAATGGTGATTCCCATTTCAAGTCTTAACCTAGCATTGCTTAATAATAGCTATTGTTTGGTTTTTATTATTTATTTTGTTTATTTGTCTGTTAGCCTTGTCTCAAACTAGAGTTATCTGGGAAGAGGAACATCAATTGAGAAAATGCCTCCCTTCAGACTGTCTGTAGACAAGTCTGTAAAAATTTTTCTTCTTCAGTTTTTGCAGTGAGGAACAGCTCATTGTGGGCAGTGCCACTGCTCAGTAGGTGGTCCTAGGTGGTATAAGAATACATTGTGAGCATGTCACGGGGATCAAGGCATTTAGCAGTGTTCCTCCATGGCTTCTGCTCGAGTTCTTGCTCTCATTTCCCTCAATGATGAATTATGATCTGAGACTTTTCAGATGAAACAACCACTTCCTTCCCCAAGTTTCTTTTGGTCACAAATTTATCACAGCAATAGAAAAGTATCCAGGACAGAAAAAGTCATATTTCAAGCAAAATATACGGATGCCTCAGAAAATAGTTTTTATCCAGTAACTTTGACCAAAAGCCCTAATTTCTGGTTGATTGAGTCTATTCATTTATTTGGTTCTTTTTGTTTTCTCTTTAAGCTTTGCTTTATGCTTCCTATAGAATGTTGTTATGAACAGTATATATCTCTTCATAATGTGTTATGGCATTAAATATTCATTCTTTAATCATTCCTAGATTGCCCCATAAAGTAGCTACTACCTTCTACCTTGGAGATTCCTCTATAACTAACATATAACCAAGTCCTTTGATAAAGGTATGAGAAATATTAGTCTCATCAGAAGACATCACAGCGATTAATAGTTGACTCCATATTTACCTCAACAATAAAGCCTGTCTTAAAATTATTATCTCCTGTTTATCATAACCAATGTAATTCTAAATACTATCCATAATACTTACTGTAGAATGGCTCAATTACTTGATATATGGGGGAGAGTAATAGAAATTAAAATATGAGCCCTAGTTACTATAATACAGTGTTGCCAATGATATCAAAAGTGATGCCACCATGTCTCTCAAATTGCCCACTTTTAGCTGTTATTTTTGTTATGACAGCAGTGTCAAGTCCTGTTCAGCTAAAAATAATTCCTACAGCACTTTCAGAGTAATAGTCTAGGACATTCTTCACACAAATCCCAAATCTGCAAATAATTAAGTCAAGAAATTCTGACTTAGACGTGAGTTCTAACATAGCCAGCCTTTCATCTCAGAGCTACTACCTGAGAACACTACTAATTCCACTTCTGTGTTAACTATCAGAACAGTGGTGCAAGCAGTAAGAATTGTACACACACACACACACACACACACACACACACACACACACACACACTGCTAGTGGGCCATTCCACTAGACAAAAGAACTGGTATGGTTGAGTGAGCTCAGACTCCCTGGAATCTCAGAGACTTGAGATTGTCAGGAGTCAACCTGCTCCCCCCTCCCATTTCCGCACCTGCTCTGGGACACATAACCATGACACCACACTGAGAGGACCATGGGCAATCAGTCACATAAGGAAATACCTGGTGTTCTTCCCCCAAGTAAATAGAACATCACTAACATCTCAAACTGAGCCAATAGGAAACATTTACCTTTAAATCCCACCCTACTCCTCAATGTTTATATAGTCCCTGTCTACACAAAATAAAGCACATAAGTTATCTTACCAAGGATCATCTGAGAGTGGCCACTTTTCAGTGCAATGTAATACTTGGGGAAGAGTTCTTTCTCCAGAAGCACTCATCACTGGATATTGGACCTCCCTAGCTATCCAGCACCTCATGGCACTGCCATGGTAGCTGATGAGAAACCCAAGATCTGCCCTGCTCAGATCTTCCAAACACCCTCACTTCTCTTGTAAGAGCTATAACACACTCAACATTCCCGGCTAGAGCAGAATTCCATTGAACCTATTCTTCCTGACTCCATTTCACCTTTCAGATAGACATCAGACAACACACACACACACACACACACACACACACACACACACACACAGAGAGAGAGAGAGAGAGAGAGAGAGAGAGAGAGAGAGAGAGAGAGAGAGCTGTAAAAAAGGTACTACTAATTTAAATAGAAGTTGACATAAAGGAGGTCTATCAGTCTCAAGTCACTGGAGGAATCAGTGAACAAGCTAATTTTCAAGATTCTCAGTGATTATCTCTGGTGACATCCATGTCATTGCTAATACTTCCTGCTCTATATGACTCAATGAAACAAGAAAGACAGAAAAGACTATATTTTATACTTGATAGAAAACTACCTGAATTGCGAAGGTGATCCTCTTACTAACTCTTTGGGATTTGTTCTCATGACCTGACTTGAGGGTTTCTCGTTCATTGATAAGTTTCCTGGCTACAAATCATCTTAGAAGGACTAACATTCCTTGGTTTTGCTTTCATGTAGACGGTCAGTTGCAACCTACCTAGGAACTCAGATGTTTCAGTGTATCATTTCTCTCATCATTTGATAGCCATAATAATACAATAGCAAAAAGGCTAAGATATTAGGAGACAAGAAGAACTGGGCAATCTCTGATGAGTGAGGTCTTGATCTTTAGTCCCCTAGGAATCGGCAAACCACCTACAAGTAACAGAATAACCAAAAAGTGGGAATAAAAGAATCCATAAGTAGGAAATAGCAATAGGTACAATAGAATCCCAGATCATAAACTCTTCGTCAAACTTTATTCAACTTTCCTTACTTTCTTACTTCCAAAACTAGACAGACAAAGCCATACAGGATCCCATTAACATAAGATTCTTCACTTTAACTTAACCTACTATTAATGTTTCATCATGCCAACAGTATCTAATCACAGTAGATGAAATCTAGAGTCTTTGCTGGTTTTTTCCTTCAGTTTTCTCAGTTTTTGCCCGCCTTCAAGCCCCTGAAAAAAAAAATGTTCCTAGTGATAGCTGTAACAAGCACTGAATAAATGTGTTAATTTGGATAATATTAACTCCTTTTCACATATTTACTTCCTGTCTACAAGCAACTAAACATGTTAAATACTAGCAAGTCTTTTGGTAATGTAGAAAATGCACAACTTAGTAATTACTAGTTCTGCCATTCATTACAGATTGAATCTTGGAAAGTTAATTAATACCTCTAATTCTTTGTACTCTTCTGAGAAATGATGGTAATGCAATTACCCGTATCAATAAAGTATAATGACTAAGTGTGATATATATGGACATATTTGTTCTATTGTCTGGTGCATACGTGGCCAATAAGGATCGATGCTGCTGCTCCTGCTGGTGGTGGTGGTGACAGTGAAGTTTCTTATGTTTTAAATTTTGGATGATAACTGTATCCTGCAATTTTCTACATCATATGCCCACAGGCAACATTCCATCAAGCACTTTTAAAATAAATGTTGCAAAATCTAGTCATGATATCATATTTCTCCTTAAAACTTCCTCAATACTGTGAGCTTAGAGGCATTGCAGGTGTGGCTGCTGGGTTACATGTGCATCAGTAAATGGCAGAGAGGAGAGAGACTCTGACCTGTGAATGATTAGTAGCCCAACATTCCTGGAAAAAAGTAAGTCTGAGACAACCACCAGCCTAGCTAGCCTGAAATGACCACCAGTCCAGCTCTATAATACACAGGTAGGACCAAGCATTCCTGAGACCACTCTGAGTACTGGAGTTACTATAGGGAGCGAGTAAGTGGTAGAGAAACGAGAAGAAAAAGATGAACAAAAGAATGTGGGCACAGTGAAGAGAGGCAGAACTGGGGATTTAAGGGTAGTGAGTACCTGGTTGATGCCACCTGGGACCAATATGGAGTCCAGGCCTGTGCTGTCACTAGGGGTCATGTTTGGATTCTTGGCCCTGCAGCATTAGAAATCTGTTACCACCAAAGGTTAGGCAGATGTCCCATTCTAGGTTATCCCTATGGCAAATATTAATGTCTGAGAACTATCCAGAGCTGGCCACACTCCTCACATGGGCATCATGGAGAGCTGGCCCTAATCTCTAGCCAACTGAAGTATTCAGGTGAGAGGCATAGCAGATTGCAGGAGTTGTGGGTGAGCAATCCCCAAGAATATTATCATGGGAGAGCTGACCCTGCCACTCAGCTCCTGTGTGGTGACCTGGCTGGCCAGCTCAGATACATCTTGGGCCCATATTCAGGGCTATGAATTGGCCCACCCTCAACATCTACTCCATGGATAAACTGCTGGAACAAGTGAAGGAGCCAGTCCTACTGATGCAAAACTATTAGATATCCATGACACAAGGATACAACAGGATATTCAAGAGGAGCTCTGGAGAGGTTCCAGTATTGGTGAAGTAGCAGAAACCAGAGGCCTCAGAACAGATCAATGGGTCATTACAATGATCATTTGAAAGCAAAGAAATGTCAAGAGTCACACTGTGACCAACTATAGCTTTCACAATAAAACAATTTCCCCCATTGTTAATATGGTAAGACTATTGGTGAAGACACCACTCATCTTGGTTACCAGATACAGAGAAATCAAGCCAAAATTGAGCTTGAAATCTTCGACCTCATAGATAGCTTTAACATCACCAAAAGATGCTATAAAGGTATGAACAGTCTTAGTCATCTGTGAACCTTATGAACTGTAATACTAATCTGCTGGGCAGAGTGCTACTCAAAGATATAATAGTGGCACAACTGGTAAGAAAACAACCCAAATCCATGCCTGAAGTTCTAGGTACATTGGAGAAGAGGTTGTATAAAGGATATAAGAGACAAAAGACAGGGAGAAAGTCTATAAAATTCTGTCTTTGGGGCATGAAAACAACCATTCAAATTATAAACACACAACTATGGGTTGCCTATACCATCTCTGTACAAATTTGGTTCTATTGACAATCAGTTATGGATAAGGGAGGGACTCATAGGACCCTATCATTCTCTGATGAAAAATTGGCCTTTAATTGATTCTAGGAGAAGGAAATTCATTGTCTTCAGTTATGTACCCACTGATGAGCCTACTGGGCTCCACTGGATTGTTTTGAACTCATAGTCACACAGAGTCATTGAGTAAGTGCAGCGGCTCAGGAAATGAAAGAAAAGAATCTTGAGTGTAGCAGGGACTGGGGAGGGTGTTCCGAGCATGGAAGATAAGATAGATAAGAGAGTAGGGATTGAGAGTAATTAGAATTAATTATATGAATGTATAACATTGTCAAAACTTAATTTAATAATATGCACCATCCTTATCTTTTGTAAGTTTTTACTATATTTTTATTAATTTAATTCCAAATGTATGATCTATTTAGTATTTACAATTTAGTTTTTGTACAGTAAAGAGAATTATAGTAAAGTGCTATCATGAGAAATACCCATATGGTTCACCTACTCAATGTTACAAATATCTTTTAAATATTTTCAAAATATTTTCCAGTTTCCTGAGAAATCGTTATGGGGTCTTCTCTATCCAATTTGATTGTAAAGTTCAGTTTATATGCTGAGAATTGTTGATGGGTAGTTACCAGTAAACTGAAAAGGTTTTTTAGAGGCTGCATATTTACGAAAACTCCTTCCCTCTCATCCATCATCCTCTGAGCACATCCTGACCACTGTCACCATCATCAGTTTTGAGCAATTGATTTTTAGGTGCAGATATTTGTGGAGAGTGGGTAAAGGAAGGTTGTTTGAACATTCCTGATTTTATGGGTCAATAACTCACCTCAATGAAAAGTCTTAATTTCACGGAGGTAAGTAAACTATACTTCTAAAATGATAAAGAGAAAGCATTTTATATTCATTATATATAGTTAAATAATTAGATGCTCTTTTCTTTTATTTCATCTTGACACACTTTCTTTTTAAACTATACTACACACACAGCAAATCAAATTTTTCGAAGCCTTATAAACAAAGTAGAAATTGGCACTCAACCATGAGTTACTACTCAAAAGTCTTAAACTCCATCATCTTTAGTATAACTCTTCATAGGGAATAACAACAGCTAAATAAAATTTAAAAATTTATGATATAGGTATTTTTCACCTAGAATATAGAAGAATAAAAAACAGAAAAGGATGCGCAAGAAGTATGTAACATCCTATTAGTTCAGCATTTTTATTAGAAATATTTTAGTCAACTTTAATATAACTAGATATGTCTCATTTTCATCTGCAAAACAATAAAATTTGCTTTCAGATGATGCATTTGCTCTCAGCAAACTGTAGGAAATATAACATGAAGTTATTCATGGAAATATGTCCAAAACCCAATGAAATCTAAATTAAATTTTCTGTATATTGGCTTAGGGCTTGATTATGTTCTTTAAGTGAAAAACATCAACTGTTCTGTTAAATACTTTACTTTTACAGGAAGATATGACTGAAGATGTAATTGCAGAACAAAAAAAAATAATTTAGTCTTGCTTTCTGCCACTAAACTGGTCTATAAATCCTTAGAAGCAATGGAAAATATCAAATGTCAAATCTTTCAATTTAGAAATTCCATTTTTCTTGGCTGATTCACAGTCTCAAGTAAGTTCTGCAAAAGAAATAGGGTCTATCATACATTAAAATATATTAAAGTTGTACCCACAGCTTTTTACACAATGTTTCTGTTTTCAATGATTAGATTATATAATTACATGTGCATATGTATTTATTTTATATCCCTATACATTAATTATTCTCAAACAATAAAAATAAACATCCCTTTTAGAAAATACAGTCATACATAATTAGTGGAAGAAGTATTTAGTAAATACATGTAAAGTATTAGTAATAAAAGAAAGTTGAAACAGTACACTGACTGCTCTAAATTCTCCTCAGCTGCCCTCTCCTGCTGTCTATTTATATAATTTATATATAATTTAAATTGTTTCAAAATTACAAAAAATATTAAAACTCACATATCTAAACTGCCATCAAGAAGTTACTCATATATTACCAATATGGTCATATATTTGAGCTGGCTATGAGGTCCCTTTTTTTATCTTAATATGCGTTTGGCATATTTTTACCACAACACTTTTATCAGAAGTAATCTTGGCATTATAATAACTTAAGTAACTAAATCTTTCTCCAGTGTTAAAATATTTTATAATCTAAATTTCAACTCTATTCAAACCCAAACAAATCTCATCTAGTTACTTAGAACTTGACTACAGTGGCTATCAAGTAATGACATATTGCCCAACACTGGGCTTCTCTTGTTTTTAATCTGGGTCATTCTTGGCAGATCTGGAGGAAAAATTAACTCATCTACAGTTATCCCTGCAAAGGTCACTACTTGACTCTCTCTTAATTCAATCAACCTTTAAGTTGGTCAACTCCATCTCCTGAGCTCTCCTCATCACTGCAGCCCCTCCTGTCTTAGAATGAGTCATCTTACATAAACTGTAACTAGAGTGGACTTCTGGGATGTCTTCCTGGTTTTGTGTGCATCTACTTAGTAACTGATTTGAACTGAGTCAAAAGGAGGCTGAGTTTTCATGAGCACAAACTAGAGTAGCATCCAAGCATATTCACAACAGTTTTAATATAATTTATTACAGTCCCTTTTCCTATCTTGCCCCTTCATTTTTACACACACACACACACACACACACACACACACATTCATTCACACAACAAAATCCATTTCACAACTGTTGAAAGCCATTTCATAAAAGTGACATTAATTCTAACTAAAAATTCAATGTGATACAATAAATATTCAATAAATAAAACATAATTAATGTTGAATATTAAATGTTGAAGATAATGGTTTTAACTTCATTAAAGTTTATTGATCAGAAAGTTAAAAAGTATAGAAGTTCTTAGATCATCTCATATCACAAACATTTCAGATATATTTATAACTTAAATAACATTTTAGAAAAATTACAGAAATATCAAAAGAAACTTTTAACATAACATTTTTAGCAGTTTGTGATAAAAAATAAATCTTCCCTAAGAACTCAGCAAAAACTAATTAGAAAAACAACATAGGCCATCCAAATTAGAAAAAATTTCTATAGCAGTGCTTTCCAATTTTCAAACATAATTAAAATTTCAATAGCCATACACTGTAATATAGTAACTACTAGCAGCATGTAGCTATTGGACACTTAAAATTTAGTTATTATGATTGTAGAATGGTTTTTAAATTTTATTTAATTTAAATGAGATCCGAATAATACTCAAATTTCATAACCCTTTATAGCTAATAGTTGTTTATTTGGATAGACATATCTAGAGAATCAAATAAAATAATATAAAAAAAGTAAAAATTTAAATCATGAAGCTAAGAACATAGTTGAGGTATGCTTATTAATTGAAACATATCTTTAAACATGAATTATTCTCAAACTAAAAAAACACAAAGATCTCTTTTAGAAAAATATAGTCATAGATAACTACTAGAAGAAGTATTTAGTAATTATGTGAAAAACAGTAATAAGATAAAGTTGAAGCAATACACTGACTACTCTAAATTCTCAGCTGTCCTCTCCTTTCATCAACTATTTTTACTAGATTTGAATTTACTTATCTTACTAATTTCTTATTGACATCTTTCTATTTCTGAATAAATTGCTTTGCCAGCAAAACTACAAATCTGAATAAAATTAGCAGTGTCTAGTATGAGCCAAAGAACACACTGTAGAAGCCACACCTCTACAAAGACAGTAGACACGCTGCTCAGTGTGTTCTTGCCTCCTTGCCTTCAATGCAGTCTGGCTACCCTCTCTGTGTCCTTTACCAGCTCTCTTCCCTTTCTTCCACGTTAGCTAATCACAATCTCTCCACTCCCTCCAATATCCAACGTTACTCTCATCTAACTGGATGTTAGATGGAGCTGAAGCTCTCCTACTTCACCAAGAAACTAAAGACCACCTGAGAACTCTCAGAATCTCCACTTAGTACAGCTTACACGTTAACTGCCTGTCTGCTCATTCCTTAGGTTTCTCTCACTTTTACTATGAATGCAGTGTTCCCACTGTGAGCCAACTATGTTGACTCTATTCACATGCTAGATTTGGCACTCTGTTTTCTATCTTGTGTTTTCTTTTCCTCATCTGTGCTTTAAAGATATATACTTGGAGACTGGGAAAATGACTAAGTGGTTAAAAGCACTTGCTGCTCTTCAAGAGGACCTACTTTTGGTTCCAGGCATCACTACAGCAGCTTACAATATCCTATAACTCCAAATTCAAGGGATAGTGGGCTCTCCTCTATCCTCCACAGGCACCAGGCATGTATGTGGTACACAAACATAGATGTAGGGACACACACATGCAAACGTCATGCACACACATATACACACACATGCACACACACATGTACAAACACACAATAAGTAAGCCTTTAAACATGCTGAATTATAGAGTATCTTATATAGAAAATATAGTAAATTTGCAAGTAGTTTCATAATGCCAGCTCTGCTACTTGCTGTTCGTATATCATATTTATACTCATTCATGTCTCCCTTCCTGTATGTTTAAAAGTAGAATAGCAAACAACAAAGACAGATTTCCTCCATCTTATAGTTAGGTTGAAACAATTAAAACTTTTCCACAAGGCATTTTGCAGAATACACACCATATGATAATCTCCTAGAAATATTACCAATCATTTTTATCTCTACAGCTAATTTGAAATTCTCCTTGGCCTCATGCTGCTTCCAACCTTTCCCATTCCTCCTGTTCCTTTCAGAGCAAAATGTGTTTCTGAACTAATTTTAGACTTACAGGAAAATTCAGAAGTTAGTGAACTCTCTATATAACCCTTTGCAATGTCCCCTAAATTTAACGCACTGTAGAACCAGAAAATAATTGGTGCGAAACTATGAAATGAAAGGCATTTCAAATTTCACCAGCTTGTATTCATCTTGTTTTCTCTTCCAGGGTACAGTCTAGGTTCCTGCATTGCAATGAATCACCATCTCTCTGTAGTTCTCTGTGCTTGGTATCAGTTCCATTTACTGTGTATAATCTTAGTGCTTTTCAAGAGCTTTCATTAGTTACGTTGTTGAATGACCTTCAGTTGGGTTTGTTGCATATTTTTTTTCTATGACTGAAATTTGAAAACTTCTTAAGTTTTATCAGAAATCACACAGAAATGATATTGTGTCCTTCCAAGGGCATCATGTCAAGAGATTCATGATATCAATATGTCAGACAAGACTTTCAATAAGAATTATCTCTTCTCACCGGCTGCACTTCATCTCCTCGCCTTTGCTTTTTAATCCACTGTTCTCTGGCTTCATTGTCCATCAGTCCATTAAAACTACTCTTGTTAAGAACACCATTAACCCTCTAGTTATTCAATGTAAAAGGAACATCTTACCCTTTTAGTCTTGGACCATGTGTAGCCAGAGGGCTGCTAAGAACTCTCATACTTATCATGCCTCCTCTCGACTGCTGATGCAATGCCACATTTTCCTGGATGGTAACTTTTCTGACTGCTTCCCTTAGTGCTCTTGGCCTGGCCTCATTTTTCATCACTTTCTCTACATATGATACTGATTCATTCTATCAGTCTACTTTTCATGGGGAACAGAATCATCTACATTGCTAGCTTATTTGCCATTTGCACACACATGTATTTTGCACATCAATATTGTTAACACATTTTTATTACTCTTCAATTCATACACACAACTGTATTTAAACAATGTAATGGGGCCATCTTACAGGAATCATAAACTGAGTCTGCTCCCCAAACAAGACTGCAAATATCACTAAAATGGCTTGATTTAGACATATACTAAGTTACTACCTCTGCTCTTTGGAGTATAATTTTATCAATCAAATAATATTCTGTTGGATTTCGTAGTAGATACATCATATAATTGGCATAAATTGAACAAATGACAAAAGAAAAAAATCCCTATTTTTATTTTTAATTAAGTGTTTTAAAATGTAGAAAAATGTTGACTTTGTAGTCCTGGCTGGCCTGTAACTAGCTATGTAGACTAAGGACTTAGAAAGTTTACATAAATTTAGTTTTTGTGTATATGTGTGAGTATATGAATGTGTATATGTATCTGTGTGTACATGTGTGTATGTGCATATGTGCACATGTGTGTGTGTTTGTGTGTGTGTGTGATATAAGTGTAGGCATGCATCTGGAGATGTTAGTAGAACATTTAGGGATCAGTTTTCTCTTTCTACCTATATGTGGGTCCCAGGGATTGAATCCAGGTCATCAGGGCTACTTGACAAGATCTTTACTAGCTGAGCCATCTCACCAATCCTCTATTTTTTTAGTATAACCATACTGATATAATTGATTTTTACAGTTCTGTGGTTTACCTACAAGGAAAATTTAGGATTCATTATACAAAATAACCAATAAAAATACAAAACATTATTGTTAAATTTGACCCATCACCCAATCTGATATATTTCGGACCTAAATGCAGGGATGCAACTGGTTGTTAAATTGACATACACTGAGCAAGTATTTGCTGTGTAATACTTGAAAAATCCTAGAGATATAATAGTGAGGTAACTGACAGTTGGCTCTCTTATTTTCTCTCCTTGTCACCTGGTATTGTCATTTTATCTGAGTTCCTAGACATCACTTACTGCAATGCTATCCAACCACAAATATAATAGAGTCCACATTTCAATTTTTAGCAACCATAGCAAACAAGTAAACTTAATTTTAGAAATATATTAGCTTCATAAATACAAAATATTATCATTTCACCATGTAATCTATATAAACTTAACAAGATCATATACATTGCTTTCCATTGTAAGTCTTTGACACCAATGCATGCTGAACAATGACCACATGTCAAATAGAAGTCACAAGCCAAGGCTCTGAAATCTTCTAAAGTCAGTGGCTCCTATGTAGTACATAAAATATGATGCTTTCCAGACAGGTGCTCCTGACAATGGCATCATGAGTGGAACTTACACCTTAACCCTCACCTCATTTTCATAGAAGAAAGATTCTTATATTTGCAGTCTCTAGGATAAAGGCTAAATTGTTAACTTAATGAACACAAGAGAGTAATAAGCTATCATGCTGAGTTTGTACTCCCACTTATCTACATTTTTGGCAAGCACCTCTCCTTTCTCTTCATCTAAAAGAATGGAGAAAAACAAAAAAACAAATAAATAAGCTGGAGGCCTACTACACACCACTGGAAACATCCATATTTGAGTGCCAATCCATTAACTGTAGCCTTCTGGTACAATTAATCAGCTAGTTACATGGCAGTCTCCTTCTGTCTTTATGCGCAGCTCACAGTTCTACACACTGTCCTGTTATGTGGTTGAGGAATCAAAAGCTTTAGTTCTTTATCCATGAAGACCTTCCTGAAAATCTCCTGAGAGTTGCAGTCTAACAGTGCCACCTATTAAGGAATCAATTCACAGAAAGTCCTCAAATGTGTCCATTATGTCATGTTTTACCATTCAATCCTCTAAGGACATGAGATAAACATGGGTTGTCATAGCAACATACAGTTTATTGAAAATAAGTCAAGACTTTCCAGGATAACCAGTATCAATGGATGGCAGATTTCTACACGATACATTTATACATATTTCTATCATCTATCTATCTATTTATCTATCTATCTATCTATCATCTATCTATCTATCTATCATCTATTTCTTGTGTGTGTGTGTGTGTGTGTGTGTGTGTGAGAGAGAGAGAGAGAGAGAGAGAGAGAGAGAGAGAGAGAGAGAGAGAGAAACAAAAGAACACTTCTTTATTTGGAGTGCATACCTCTATTCACTCAAAATATGGCATGTAAAATGCAAAATGTTATACAAAACAAAAGAAACATTATTTATATTAGAATATTTTCATTGTTTCTATCACTACAATTTCTTAAGTTGGGTAGCCATTGCTCCTCCCTTCTTTACTCACCTCTGGTTTCCCCAAAGCAGACAACTTAATGGTATTATTAACGAGAGGTTGATGCTATGTGTGTCTCATGTCTGCCTTAACACTGTGTCACAGGTTAACAATAATTAGTTTCACATGAATGTCACAAATGTGCATGAAGACAAAAGGATTCATAATCAATGATGAATAAAATAAAATCAAACATAGTCTCTTCCACAAGTTTGTTGATCTATATTCAAGGAAGTCATCATTGTCTAATTATGTTATTTCCCTCACTATCTATCCCTTCTTCTTGCCAAGTGTTATGAAGGAGACTTGGGAATAGAAAAGAGACTATGTCATATAAGAACAATGATATATGTCATGCCCTATGTAAAAGTGGCATCTGGGACTTTGGTTGTGACTTAAGCCCTCATGGTCTCCACTCTGTACTTATTAAGTCATAGCTGTCTCATGTGTCCCAAACACATGTAAGTCATTATGAAATAACATTTGCGACATCACTGGAAATATTTTATTATACAAACATTCCAAGAATATAAGCTGTTTTGTTATTTTCTTTACCCTTGTGATTAGCAACTAAGAAATATTTTTTACATCTTTCCGCTCTCATAGATTCTTAATGAAACCAATGGAGTTTCTTTCTTCTTAACCTGAACATTAGTAAAATTAAAAGATAGCCAAATTGGCAGATGTATGTGAGCCATGAAAAGTTTCTGACCTCAGATCTCTGGCCATGGCCGTCTTCCTCAGGAAAATGCCATATAAAGCACAGATCCTGGAGATGACATTTAAGGCAATTCTACACATTCATCAGCCTTTCACCCTTTATAATGTGATTCTCCAAATGAGAGCTTTTTAGAAGTACAAAAAAATAAGTGAGATACATTTTGGTTTATTACTGTTATTATATCTGACATGTGAAGACACCACTTTAAAATTTTAGTTTTAATTGATAATTTATAAATAAACATAAATGTTGATTTTTTTTCAGACCAGGGTCTAACCATGCATCCCAGGCTTGCCTGAACTCTTTATATAGACCAGGATAGAGATCAACCTGCCCCTGCCTTTCAGCTGCTGAAAATCACATATACTGTTATGATAATGACATATATTGGAAGCAAAGAATGCTTTATAAAGTTAAGAATGTACAAAAATATCTCCTAGTTATCAACTCATAGTAAACATAGTTTAATTCATGAAAATTAGACAAATCACTCTATAGTCAATCTCTGGTCAATTAAATATTTTTACAATCAATCAGTATACAGTTGAGTTGAACTAGCAGCTTGTGCTTTTCTTTACTCATGTTTAAACAGTCTATCCACCTAATGTTTTTATTTTTAACCTAGACTTATGTAACCAAGCATAACTTTACAACTAAGAAGATATTCACATGAAGCTTCTATTATATGAATTCAGTGAATGATGACTTCTGATTTTCTGAATCACGGATTAGTCACCCCATCAAAATTTAGAAGAGGCATTATATTTTTACTCTCATTTTATATAAATATTTTTCTATTAGCTTATTCTCAAGCACTTTGCTATGATATCCTAGATAATAATAACCAAGAATTAAAATCTATAGCACATGCCAAAAAGATGCATCACCCCATAAATCATATTTACTGCCATTTCTTAATGTGCTGTTTGAATTTCAGAAAATTCAATGACAGTTTATGAATATTGCAGGATCTCAAAAATAGCATGATTTTATGTGGAAGACTAAAGGGATATTGTCAATTTTAATGTGTACTGGGAGGTCACATGATATTCTTAAATTTAATGCTGAGGCAAATTCAGTTAACTCTGCTGAAATTTAAGGAGTCTTACACAACCAGTCTCTTGGCTAGCCAAGGGCAGATTAGGGATCAGGACTCTTGGGTATTTAAATACCCAAATTGTGCTTTTCTGCACTAAATAAAGCTGCTAGAAGGGATGTATCAAGAAATCAGAAAGAAGGATATAGGAACATAATAGTAGACAACAGCTACTACAGTCGAAAAGCTGAGATTAGATGTTAGAACTAGTCAACTATTAGTAATCATTCTTTCTATTTGGTCTTCTTCACTAAACTGAAGGATAACATTACCTGAAGGTCCAGATATAGTAAAATTTCCTTAGAACACTAGACGCTTCAGTTTCTTTATACTGTTGTATGAAGCTATTATAAAATAGATAGTTTAAATCATGGTCATTGGTTTCATAGTGTTCAGGAACCTGAAAGTCCAGAATTAGTGTATAGGATAGACATGGTCTGGTAAGGACCATCTTTCTGCTTCACAGATAGCTGCCATCTTGCTATATCAGAAAACTGAAAGCAAAGTTAAAGTGCATCCTTCCCTTTATATACAAGAACTAATCAGATCATAGATCCTCCACTCTTGTGACCTCCCCAAGTCAAATTGTTTCCTAAAGAACAAACCTCTTAACACAACCATACTAGAGATTATGGCAATACAGATCACCAGTGTTGCTACACTTTTGATTCAGGTCATCCCATCTGTAGACAGAAAATGCTTTTACAAGCAGTCCAGGAATCCTGACATAAGTCCCCAGATTGTGGGAAATCCTGTTCTAAACCAGGGTTAACTTTGGGAAGAAGGTGTGGTTCAAGGTTCCTGGCATGTTGTTTTGGACTGAGAGGGATGTATCAATCTATAGATGAGAATATTATTGAGGATCAGAATATACCAACATATATAAATTTCAGCCAACTAGAGTTTGCTTATTGTGAAGTATCAATACACACTATATAATCCTTACTCCTAGCACTCCAATGTCTTCAGAAAAAAATGATAGTAAGAAAAGTAAAACTGCTGATAAAACTACATACCCTCTCTAATATAAACAGGATTTGTTTGAGACATGGTATCACTATGTAGCCTTGCCTAATATGGAATTCACTATGTAAAACCAGGGTGGCCACAAGTTCATAGAGATCTACATGTCTCTCCCTCCATGTACTGGGATTAATGTCACATGTACCAGTACACATAGGTACTAAATAAAAATTCTTAAGATTGACTTATGAGGGCAGTAAATGAAAACTGATTGGTCCTTGAGGATACAGGCAGCTATAGCACAGTGGCAAGGTCTGGTCAAGGAGAGCATATGCTTCATAAAGTACCTCCCTTACAACATGACACCAAGAAAAATCTCAGGAAGCAGAAAACACAGAACCTATGAGGATGACTTAGTTATGTAAAAATACTTTTGCTGTATTTGTTAGTATGTCTTCAGTGTGCTAAACATGAAAGGTCGCTATAATCATAAGTGATTCACACAGCAGTGGGATCCTGAACTAAACAGTCACAACAACCAAAATTTCAATTATCCTGAAGATAGTGCAGTGTAGCCAGATTGAAAACAGACTTTAATAAAATTAACTGCTGAAGCTTATTTTTTTTTAGAAATAAAATCACAAGCTTTAATAGCTGCAAAGTAGTTTTCAACACATGTAATGATGATTTTTAAATCATTATTATTCATAAATATAAGCAGTACCAAAAATGGAAACTTAGAACACTGAGGAGATTATAATTACATTTAGTACATTGTATGTATGTAAGTTTTATGTTTAACAATTTAAGATGTCTTCTAAATACAAATATGAAGCATCACTGACGCTTCAGGAGAAAGTAAATTGATATCATCAGAGGTTTAACATCAAATCATGTGTATACTGGAATGATACAAGCAAGTAAAAAATGAAGTTAATCACTATAGGGCAATCTTTTTAAAGGTAAAGGACAACCTAAACACCAACTAAACATTATTGCATCTGGACAAACAATACATTCACCAAGTACCAAATACATAGAAACTTATCACTGTTACACTGGTAAGCTAGATAAATATCAAATCCAGTTCATAATGAATTGCTATCCAATGACATTAAGTATTTGTATCTTTAAGAGTCATTTACTTTCTTTGAAAATATTCCAAAGACGAAAGTTTATTGACCGATTTTGGTCTCAGGTGCTTTATAAGTTCTGGTCTCAGAATGTCATTTGGCACAAAAATACTTTCAGGAAAACAAACATGGAGAAGAAAATGGCATCTAAGTGTCAGAACTGCCTCTGTATAACTTCTGGGCATTAATTCAAATGACAGAGGTTTACACTGTTTTAAAGCAAACAGCAAAGTAAATGGTAAATGGTGTTTGTTTATTTGTTTGTTTGTTTGGTTTTTTAGCTTTGAAGCACATACACCTGCTCATCTCTGAAATGGATATATATAGCTACAGAGGGAATCCCAGAATTCTGGTTCAACATCTCAAATAGGTTACTAAGACAGATGAATGAGAGCATAGCCAAGAGAAGGAATTGACAAGGATACACCTGACAACTTTAACAAGTTCTGTTGCAGATCAGCTCATTTCATTTTTATCAGAAGTTTTACACAGCCACTTGCTAGCATAATAAAAACTTACACTGAAAGAAATTGAAGCCTAATTATCTATCACTGACATTCATAGACAATGAAATACAGATTGCGTGGAAGCCTCTTTCAAATTTTCTGGTCAAAATTCTGTCTTCTGAAAAAGAGAACTACCAGGGATAGCATCTAATAGATCAAACACTCATATACTCACTATATATGATTAAACAATGTATTAAACATTGAACTATCAAAAATAAGAAGAATTACAAGGAATTCAATTAGTCACAATTCCAAAGAGTGATACAATCAATACCACATCTAAGATGGACTGTGTCATTCCTGTCCCCTTTGTGCTACAATAAATTAGTAATAAATAATAATGGAATGTAATTCTACTATTCAAAGGTAGATCAAAGCCTACACTGTCATAAATGGCCAGTCCACAGCCTCAACATGCACGGTCTTCTCCACAGTCATTCTGGGAAGTGCACAAGCTTCAGGCCTCAGACTGTAGCTCTTCTAAATCTAATCACAGTCTAACTCATAAACTCAGTCATGTATCCTATTCTCCTTTTAAGGATGCTGTTGTTGCTTTGAAATATCTACCGATATTAGTTGTTATAAATTTGTGTGATTATTTCATTTCTTTTTTAATTTGATCACAGGGTTTTTGTGGGGTCATATATGAAAATTAGTAATTAGTAAAAATTAATCAAATGGTTTTGGGTTGATAAAATCCAAGATTTAATGAGTAGAAACCAAGTTATGCGTGAAAGCACATTTTTATAATCCCAGCACACAAAAGATCATGGTAGAAAGATAGCCAGGTTTAGGATAGCCTGGGCTATATACTACGTTTCTCATAAAATAAATGAACATAAGAAAAACAAAATAAATGTGTGCTTCACTATTATGGTATCAATTTATTTGTTTTTAACCATGTATAGATATAACTAAAAAGGTATCACAGTTACTACTAATAAGACTTGGGTTCATTGAATATTTGGGAAATATTTTAGACTTTGAATGACATATAATGATTATTAGTAAATTACAGCTCAAGTATGTGCTGCATCAAGTATCCTAAACTCTTCATTTAGTCTATTTCCCTTAATACAGTCTATACTAGAATTTCACATAAAAAAACCCAATTGTTATTATTTAACATTTTATTTATGGAGACTGTTTCACCATTTTATACAAAAATACAGGGTATAGCCACTTTATAATTCAGTCATATCTTCAATAAACAAAAGTATCAAAAGTTTAATTTACAGAATAAAGCTCAAATGATCAGTCATGTGTGGCCTTAGTGTATGAGTATTTCTCTGAGAATATAAATCATTTATCCTGCTCTGCGCACAAACCTCTTTTTAGTTTTTTTTATAGTTTCACAGTGAAAGGATCTATGTCCAGAGGACGTGTCATTGGTGTGATCAGACCCAACAAGGGCCAGATGAAACGTAACTGTGGCCTCATCTTTTCTCACCTTAACCTGCTGGCCTAACAGGTACAGACAGCCAAAGATTTGTGATGCTAAAAGAAGTTAGTCTGCCTGGATATTTTAGAGATTTGACTCCTGTCAGGTATTGCAACAAAGTCAAGTGATTTCAATTTACCAGGCAAGGACAAGGAATGGTTTCAGGAAAAACCAAGGTGATGAACTATTGAACATTCAGTTCATTAGCTGTCATCCATCCTGACATCTTCATCTTTCAAACAGGGCTGAAGAAAATCAAAGGCTTGTAGCGCTTCCCTTAAAAATCCTGAGGAGGAATCCATATCCTCTTAAAGTTAACGGGACCGTGAAGGATGTTTCAAATGGATTATGAAAGATAACCACTGTTGCAAGACCGAGCATTTCGATAGGTATCCGGTTGTAAATACTACTTAGGCCTTAAACACACTAATTTTAAAAATCCCATCACACGATAATGTACTATGTGAACTGCTTCAGTATTTAACTTAGCCTAATTTTATGAGTTCCACATTTTAATGTGCAGTTATAGCAGGATGACAACTGACCTTTTAGAAAATTAATCTTTAGGGAAAGGAGAAAAAGCATTTTCCTAAGAAAATAGGTGCTGCAAAAGTCCAGTGATAGCCAAGTGCTGGCAATATCACTTGCTTCTTTTGTTTCTCTCCTCTGCTTGGTCAGCATCGAGGATCTGAAACTCCAGGCTTTCTGCCTTTATATACAGTCTCCTGGAATTACAGTGTAATGCAAGCAACTAAAAACACTAAAGAAATATCTGCTAGCCTCCATTGGCTCCTATCCATGACGAAAGGGAAAGAAACTATTCCATTTAAGTTCTTCATGAATCCCAGAACTGAAGTGAGGTAGGTATGATGTGCCACCACCTTTCCTTAAGTGACCCATGATCTAACTTCTGTCTTTCACAAACTATTTCATTATTTTTAAAGGATGGTATAAGCTGTCTTTGATTTCTTTCTCTATTGAAACACAAAATGAAGGGTTCTCTAGGTCAGTAGATAATCAAGATTCCACAGCCTATCCTCCTCTTGAACAAGCCTCTTGAAACATCTAAATCAGACCATGAGAAAAAAATGTTACCTTAGCACAAGTGTTTGTAAGAACTTCCGCCAAAGAACTTACAACTTTATCTTGGACTCTCAAAACCCTCTGTGTACCTGAGTTATTAAAGAACACCTGGTGGACTATACAAGTGCATGATTATCCAATCAGAGAAAGTCAAAGGGACAGGTAGCTGAAGGGGGCATTTAAGGTACCAGTAAGCTATATTGTCTAAATTTATTTCTAAGGCCTTTGGCCTTGCATTCTCTACAATATCAGAAAAATTCTTTTTATCATCAAGTTATTGCCAGCATCAGCACTTTCTCCAAACACTGCTTGGATATTGCAGAAGAAATTTCTTTGTAGAAATTCGTGGCCCACTTGTAACAATACCCACAAGATCAATTTGAGGCAGGCAATTCACCTAGGACATTATTCACAAACACCAGTGTGGGGTAGACAGTGTTATCCATAGACATCAGTGTGAGGTAGGCAATATATGCATAGTCAACACATGAGAAAACAAAAAAAGAGTAAATATGGTCTACATTTTTCTTTCACTTGATATATTTTGTGGACTACTGGCTATGCAGCACCTTGGAGCTTGAGAGACAAGCAGAATCTCAGGCCCAATCTCCAGAGGACTGATTAAGCATGTGCAACTGGAGGTCTATTTCTGGTGTCTGTATCCCAAAGATTCAGGTATTAAAATATCCTCATGGTATAATGGAAAGTATTATGCACAGTTGGATTGGGACACAATTTTATTTTCTTCTACTGGCAAAATCAGAATGCTAAGAATTATACAATTTAAACAAGGGGATACCTGAGGATCTTATTGGAAATAGAAATCCACACCCAGCAGGGAAATAGAAGAGTAACATTTGGAAAAGCTATTGGAGGGGGAAAAGAAACACAATTTTTCCATTTCAGTGTGGCCAAGAACAGAATATTATATTTAGTACTCAAAAAAACCCTAGTCAGTCTGCAAGAAAATGTTAACTTACAGCTAGTTAGCTCAGACTTAATCATCCAATTGTTCTCTGTGGTCTGTAGTGGTCCTAACATCTGATGCTCTCGAACATGGAAACTCATTGAACTATGCACAGTACAAAATTCTTATATGCCAAGCATTGCTCCAGAGCAAGGACCCAGAGACATTCTTATGCTGAATACATGTGCTTATGTCATGTTTCTCCACCAACAATCAGCTCAGCACTGAGTTTTCTAAAACAACTTCTACTATATCTAGTCTAATACATAGTAATTGTTTGGTCTCAGACCTTAGGACAAGGAACTGAGGTGCATAGTTTACAAACCAAAGCAAACCTGACCTCCAGGTTCTCCCAGCATCCCTCAGTCCCTACTTGGCATACCCTACCCCCAATCTTGAACTTTCCAGACCAGGGGCTGGGCTGCCCTTTCCCCTTCTCTCTGCCCACATGCCATTTCTCTCTTTCTCTTCCCACTCCCCCACCCCTCTCTCCCAGTGGCATGGGACTTCCCAGGCCTCCCTCAATCTTTGGGGACAGTGAACTCTTCTGAGAGCAACTTCCCAACAATCCTGCCATTAATACAGTCTAATATGGCTTGAATTGGCTAATTTTTCCAGTGGCAAAGAAATAACCTATCAGAAATGTTTTTGTGCCAAACCTTTTATGTTTAGATTTAGTGTCTTGCCAATCTTAATTGGGATCTGTATTAATAGGAATCAAGTCTGATATACACTTAATTTATTTTTGTTTATACAAATCAGAACATGGTCTTTAAAAGTTTCTTTTAATATTAACTCATTTAAAATTATTCGTTAAAGTATTAAATTATAAAATGTACCAAGCTAATGCTTCTGTTCCCCCCAAAAAATTGATAAATGGTACACTGTATACAATTCAAAGTTATCACAATTAATCTTATTATTATTGTTGTATTTTCATTAAAGTATACTATATTTTTCCTCTATCTGATATTTTAGTGAGTGTCCATAGATATTACTTACCCATTTTTTTAGACAAGGTCTTCCTGTGTAGTCCAAGTTAGCATCATGCTGCCTCAATCTCAAAAGTGCTACAATGACAGCCTGGGATTACAAGCATGTTCACCATTTTTACTAATTGTCATCTTCTCATGGAGGAACATGTACTCCTATTTTAAAGACACTTTACTTTTCTTACTTGTTATCTTGTTTTTATAATCATGGTATCCAAGTACAAACTTCTGTTGCATTAATACTTACCTCTGTGGGCTTCCTTTTTAAAAAAAAATAAATAAATTTTTGACCAATACTTTTCCTTATTTAAACTTTTAAAATTTAAGTGATAGTATGAACATGCTTACACCAAGGAAAGAAATGTAATCTCTGTTCTTTTTCTATTATGAATGAAAGGATACGAGCTGTTCACATGGAAAAGGAAGATGACAATGATCCATCAGATTTTTGTTTTATTACTAAAAAGCATATGCTAATTTTACTATCAGAGATTTTTTTTTTGCAACCAATATTTATTAGTTTACTCTGGACCCTATTTGAGGAAGGCCTGAAAATCCAGTGAAGAAGATATACTTCATTTTGTGTAAGTGGCAGGATATATGAAGATCAAAAGCTATGGTAGTGTCTAAAATCGAAGCCCTGTATTTTCTATGCTAGAAAAAATGTATCCCTGCATTAGCATTGTGACAGCTTTCAGATATCATGAAGTGAGACTTAACATGTATTGCACAGCATTTAGGCCCTAAAAGCTATTGAGTAATATTCCAGAACTTCCTTGGGACATACCAAATTACCAAATTATCTCCGAATTCTGTGGCTTAGAATAATCACCCCTTGACCATTCTTTACAATTTTATCCAGCAAAAATTCAGAAAAGGCCTGAATGAGCAACAGTTTAACTTCATCTGGGGGTCTTCAGCAGGAACTGATATCTGGACTTCTCCAGATAGTCCACGCTAGCTTTGCTCATATTTTTAGAGCCTTGTTGAAAGTCAAAGATGAATGGGTGCAGCTGGAGAGGTGGGTGCAAAATCGAATGTGGTTACAGTTCACTGAGTCTTACTGGGCAGCTCAGAGTTCCCAGAGAATATGTTCCAAGACACCTAGACAGAAAGGTATGCTTGTGTTCCCATCAGAAGACTCAAGTCTCATTTCACTGCATGTACTGACTAAATAGAATATGGATTCCAGGACATAAAAAGGACACATTAAACCAAAGACATTTGAATGTAAGGTGAGCTCTAGTTCGTATATGTGTATATATATGTATTTGTGTGCATATATGTAAACAATGAGGTAATTGTTGTAACCGATGTAGAATGAGGTAATCAAGTGCATCAAAAGAAAAAGAACAAAGTAATTTGGAGAAAAACTTAAAATATATCAGTATGTCTATTTTTAAATGAAATTGAGCCTAGCCTTTGAAGAGAACATGGGTTCTGGAAGGAAAAAGGAAAACAGTGGCCCATTGGGCATCACAGCTACTGGGAAGAAACTCAGTGCAGCCTTTTGGATGGGGGATACTCGGAGAAATGAAGAGGGAGTTTATCAAAAATGTGTTGAAGAGTCTATTAAAGACTGAAAATCTGGAATGGTCCTATCTAATCATTAAATTTAGTCCTGCAAGCAGGTGATTTTTACATCACAGATTGCTACTGGGGCCGGGAAGCATAGCATTTCTCTTAAAACAATGGGTTTTGTTTTGTTTTGTTTTTGAGGGAAAGATTTAGCAAATAATATTTATTTAGCACCGACAGTGGGAGCAAAATGGTAGGAGGGATGGAAGGAGACAGAGAGAGACAGAGGCAGAAGGAGAGAAACAGAGAAAAAGACAGACAGAAATAGACAGACACTACATGTATGTAGCATAAAATGTCCCTATTCTATTTCATGAAACATTTGAGTGTACTGTTATATAAGTGGAATCAAAGTTGTTAATCAGCTAAATTTAGGGCAGTTACCCGAGAACATTTCCATAAAGCTAACATGCTCACAGTGATAAAGTAGTGAGGGTGCAGAGCAGATGAGGCAAACCTGGAGAGGTGGCAGGGTGATAAAGATGAGTAGCCTCTAAATACTAGGAAAAAAAGAGGAGGAGACAAAGCAGGAGTCACCCCCTCCCCCTCCACCGAGATTATGTCCTAGCGCCTGGAAGAAGAAATGTAGCTATAGATTTTAATCCAGTGAGACTTATTTCAAGTTTCTTTGCTTTCAGAATTGTAAGATAATATGCGTTGTTTTCAGGCACCAGCAGGGTGGTACTGATTTGTTATAGCAACAATGGGAAATGAACACAAGTCGGGAAAATTTTATGGGAGAATCAAAGAGGAAACACAGAAACATTTAAAACATTTGCAGACAGTCATTGAGGATGATTTTAGGAAATGATATTAAGATGTACAAATGTATTATCACAGAAAATGCCAGTGCTAGAAGAAGAGAACTATAACATGTAGCCAGGTATACAGTGAGCATGCTCCATGGACAATTTGAAACACCAGATACGTGTTTTATTTACTGTCAATTATGAGAAATCTAGACTTTAGTAACCAGCTAGGCACCTGATACATAGTAGAACCTCAAGAAAGAATAAATCCCTTCTCAGATCTAAAGAGGTCTGTAAAAATCACAAAGCTCACGATCACATATGGCTTGTTAGATTAGGTACATTAGCAGAGGGAAGACGAGAGGAGAGAGCTAAAATTACTTGGAGTAAAAAAAGAAATCAAACCGAGATCCAAGTGCAAATGCTAATATATTTCTAGTGAGACATTTTTAACCATTGACAAAGCTTCTGAGTTCCAGTTGGATCTTCATAACATCTTGCAAAGACGCATGGCTGAGATACAGCTGAATACCCAGCAGCTGAGGCACAGCTATGATTGTTCTGGCAAACCCATAACCCAGAGTAAATATTGTCTTGCAGGAAGATATGAGGAGGTGGATTAGGCATTGTAATTACCATTTGCTGGGTCTTTGGCATTCTCTTTAAAGATTTAATCATTTAGATGAGACTTAGTATCACTAAAAAAAGAAGTCAATATTTCTGGGAACCAGAGACAGAACATTGCTGATGTTTTCCTTCTGTTCAGCTGTTACGTGTGCAGACAGAAAGGAGGCTTTGCCTGCTAGTTATTCAAGACTGCACGGACAAAGTACTAGAAATGGCAACTTCCTCCAGTTCAACACACTGTGTTCTCTTATATTATTGATTAGAAAGTGGTATTTAAATAAGGTCATGATTTATAAAATGCTACAGTAATCTCATTATACTATCTTAATTAATTTTCCAGCCAACACTCAGCCACGGTCCTTTGTGGTCTTTCTAAAGTATTTCCATGCAAATCAACAATGGCCAAGGCAGATACTAGAATAGGCTTTCAGATAGGGACTTCTGTTAATCTTCTTCAACCATCTACTGACATAAACCACTTTAATCTGAGTGCCTGGCATTTGCACATCTGCAGACAAACATTTTGAGACTTTGGTTTGTATAGTATCCCTTTGATACGAGGTTACTAAAGTTTAGTAGACAGATTGTCTGAAATTTATACAATCAAGATTTCATGGCATTACCAGGAAGTCTGGTTCTTCAGGTATTTGTGAGGATGGAAATCCATATTTTAAACAAAATTTCTGGGGACTGTGGTCCATAGAATCAGGAACATGTAATAAGGGTGGTCCTGCAATCATCTATAAATCCATTAAGGAGTTTTGCTCACAGTCTCTTCAGTATGTCCTCAAGCTCTACGGTGTGACCTGTTTAGTTCTCACTATGCTCTTGAGAACTAGGAATTATTGCACCTTTATTTCACTGGAGAAAAGGGTTAAGTAACTGATTCTCTTAGTGATCTCTGACTGAAATACCCTAGCTGAGTGGTATAAACAGACATTTGCTTCTCACAGCTCTAGATCAGGAGACCAGGATGGTGAGGTTCTGATGAAAGCTGTCTTTTCCTTGTTGCCGATAGCTGCCTTCTCTCCCTGTATTTGCCTAGCATGTTCAAGTGCATGCTTTGGAATAGTCCTCTATTTCTCCCCTTCTTATAAGACTTATTGTACCAACCAGCTTAGTCTCCAGCTCTATGCCACTACTTGATCTTAATAAGTCCCTGAAAGCTGTTTTCCAATATACATACTGGCAGTTAAGGCTTCAGCAAAGGAATATGAGTGTTGGAGGAGGGGAGACAATTCTGTCCAGACCACTTGCATAATTAAACTACTATGGGCTCCCTCAAGTCAGTCTAACTTGACAACCTACATCATTTCCACCCTCATCACCACTCTGACCATTGAAAAGGATTAGTGATTGGCCAGCAGATACCTGAAATTCACTTTAATATAATACAGTTTCTTTTGTTAAACATTAAATGGGGCTTGGGGAATCCTACAGAAGAGGTGAAGGAAGGATTGAAGGAACCAGAGTGGTCAAGGACAATACAAGAAAATCTATGAAGTCAACTTCTGTGGGCATATAGGAGTTCACAGAGACAAAACTAACAATCAAGAAGCATGCCTGAGACAAACATAGATCCTTTGCATATATGTAACAGCTGTGCAGCTGGGTCTTCATGTGAGACTCCGAAAGTGGAAGCAGGTTTTGTCTCTGACTACATTGCCTGCCTTTGAATCCCTTTTCCCAAACTGGGCTGGATTGTCTAACCTCAGTAGAAGAGGCCCCTAGTCTTACTGTAACTTGATATGCCAAGGCTAGATGATACCCATGGGAGGCCTCCATTTTCTGATGAGGAGAGGATTGATGGAACGGGGGATAAAAGAGAAGAACTAGGAGAAGAAGGGGATGCTACAGTCACGATGTATAGTAAATACATAATTAATAAAAAGAATAGTGGACACTTTCAAACACATAAAAGAAAGTTTTGATCATAAAAACAAAATAACACAAAACAAAAAAATGAACAGCAACAACAAAACAACCATTCCATTGACTGTCCATACTTTCTTACTGTAATTTTTTAGTATTGATACTTTCGTTTATGTGCAATCATAGTCCAAGAGTTCCCTTCAAGACAATGCCTTAAAACCAACCATAACATAATTCCCACTGCAAGATGAAGCCCATACCTTGCTCGTTATCAGGCTAAGGATATGTGTCTAGAGAGGTCATGGGCTGTAGGCCTTACCACTGTTTTACCGGTAAATAAGTAATAGATTTAGACTCCTTATAGTTACATGCAGGCAAATCATCTCTCAGCCTCCGTCTGATAAGCATCTATTTGCAGTTGATCATCATTAACACAATGGCCCACAGTTGGCCAAAGTGCAGAGCATAAGAAACTGCAGAATACCAAGGCCTACATAAAATACTTAAACTATGATGCAACTTCCAAAGCTCAGAATTTACAGCAGAAAAGGGAAAGAGTATGAGAATCTGAGGCTATGGAAAACTTCAAAGAAATATTATCATCCAGACACAGCAGGATGTCTGCCTATACTATGACAGCATGTACAAAACCTATGTGAGCCCAAGCCTGACGAAATTCCACCACAGAGATGGGAGTTGGGCTCACTCAATTGAGAGAGCTAGTGGTAATTGTTAGCAGCTGGGAGAGGCAGTTTTCTCTAAGAGCAGAGCCCATGGTAAATCAGCAACTCAGTAATGGAAGACCTCACATTCAAGAATATTTTGGGGAGCCCAAATTTGTCTTGAAGGATTACTTTTAAGAAAAGGACACAAAACTGAGTTGATAGTGAAGTGAGAGAAACTGGGAGAGGGTGACTATGAAGCACATGTTTTATGAATCTTTCAAAGAACTAATAAAAATGAAAGACTTTTTTTTCAGTAGTTTAAGAGAAGATATTGGAAAAAGTTGAAGCGGTTGTATTTGCCTCTGCAAATAGTTCACATCCATCTTCTCTTTCAAAGTGAGAATCCTTAGGTTCTACTGAGCCAATTCCCTAGACCCAGAGGTCTATTTTATTCCAAGTAAATAAAGATTTATTTCAATGAACTCCTTTATTTGTGATCTTGTAAGAGCTAACATTCAAAAATTCAGCAAGGCTATGATTATTGACAAGCACAATGATTATTTAATGTCCTCAAACTTCACAGCTAAATGTAACATCAAAATATATTCTGTTTGAGTCTATAATCAGGGTATGAATGAGATAGATCATCACTGTTTTACTTGGGGTCAGCTATGGTTGCCTTCAGGAGTGAGGAACAAAGGTATGTGAAGGCTTAAACAAATAGAACTAAAATAATTGGAGGGCATTAGACATCTTTGTCTCTCTGTGACCCCTCCATATGATCTTTCCTACATTGTAATGGTAAGATGACTAATTTTATATTTTGACTAAGGACTCTATAAACAAGTGCTCAAGAGGGCAAGGTAAAAGCCATATTGCTTTTCATGACCCAAAAGTAATATATCTTAGGTTTTGTTTGGCTCTTTTCTCTCCAGACTCAGAAAGAAAACAACATAGACCTCAGATCTCCTTAGAGAATTGTCAGTTACATTTGATGAGGGCAGATGACATAGATATATTTTGGGATGGATCTCTAAAACCTACACTCTGTACATATAATGCTTTCAACAGGACCAGGAACCTAACTACCGTGAAAGATTTCCAAGCCAAACCAGAACTGATGAGTAGTGGGCATGATAAATTGGCTTCCCACTTCCCTTCTCTCCACCACGAGTCCCCATACCATATTTATTTCCATAGCTGTGAATATCCATCTAGTTGTTTACCCAGCTGAACAATACTTCGACCAATGGTGACTATGGGAACCAGACTCAACCAGAGCCGATTAGAAGCTATTTCTTTTTATTGCAATACAAAATGCAGAAATTGTATAATCAAAAGAAACAGAAGGGTAATAAAAGGCAAATAGCAGAGGAACTGACAAGAAGGAGATGGGCCCTTCAGTTCTGGATTTTGACATCTACAGGTATCATTCCACCATTTGGTTCAAAGCATCATCATATTCTTTACTTTTTCTTTGTTAAAAATAGATTTTTTTCATACAATTATTCAAATCACCACATTCTCTCAAGACTGTTCCTTTTGTGTAAGCTACTTATGCAAAACATAATGATATCAAAATTTAAGTATCCATGTGCATAGTTTTATATCAAATATTACCTGTGTCATATGGACTGTGAATGAAAGTATTTGGATACCATTTTTAAGCTTTCTAGGTCCAGGAAGGCCCTAGGGGATCCACAAGCTTTCTGTTTCTAGAAATAGTCTTTTCAAGGCTCACCCACCAGACTCCCAACCTTTTCTTTCTATGATGTAATGCCTCTTTAAATACATAAAGATCCAGTAGACATGAACTGAAAACAGTAAGGAGAACAAAGAATAAAAAAATACCCCCGTTATTTGTTACTGCATATTAAAAAAATCAAACAAATCAGCAGTAACTGATGAAGACGAGTTTAGATAGGTAATGCCAAATCCAGCCCTCACTACCTCTGGGAACTGAGTCATTGAGCCTGGAAGGTGAGTCACATATAACAATGTTCACATGAAATAGCTGAACAACACAAGGAGTATACTGGAATTCCAATGTGAGACAGATCTCTTTTTTTTTAATATAGTTAATTTTTTTATTGATCATCTATTTCAATCATATTAATATCTTTTTTATTTTATTTTATTGGATATTTTATTTATTTACATTTCAGATCTCATTCCCTTTCCCCACTCACCCTCCCCAGAAAACCCTTACCCCATCCCCCCTCCTTCCCTCCTCCTTTTGTTTTTATACCATTTTAATTACATGCAAGCATTAAGGGTGGAACACATCTCTTAAAAACAAAACAAACAAAAACTAGGTATTTGAGGCCTATATTTACAAAACATTCCATCTATTAGAAAATTCTTCTTCTAAGATCTTGAATTTTGAAAAAAAAAATGCATGTGCTAGCAAAGACAGATTACCTCTAAATTGTCTGGAGCAATGTTAGACTATTCAAACAAAAATAAATTTAAAAATGTTGATCATGAATAGGCAGCACTAACTGCACTTACGTTGTTGTTGTTGTTGTTGTTGTTGTTGTTGTTTCAGAAGCAGAGGATATGAAACCGAGAGCAGGAAATATGGGAGCTGGTCAGGTAAAGTTTCAGGACAAATTGGGGAGAGGATATGACCATATTCCATCCTACATGTCTATGAGACTTTAAAAGAATAATTTTATTTTAATTGAAAAGTATTATTTAATATATAATGACAGCGTTTTTTTCTCCAACTCTTGCTAGATCTTACTACCTCCTTACCCACTCAACTTTATGTGTTCTCTCTCTCTTAAAGAAAACCTCACAAAACAAAAAATCACAACAAGCGAATATAAATCTAAAAGGACAAAAATGTCAAAACAAAGAGCCCACCCCGCAAAAATTGAAACTCCTTTTATGTTGGCCAACAACAAGCCCAGGGCCTGCCCTGGTGTGCAGTATACCCACTGACTCTCCAAAGAAGAAAACTGATTTTCACGCAGGAATAAACTGCAATGGTAAGGGGTGGGACCCATGTCTGTATCCCCACCCCCAACCCCTAACCCCAATCTAGTTTGAACCTATGCTGGTGAGGTAAGTGCATGCTGCCAGAGTCTCCATAAGTTCATACAGGCACCAGGTCTATTGTGTCTGGACAATACTGTTTATTAGTGCTCTTCATCTTTCTGGCTCTTACAATCTTTCTGCCTCATCTTCTGCACAGGTCCCAGAGCTTTGGTGAAGACATTCCCATTCAGAACTGAATGCTCCACTGTCTCTGGGTCTCTGCACATTGCTCAGTTTGTGGATCTCTGTGTTAATTCCTATCTCCTTCAAAAAGTATATTTTAATGAGGTTTGAGTGAGGCCCTGATCTTATTCCACCTTTTTAACTTTCAGGTAATGTCTGTCTTTGATGGTAAATTACATTTTTGTAGAAATGCAAATATTCAAATATGTAAATATAAACACATTTAAAACTAATGCTGCAGCAGGCACTTATATCCTGGTTCAAAGGTTGATGATGTAAGTGCTTCTTGGCATTAGCGATAGTGTGGGGATTTGGTGTCTGCAGACGGGATGGATGCCCAAGTGGAGAGGTCCCCGATGGCCTTTCCTTCAGTCTCTGTTCCACCTTTTGTCCCTGTCTTTCCTGTGGACAGGAATATTTCTGGGTTAAAAATTTTAAGATGTATAGGTGGCCTCATCCTTCAACTAGGGGTCGTGCCTATCTACTGGAGGTGGTCTCTATAGGTTGCACCTTCCCTTTGTTGGGTATTTCAGCTAAAGTCATTGCCATTGGTTTCTGTGAGACTCTTGCTTCCCTGGAGTCTGGGACTTTCTTGTGGCTACCCCAAGTTCCTCATTCTCCACTGTTACATATTTCTATTCAATTTTCTGACTCTCTCTACTTCGCTCCTGTTCTTTCCAATACCTGTTCCTGATAAGAGCCTGACATAGCTGTTCTCTGAGAGGTTCTACGAGCACCTGACCAATACAGATACTCATAGCCATCAGACTGAGCCTGTGACCCCAATGGAAGAGGTAAGGGAAAAACTGAAGGAGCTAAAGGGGATTGCAACCCCATATGAAGAACTGTATCAACTAACTGGAACATACAGTGCTCCCAGGGACTAAACCCAACCAAAGAGTACCTATAGAAGGAACCAGGACTCCAGATCCATATGTAGCAAAGGATGGCCTTATCTCACATCAGTGAGAAGGGAGGGAGGCTTGATGCCCCAGTGTAGGGGGATGCTACAGGGGGTGAGGCAGAAGTGGGTGAATTTGTGGAGGAGCAACCTTATAGAGGCAAAAGGGAGGGTGAAGAGGAGGATGGGATGGGGGGTTGTAGAGTGGTAACAAGGAAAGGGGATATCATTTGAAATTTAAATGAATAAAATGAATAATAATAATAAAGATTAGTGATGCAGGTTGGACTGTGTTTGGTGTTAAGTCACAAATTTCTAGATTTTGTAAATATAGCGCTTAACAGTTCCTTTAAAGTTGGATGTAGTGGCTTCCAGCTGTTATTTGAGCATATAAGAGGTTAAAGAAAGAAGGATTTCTCCAAAAGGGAACCTAGCCTGGACTCCACAGTCATATAGTGAGTTCCAATCCAGAACTCAGTTACAGAACTCAACTTATGTTTCAAAACATGAAAAAGAGTAAAATTTAAAAACTCACAACTCTGTTAAAGAAAAATTTTCAATATGATTTAAGATCTTTCAAGAAGTTTAATAAATATTGCAATTTAGTACAAAAGCAAGGTCTGATCCTTCTAGCTTGATTCTGGAAAAATATTCAACCCTTTTGCTTCATTTTTTTCTTTTGTTTGAAAAGTCTAGGATAATTAAATTGTAGATAAAAGATATAAACAATATTTACTCAATGTCAACCTGCCCCTGGCAATGTTGACCCTTCAAAGTACTGAAAAAGAAATCGCTACAAGAGTGTATTTTGTCAGTACTGTATTCTGAACTCTCTTTACCTAAACTTTTTGATAATGACATCTAAATGGGGGCAGGGGAAGCTATTCACTAACGTCAAGTCTCAGAAGACATGTAAGTTACTCTTGGTCATGTTGCCTAGTGTCTGTGATGCTTAGAAACAAGTATACAGAATGCCTAGCATAAGGCACTCTCCAGAACAGAAAGGAGTTTCACAGGATACACTATTGTCTAGCCTGTGCATGTACCAAAGTTAGACTCTAGCCAAGAGTGTGGATGAAGCCAGAAAGATAAAAGAGGGCAGCACACTAGCAGGTATTTGCAAGCACGACTCTTTGTGAAAGTTTGTTTATTGTTCACAATGCCTTCTTCTGACTCTCTAACTGCCCCTGCATCTATTGTCCCTGAAACGGCCAAGCAGTCTTCATGGACAGATACTCTTTATATAGCGCTGAAAACAAGAAAAAGTTCTGTCTCTTGTGGAGGAGATGAAAGAAGCAATAAAACCAGTAAACAGAATAAAGTGTAGGATCGAGTGCCAGGTTCTGAAGAACAAAGTAAGAAACATCAGGCGAGGCAATGTTCGTGTGGGAGGTTATAATTTCAGACATAAAGTTAGGATGCTCACCAGACATTGGGGTAGAAACCTGAGAAAAGCAGAAAATAATACAAGGAGGTACCTGGAGAAATAACACTCTGGGGTGGGGGGAAGACAACTGCAAAAGCTATAAATAAAAAATGAGTGACATTTTAGGTGTTCAGAGGTTCTCAAAGAGGCCGCTGTAACAGAAGCAGTGTCGGAATGTTAGAAGTCAATGTATCAGACCAAACGTGTCTGAAAAAGAAGTGAGATTTTACTATCAGACAGAGACCAAACACAGGAAGCTATTAAAAGGCATTCTGCAAGTGGGTGGAATGATCTTCTTTCTAAAAGGATAGTGCTACATGCCAAGCTGACATTTGGCTAAAGCAGGAAAAGAACAGATGTGGACAAAACAGTTAGGTACTTTTCCATTATTTAGGAGTGGGGCTGCTAGTGACTTGAAACAGAGGAAAAACCCGGGGGATACAGACTACAAGTAGTCAACATTGATTATGTTCCATAATTTTTAAGATATCAAACATGGGATAATAGAAAAAACATAATTGCATAAAAGCCAAAGAAGGAAGCTTCTGAGGTATGAACAAAGGAGAATGGTATTCTCTAATAAAAGTGGATAAGTGGACTTGGCAGGAATTCTTAGAATTCTAGACCCAGACACAATCATGGTAAAAGGTCCTCTAAGGAAAGCCTTTCCAACTGTCATTTTGACACTAAATCCTGGAGTTATGAACTTAAGATTATTCACACAGTGAAGGAATTTATGAGATTGATCAGATGAGATCATGAAAAAAAATCAGCTTCTATAACTATGGAATCCTTATACTATCTACTAAGCATTAGTCATTTCTGGGATGATTTGGCACTCACAGGTAGCTCTGGCATTGATAAATTAGCCACAAAAAACTTCAGTAAGCACTGACATCAGACAAGACAACCCTTACCATGATGGATCAAGACACTCAGGAGCCCATTCTACAATTGTACAAAGGCACAAATGTTCAAACAAAAATACCAACTCTTGTCCAATAATTAATGACTATTGCATCTTTACAAATTGTAGCTTTAGCCTTGATCAAGTCTGTACCTCCCTGTAAATATTACTTACTAAGAAAGTTATAAAACTACCCAGCAATAGTCAATCAAGTGTGACCTTTTACTTCTTAGACTCTAATCATAAACGTCCAACCCAAACGCCAAAACCTATAATAATTATTTCAAACATCATCTTATTAAAATAACTACCATTACATATGACATGTTCTTCCTGCTGCAGTGAAAAATAAAAGCAACTTGTTTCAGAAAAGTGTGTTCCAGGTATATCTGGCTGAACAGACAGATGTGAATTCCCATAAAAAAAATGAATACTATAGGCTGGAGGAAATAGAGGCAGGGAAGTAGTGGTCACAGGTACTGAAGAGAGGAGCCAAGGACAAAAATATAAATTAGGAACATGGAGCATCCTGGAGGCCAAGGGCAAATAAGAAGATCAACTGCATCAAGTGCTTGTGAGAAGTCACGTAAGAAGAGGACCAGTAAATGATTTGGAAACTTGGAAGTTATTAGTGACCTTGATAAAGGATGGCAAACGTTGAAAATTGTGATTGATGGAGGTTCAGGAGGGAATAAAGAAGAGAAATTGAAGGCAGCCCATACAGGCAACCTTTTTCAAGGTATTTTGATGTGAAGGGAAGAAGAGAAAAAAGAGCAATCACTAGAGAGAAAAGTGGGATCAAGAAACAAGTTCATAAAGATGAGAGAAAGACCAATTTTCTATACTGATTGGAGCACTCCAGTCAAGAGAGGGAAATATTGGTGCTGGAAGAAAAGTAGATGGAGTTATGTTCTTCTGTAAATGGGTCCAGGGTACAGTATACAATTGAAATGGGTTGCTAAGCAGGAACTTGATAAAACATGATAGGCCTGAGTGTATGCCAATCAAAAGATGTGTTTGGAGCAAGGCTGGAAAGGGATCTCCTTTTGTTATCATAGGCATCAGATAAAGAGCCAGGAAGCTCGATTGTCAGATTGGAGATAGAAAAAAGAGTGATGTTAGAGGGGAAACAGAAATACATGGATAAGAGAAAGAAAGTGGGGTCTCAAGAAGTAGAACATGGTTGCAGAGCGGAATGAAGCAAATGTTTCTCCATTCATCATTTCTAATATACTTATTCTCTCAGAAAGTATTTATATAAATAGAAAAATGCCATAATAGTAAATGGAAGAGATGGATCTATGAACACTGCCTCCCAGGTTCCTACTCTTATCTCTAATTAAAGCCTTCCCAAAGGATGTGTTCTCCTTGCCTTTCTTTCTTTAAATTCATTCTTAGAGATCTCATCCAATCCTGTGCTTTCAAGTACAGGTGGGGGGTTGGGGGGGTAGGTTAAATGTTCCATGTGACCATTTTTTCATGGTCATGAAATAGTAGATCAGCTGCACAATAGAATTATAATGGAACAAGTGATTATCAAGTTTTTTTTCTAGTGTCCATAATTTGAAATGTAAAAATACAACATAAAATTATTTTAACGTATTTTAACTAAGCCAATATATCTGAAGTGTTATAATTTCAAAACAGCCATGTAGAATTAATCAGATACTTTCAAATGTTGCCCTAAATCATCAAAATGCAATGAATATGTTTTATGCTTCACACCTGTCTCTCAATCAACCACTGAGGAATTGCTGGGCAGGCATATGTTATTGCAGTAGAAACCAAACCTCTACACAGATTCTCAGCCTTCCTAATACTGTGGCCACTTAATACAGTTCATCATGTTGTGATGACCTCCCCAACCATTAAATTACCTATTTCCTGCATCATAACTATAATTTTTCTACTGTTCTGAATCATAACATAGATATTCGATATGCAAGACATGTGATATGTGACCCCCTAAAGGGAGCTCGACCCACAGGTTGAGAACTGCTGCTCTGGAAACTTCTTTTCAGATGGACCACTGGGGGACAGCTCAGCTGTGGTATCCTATAAGCGCATCTAAAAACTTCCAAAACCAACTCTGTGATAACAATATGGTTTTCTCCTCCGCCTGTGTTGGTCTGATTTTTGTTGTGTCCCAACTCTTCCTTACGCTTCCCTGGGAAGTCTCTTTGTTTCCATTCGCCAAATCACACTGCTCTTCTCATGGTCCAAATCTACCTGGACAATTGCAAAATTTCTGTCCTGGAAAAAAATTCAAGCTTGAAGTTGTAATTTTTCTAGTCTACAGCCTTTGATAACCAATTCCCTCCTACCAACATCGTGAGGCTATGCATTGTTAATCTGGGTTAAGAATAACATGAAGTAATTCACTTGAGTAATTACGATGTAACCCTTTCCTTCTCGGCTGACCCTCTTATAGCAAGAGCTCTAGAAAACTCAAATCTTCTATCCTCTAAAGTAGTTTTCTCTTCTCCACCTTCTTCTTTCCATCTAAAGAGGTTAATGTTGTGATCTTCAATTTTATTATGAATCAGAATCATATGCAGGCCTTGTTAAACACATAACACGTTGGCATTTATGAGTCAGAGGCTACAATGGAAATTTTGTTTCTAGTAAGTTCCCAGATAATACAAAGACTGCTGGTCCTGAGAACCTACTTTGAGAATCACTGATTTGAGTTTTCCAGAGGATTCATCTATTCATGCACCCAATGCAAATGATAAACTTGTTACACTGAGTACAATGTTTTATATCAAGTCTTATCTCATTTTTAAGTCAAAATAAAGGATCTCTCATCTGTGTTTCTGCATTAGCTATTCAACTTCTGAATCATCACCTACCTTGCAGTAGAATGCATTTCAAAGTCAGCATCCCTCAAAAGTATGGTAACTATTTGTCTAGTTTTGGATCAGCCATATTTTAAAGATATTTAATGTTTATTTCAATTGAATCAAAGGTGTATATTATGATAAAACTCAAAATTTAAAATCATTCAAAGAAAAGAATGGATGTTTTCCTTAACTGATCATGGGGTTCCCAATGGAGGAGTTAGAGTGAAGACTGTTAGAGCTGATGGGGTTTGCGGCCCCATGAGGAGAGCAGCAATACCAACCAACTAGACCTCCCAGGGTCTAAACCACCAGCCTTGGAGCACTTAGGGAGGGAACCATGGCTTCAGCTGTATATGTAAGGGTGGAGGGCCCTGTTGAGCATAGGTGGGAGAAGAGATCCTTGGTCTCATGAAGGCCGGATGCCCCAGTGGGTCGGAATTTGAGGGTGGGGAGGTGGGAGTGTGGGGGTAGGTAGGGGTACATCTGCGGAGAAGTAGAAGGAGGGGAGAGGGGATAGGGGGTTCCTGGGTGGGGGGGATAGGGTAAGGAGATAACATATGAAATGTAAATAAAACATCCAATAAAAAAACAAGAAAATGGTCATAATAATTAAGAAACATGGAATTTCAGGGCTAACTGAAACTGTATATAAACTGTATATACATATATGATTACAGAAGCAATTAGTTTTTTAAAAGAAGCAATGAACTCGAACTAGTGGAGGGAAGAATAATATGGGACTTAAAGGGAGGAAAGGGAAGGGAGAAATGTGGTAAATATAATCTCAAAAAAAGAAAAAAAAACCAATGGCTTAGTCTGGAAGTGTCTGAAAACACCCACCCAGCACACATTGGGTCTTATGTTCAAAATAATTAGCAATGTCTAACAAACAGGTGTTAAATGAAAATATTCTAATCATAAAGTACATTTGACCAAAGAAAATGAAATTTCACAAGACTTTTATTTTTTTGCTCTGAAACATAGCTAAAAATTTACATGATTTTTAAAAGTGTAATCTCCCTAAGGTTTTGGTTGTTTGGTACTGTTTTCTGAACTAAAATAAATTAATGAAAGATCACCCATATATTCAGAATGTTCATCTACAGACCTTAATGATTTGGGTAATTACATTTAGAAATATATGTTCAAATATTTCCAGCCTGGGCCTCTTTTATTAGCATTCTGTAAATGTACTGTCACAGTGATATCTATCGGGAATGACTGTAAATTAAAAAAATAAACAAAAGTAACATTGCCACTATATTTACAACAAATTATATTGAAGACTGTGAATATTTGCAGTTGAAATATCATCTTGAGCTTGAGTGATCAAATCTCACAGAGAAAAGTACTATGTTTATTTGTCTCTTATTAGCATTTATTTGTATTTTCCCTAATTTTGTGTTGGGTTTCCTCAGCTATGAATGTAGTGATATATTCTGCTGGACAATTGAGTTTAGAGTCTAATCAGACAACCAAACATATATATATATATATATATATATATATATATATATATATATATATA
>NW_021604592.1:7059469-7112443 GCF_004785775.1 Grammomys surdaster
GAAGGGAAGAAAGAGAAAAGGGGACTGAAAAATAGAAGGAGAAGAAACTGTGTTTAAGATATATTGTATGAGGAAAAATATCCATTTTCAATGAACAAAAATTCCAAAGCAACAATAGATAAAAATAAAAATAAAAGAGACATGCTATTTACTATAAAACGATGGATCCTTTCACTCCGACTGTAGGTTGATCTCAATGGGTCAAATTTTCCTTCTTCTGAACCATGTGGGAAGTGCACATACAATTCTTCTAGTCTTTTAAGAAAGTTCTCTGTGTCTAGATTTATGAAAAGTCTTAAGGATAAGGATGTTTTGTGTAGTTGCATGGTGTATTTATTGGACAGCAAAAGCAAAATAAAATTTCTGTGAGTAGGAAGGTCTTTACTCAGAGGACCCTGAAATCTGGCATGAATATTAATCAAGGAGAAATGATACCTATTCTGGAAAGGACAAGGGGGAAACACAAATAATTGGGAAAATTTTGCTTTCTACAACTGCACAAGATGGTATCTTTGCTTTTATTGGTGCCTAGAGAAGTTTTTCTTAACTTTATAAAAAAAAAAAAACTTTGGGCCAAAATTTGCAATTGTCTGTAAATCTGAAGACAGAGGTGGCAGCTTCATGCATAAGCAACCATTTTCCACTGAATAACCGAAATAAGAAAGGCCATTGGATATCTAACCCTCTGATAGAAGAAATGGCTTTGCCCTCAACTCTCACTATAGCACTGAGTCGTCTACTGGCATCGTCTTTACTTCCTAAAACTGGGACTTTTCTATCTCTATACTAATATGTGCTAAAGCAATTCATCTCAAAGAGCAGGCAAGGCAGAGAGACCCTCCCGAGTCTTACTCAACAGCCATGTGCATTCACTAATCGATTTCTGTGTTTTCCTTCTGAGCAAAACTCATCAAATAAGGTGTTATACCTACAAAGGTCATCTATTCTTCTCTAGCCAATAGTTCCTTCTGGAATAGCCCAATACTCTGAGTCTGTGAAGATATTGTCTAAGAAGTATCACTTTTAAAGATGTGCATCAGACCCATTCACCTCTAGGAGGAAAGTTTTGCATAAAAATCTTCCTCAAAGCAATTAGACCATATTCATTTCCCTTATAGCATAAAGATAAAGAATATGTAAAGTAGGGAAGGAGTGAAAAGAGTAACCTTTATTAAAACTCTAATGTGTTGAGCATAATACAACTGATTTCAATATTTCTCATATTTATTCATCATAAAATTAAATTCTCACACCTAACTGTTAAAGCAGTGTATGAGGCCCATTTTTTGCAGACCTGAAATATGAGTTGCTCATAAGAAGTCCAAAGTGGAGTGTGGACTTATATTCAGATTAAAAATCTACACTATTTATGGAACATTTAATAATGTTTTAATTATTTTATGTAATCAATTGACATTCCATGTATTGTCGTGACTCTATGTATTGTGTTCATTTTCTGTCACTCAACTTTACTTACTTCAGTTAATCCACCATGTTTCCTTACCATTAACTCTTTAACCAGTAGTTCTCAACCTCCCTAATGCTGCAAGCCTTTAATACAGTTCCTCATGTTGTAGTGACCCCTAACCAAAAAACTATGTTTGCTGCTACTTCCTAACTGTAGTTTTGTTACATTTGTGAATCATAACATAAATATCTGTGTTTTCCGATGGTCTCAGGTGACCCCATGAAGTTGTTGTTTGATCCCAAGGAGTTCATGAAACACAGGCTGAGAAACACTGTCTTAGACCAAGATCTTTAATAAAAAATGTCCTGTGAAAGCAGTGAACAGATTTGGAAATATTTTTGTAAAATACTTGTGTGTGTGTGTGTGTGTGTGTGTGTGTGTGAAAGCATGTGCTTCTGAAGAAATATAGTTTTGTAAGAATACTATTTAAAACTTATTACACTTACAGACCATATGACGCTCAAGAAGAAGGAAGACCAAAATGTGGATGCTTCAGTCCTTCTTAGAAGGGGGGACAAAATAATCACGGAAAGTAGAGGGTGGGAGGAAAAAGAGGAGGGGGAGAGGAAAAAAGTGGGACAGGATCAGAGATGTACAGAAATTGATGGGGGAAATTGAACAGAGGTAGCAATGGGGGACGGAAAACTGGGGGTAGCCACCAGAAAGTCCAAGATGCCAGGAAAAAAGAGGCTTTCAAGACCCAACAGAGATGACATTAGCTGAAATACCCAAAAAAGGGAAGAGAGAACCTGTAGAGACCATATCCAGAGGTTAGGTACAGCCCCTGGTAGAGGAATGGGGACACTCACCCTTCTCAAAATTTTAACCCAGAATTTCTCCTATCTAAAGGAAATACAGGGACAACGAATGGAGCAGAAAAAGAAAGAAAGGCCATCCAGAAACTGCTCCACCTGGGGATCCATCCCATACGCAGACACCAAACCCAGACAATATTGCTGATGCCAAGAAGTATGCAGGCTGACAGGAGCCTCATATGCCTGCATCCTGAGAGACTCTGCCAGAGCCTTACCGATTCAGATGATGATGCTTGCAGCCAACCATCAGACTGAGCATGGGGACCCCAATGGAGGAGTTAAAGGAAAGACTGAAGGAGCTTAAGGAGTTTGCAACCCCATAGAAAGAAAAACAGCATCAACCAACCAAACCTCACAGAGCTCCCAGTACTAAACCACCAACTAAAGAATACACATGGAGGGACCCAGGGCTCCAGCTGCATATGTAGCAGAGGATGGCCTTATCTGGCATCAACAGGAGGAAAGGCCTTTGGTCCTGCGAAGGTTCAATTCCCCAGTGTACAGGAATGCCAGGGCAGTGAGGCAGAGTGGGTGGGTGGGGGAACACCGTCGTAGAAGCAGGGGATGGGGGGTTTTGGAAGGAAAACTGGGAAGAGCAACAACATTTGAAATGTAAATAAATAAAATAACCAATCATTTTTTTAAAAAAAAAAGTTAATTAAAATTTAAACATATTTTTGAAAATAAAATATTTGAAGAAATAATTACTAATGTAAATGATTTTAGAACACACATTTTCAATAAAATAATCAAAGTCTAATTTAAAATATGCTAAAAATTATGTTCAGTTTGTACATAGCAACTTCATCTCTCTTAAACAGTAGCAAATTTACTTTGAGCTTCTAAGCAACTGGGTTCAAATATTCTACGTCATTTAATGGCCAAATTGCATATCTAATTTGGAGATATTGGGAAGTGAGAGAGGAGGAGTGGAATCTTGACCTGTTCATTAGTAGAAGACATATATATGTGTGTGTGTGTGTGTGTGTGTGTGTGTGTGTGTAAGAATGTGTTGCATGCTGTGAGCAGGCTGATGCATACTTTGCTTCTGAAACAATAATGACAAATCTCTCTGGTGATTTTCTTGTATGGTTGCCAGCCATGATCAGACATATCTTCCCCCTGCTATACAAGCTAGTTACTCTGCTGAAGATTAGAAGTTCTCAGGATACATGTAGGTTAGAACTATGCTAAGATTTGTATCCCATAATAATACAGAAAGAGGGTTATATGAAATACCCACACACTCATCATGAAGAATTAATATTCCTGTTTCTATGTCTCCAGATGTAACTGTCACACTGAAGTCACTGCATATACTTCCCTATCAATATTTGGCCACGTATGTATCTATCCATGAATAATTTATCATACCATATGTCCATGTTTTGTAACCATTATTCTTTCAAAATCTAGTATTGCTACATCAAGATTTAGTTCATTTATTTTAAATTTATATTCACAATACAGTTTCTCTTTTCACTGTAAATGGCTATTTGTATCATGTCCAAGCTTTCAATACTAAAACCAACAAAAATCCAAGGCATAGAAAAGAGATTTCCCTATAGTACCTGCTAACAGTGCGATTACTAGCCGAAAATGTAAATTTCCAGCATGTCTGGACTTTGTTAAAGTGTTCTATAATGTGATTTGGCAAGTTATTCTTTCAGAAACAAAATTTCTTCAGTTTTCTACAAACCCACACGCATTTGGTATTGGTATCCAATGTTTTTTGTTATTCAGAAGTAATAAATGTAAAATGATATAGCCTTAATGGCCTAACGATGTGTTGCACTTTGTAATTGTAGCATACATATTGGTGGTCACGTTTACAGATGGTCTTTTCTTATTGATGGTTTTCAGTTCTATTCAGTGAGTTGTTTGTCATTTTCCATCAATTTGTTGAAGCTGTTTATGTAGCCTAGAACCTAATCATATGATTTTGTTTGTTGTATACAATTCTTAGAGAAGATATAATACTTTTTGGTCTGAGATTTTTGTTGGTGTTGTTTGAATTTTTTGTTTGAAATGCTGAAATTTTAAGCAGCTTTTGTGTAATCCAATTAAGCAAGCATCTGAATTTCCCTCTGGTGTATTACCTGCTTATATATTTGTTTATATGCTGGGCAAACTCTCTGCCACTGGGCTACATTTCCTTAGATATACATATAAAGAAATAACTTGCCACTATAAGGCAGAATATATCTGTATGTGTTCCTCTGCATTTCATATAATTTAAAATGCTTTTCATGTATTTAAAGTTTTTAGAATTTTTTGTTTTAGATGTCTGATAAGGACGTATTATTATTCTACTTAGATATATCAGTGATTTACATTCTTATTGATTTTTATATCACCTATTTATTAGTTTGACTTCCCAGATGGTTTAAGTCTAATAGGTTGTGTAACAGCAGCATAAAATAAGGTAACAATTAGTGTCTCATTTTATTACAATTACTTCTCTTTTTAAGGATAATGCTATATCTGATCTTTATTACAATGAATACAAAATGTTATTAAATAGTGCTAATATGCAGCAAAGCTATGGCATATAAAGATTGTCAGCAGATGCTTCTTAGTATTATTTTCATGTACTTGTCTTTTACAATCAATAATTATATTATTTATTTATCCTTCATGTCTTCTTATTTCATGGGCCTAGGACACATCTACATAAAAACAACCTCAGCATGTATCTGAGAAGCAGAGAGGCATTTTTATTATCAATTCAACATTACATATGTTTATATTTAGAAACTCATTCAGCTATTTCAGATTCCTGCATATCATGATATCATGTCCAATTTTTCCCTGAAGATTTAAAACTCTTTACTGTACTCATTTTATCCTACATATTTTGTTTCATATATATATATGAATACATACTTTTATAAATTGATAAATCTTTCTATGGACTTGTATTCTTCGACTTTTTCCCCCAAACTCCATTTTCTAGTTTATTGGGAGTTTCATACATACACACAATATACTTTGATCAAATTACTCCTACCCTCTCTTTTCCAATTTCTCCCAAATTCCTGACCACCAATTTTCTCTCCTACCTTCTTGTACTGTCTTTTTAAACCCACTCTATACTGCCAGTGTGCGCATGAGTCTAAGGCCGTCCATTGGTGCCTTGACAGCATTCCCTGTATTTCCTTTGTACTATTTTCTGTTCTTTTTATCGACGTTTCTACATTGTTTCTTTCCCTGTGATTTTTCTCCACCCACCTTCCTTGTGGGCTCCTTGCTGTCTATTCTCTACCTGCTGTATTGCACCTACATCAATCTTCAAATGATTTGTTTTATTTTCCACATTTGTTTTATTTTTACTGTTTAAAATGTCCATATATGCATATAATATATATTGATCAACTATACACCTCATTGCCTCTCCTCCATTCTCTCCCTATCACCTCCACTAATTTTTCTCTCCCAACATCATATACTCTGTTTTAACACAGTGAATCTATTTAGTGATGTCTCCATGTACACGGGTTTAGGAGCACATACTGGGGTTTGAGTAGTCCCACATACCTGTCGGAAAGTGATTATCTTGCCATAAGAAGCTTTTCAACTTGAGGTGGGACTTCCTGAACCCCTCCTCCATCCACTAGCATAGATGGCTTTAGCAGGCTTTATCATGTGCAAGTCTCAAAATCCCAAATGCTATGAATTCCTGAATACAACAGCCCTGTTGTGTACATCAAACCCTCTCACTGCAGATGTGTACCTCCTCTGACTCCCACAATCCTTTCGCTGCATGTTCCATGCCGATGCCTGAGCTTTGGAAGGAGAAAATATGATGTAGATGTCTCACTTAGATATGAGCATGCCAAATTCTCTTATGCTCTGCATTTGACCAGTTGTGGGTCTCTGTGCTCATTGTCATCTACTGCAAAGATAAAGGGAGCTTTTCAGATGAGTGTTAAGAGATGTGCTATTCTATGGATATAAAGATAATGATGAAGTTTAATAGTATGTCCACTTACTGGAAAAATAAATAGCATTAGCATATTTATTCTTTAAGATTTATGTCCTAGCCACCCATGGGTATTTGACACACTTAATAGTGGTGGTATGAGTTCTGTCTTGTGAAATGTACCTTACACTTGATCAGAATATGGTTAGTTACGTCTATAATATCCATGCTATTGTTATACCAGTTGACATGTCTTGCCAAGCTGGGTAAAAATGTCAATGACTTCTCTATCTGTATCCTAAATAGAAGTTTTTAGCACCATGAAAGCTTAAAATAGTAGGGATGAAGCTCACAAGTCACTCCCAGCTCCCAGCTCTCCCAGCATGATTTCTTCATCTTTTATTATTAAACTATGTGCTGTCTTTAGAATAGAATCGAAACATCAAGTCTGGCACTGGACTTTTTACTAATAGCCTATAGTATCAAGGAGAGGCAACCTCCTTATAGGGTAACTCCACATAAACTCATTTAGCATATGCATTTATTTTAATACTTCTGTGTGAGTTCAGAAACATAAACACCACGTTTTCTCTTTTCTATGTGAATACTGACTTTGAATCCTCAGTTATATGTGTTAAAATTGAAGTACCCAAAGAAATCAGCAAATTAGTCATGTCCATAGCAGGGGGCTTTCAAGGCAAAAAGACAAAGTAAGAGTGATGTGAAGAGAAAATGGAGAATCACAGAATGGGAAAGGTTAAATGACTATTTTCTAATAAGTACATTCATAATTATAAAATACTATTTTAAGTGATTAGGATACTCTGTGAGATTTTATATGTACTATGCTTGCTGATTCAATCATGAATATTGTATGATATCTATTTTACTTTCTTCATTAAATTATGAATTATTGAGAAGTCTATTTCCCAATATCTAGCTACATGAGAGAATAGGGGCTATTTCCTAGAGTCGGTGGCTGATTTTATTGAATTTACTTATTAGAACTTTGTGTGACTTACTTTATACATTTGTATGTTAATTATATGATCTCTTATTGTCCAACATTTATTGGCATTAAGTACTATTCTAAATAGTGTACATACTTTAATTTGTTAGAAATCACAAAACTCCTTGGTAATATCACTACCTGTAATTCACAAATAACTACTTGTAATTTACAGTGCTAAGTCATAATAACATAAAATAATACAACAAGTTGCACTATAGGGAACTGGACTTGACCACTCTCCAAATTCTGCATGTATAGCCTCCCAGACTGCCACTGAATTTGTGTTTAAAGGGACCAGAGGTGTACATTTGTTGAGTCAATTGCTGTATGTGCACTTGTCAGATTAGCTTAATTAAGTTACTGAAATCTTGCATATCATTTCAAAATATTTTGCCTGATTAACTTAATTTCTGACGAATGTATTAGCATTTCCTATTTGGATAATAATTTGTTTATTTAGCAAAATCATTGTCAATTTATTATATCATAAGTTCATTTCAGTTCACAATTATTTCTAATCGGCGAGTTTTATGATGGTGCTCATATCCCTACTTGTACATTACAATAAATTGCATTTTGTCTGATATGTATTTATTATACTACCTGCTTTTAAATATTTGTTCAGATTGGTCTGAAATATCATTTTTCTTTTAAATCATATAACACGTATTATGCGTATTATATACAAATGTTCACCTTTGTATGTTGTAAACAACTTTTAAATTAGATTTTCCGTCTTACACGCTTGCAGAAATTCTAATTTTAATAGTTGGATTTAGTGCTAGAGACATTGCTCAGAGGTAGAGTAATTACCCAGAACACACAGCTCTTTTATTTAATCCCCTACACTGAAAATAAAACAAAATAACATAATATATACATATATCTTACTTAGAATTTTCTCACTGTAACAAGTATGTGAGATAAACATATTAAAGAAAGATGGATTTATTTTGATGCAGGGTTCAGTCTGCACTCAGCTGGTTCTGTTGCTGGTAGGCAGCGGTGAGATGGAACACTGTGGTGTGCAAGGCACAGGGGAGTGAAAATGTTGAGTTCACAGTAGCCAAGGAACAGAGTGACAGAGACAGGAGGAAGTCAGGAACAAGATACATTCAAACTCATGGCCCTGATGACGTATTGTGCCTATCAAACCCCATCCCCTAAGTTTCCACCATTTTCCCAATAATGCCACCAACATATGGCTCAACTAATAGATCTTTTGATGGAAACAGATTTAATTTTGTACATTTACCTCTTAACATTGTTACAAGCTGAGAATGCCTACAACACATGGGCCTTTGGAGGCAGCTTTATGTCTGTTAGCATTTTTCTGACTTCGTTTGTATGATCTAGTTACCAACCTTCAGCTCCTATTATTTTTGTTCTTTTATTTTTTACCACCTGATTGATTAACCATACAAGATAGTTCATTCCTCTATTTTTTTCTAGTGGTTCAGCTGCCTTTTTATTCGTGTATATTAATTATACAAAATAATAGGTTTCATTGCAACCTTTTCATACTTGAATAGGATGCTTTGATAATTCCATTTTTACTGTACTTTATTCTTCTGAGCTATGAATAAGCTTAGGAGGCTTTATATATCCCACAGCCACAGAATATCAATGTTGTCTATAATTTCATCTCTTATCACCCATAAAATCAACATTATCTACTTTTTCCCCTTAATGTAAAAACAAATCATATAATATATTTTTATCATTTGGTCAGGTTATACTCTCAACTCCTCACAGATTCTCCCCCATCTAATATATGCTTCCTCTCTCTCTCTCTCTCTCTCTCTCTCTCTCTCTCTCTCTCTCTCTCTTTTTTAGGGGTGGGACTTTGTGTCCACTTAGCCTTTGCATCACTGGTTTGTCTGGTTTGAACCTATACAAGACTTAGTTGTGCTGCCACAGTCTCTACGAGTTCTTGTGTGTATCAGTCCTCTTGTATCTGCAAGGTGCAGTTTCCTTGGAGTCACCTCTTACTCTTGAGGAGTCACCTCAATCTTTTTGCCTCTTCTTTCACACAGATCCCTGAACTTTGAGGAAAGGAGTTTAAGGAAAACATCCCATTTAAAGACGAGTGCTCCAAGGTCTTTCACTCTATGTCCATCATCCAGTCGTTGGTCTTTGCTAGTGACTATCTACTAAAATAAGGGGATTCTCTCTTGAGGGTAGTTGATGAACTGATCTTTGAGTATAGCAGTGTGTCATCAGGAGTCAATTTTTACTATGTTCTTTTGTCAGAATAGTAGTAAGTTTTTGTCATCATTTCTTGAGTCTTATTTGCACTGTTCTAGTATAAATATTCCAATATATAAAGTTAGCAATTCCTTGAGCAAGAATCTATGAAAAGGAAACTGTCTCATTCTTTCTGAAAGTACACGTCTTAAGTAAGCTTCCCTTCATTCCTAAGTCATAAACATGTAGAGCTATTGTAGTTTTCTTTCGATAATTAAAAACTATATTTGTAGTGTCTCCTGGTATTCACTTAAATTATTACTCTTCTGTTGTATTACTCTTGCACCACCATGGATAATATGATTTTCTTCATTAGTATATATTAATTTATTAATAACTTTTTAAAGACAGAGTGTACTAGCTACTAATCCTGTTGCTGTGACAAAATTTGTGATAAAAACAGCGTAAAGAGGGGAGGGTTTATTTTGACCCTCAGCTCATGGGCATACAGTCCATCACTTCAGAGAAGTCCAGTGACAAGTGGAGATGACATATGGTCTGTCACACTTCATCCATGGCCAGAAACCACACAGCAATGAATGTTCAGTTGGCATTCTCCTTTTAACTTAATATGGGCACTTCATATGGGCAACCCCATCCCATAAAATGGTGTTTTCCCCATTTAGGGCAGGCTTTCTCACCTCTATTAACCCAATCTAGATAATCCCTCATAGACAAGCTCAGAGATTTGTTTCTACAGTGATTCTAAATCCCATCAAGCTGACAGTGTTCACCAACACACAGGTCCTCGCTATGCTGTCCAGGAAAATTTCAAATCCTGCCTTCCAGTGACCTCCTCATCTTTGTGTAACCAAGTAGCTGAAATATGTATGGAGCACCGTGACTGGATGTTTCTCTGATGGCTTTCTGAATCAGCCTTTTGTTTTCTTCCGTCTGGGAACTAGTTGCTTTCTGTAAATCAGGAATATTCTCTACTGTGATCAATTTGTCTAGCCCATCATATTCTTTTTACTTATATTAGAAATACTGTTTACATTTTATGATTCTGTTATCTATAATGCCACAAAATGTTTCTATTTCTACATTAGTGGACTGCATAATAGGTGATATCCTTCATTTTTTTTCTTAAGACTGGTGGTCTCATTAGACTTCTCTAGTCAACTGTTTATCAAATCTACTAATAATTTTGTTTCTGGAAACTCTTTCAGTTGGTTTTCATAAATGTCTTTCAGTTTGGGTTCATTAACATATCTTTTGATATATTGAATTTATTTTTTTAAATGCATTTATTGATGGGTCATTTTTGTTCTGTGTAGTTGTTTTCATTGATATATCTGTGATTCTAGGGATCAGACTCAATGTTTTAAAATGTGGCAAATGCTCTACAATGGAGCCATACCCCCATTTTTAAATGCTACACAATTCGATATTTACAGATGTTACTGGTTCTACCTTAGGAATATTTATTCTCTCTCTCTTTTTTTTTTACAATTAATTGATTTTTATAGTAGATGTTTTATACAAAGATAACCCTACAAGAAATTTGCCCTTATAGCATAGATAATTCTATCCTGCTGGGACCCTTACAATGTTGTTAATCATAAAGTATTGAATTTATTTTTTCTCAGATAAAGATTCTCTAAGAATACTATAACTCCAGACCATAAGACACACATAACACAAATGTACTCTTTCCAACTCAAAGCCCAGAACAAACAGGCAATTTCCTTTCTGCTTCCTAGGGCTCATGGAGACTGTTTTCTATTGCTGTTGATGGCTAAGCAGACTCCTGGCTCCAGGATTTTGTTCACAAGTTTGGTTCCAATCCCAATGCCTATGTCAGCATCCAGTATTGATTTATTCTATCCAGTTTTGATACTCCCTGAGCTCTCTTTACTGATTTTCTTCTTCGTTTGAGTTACTTGGAAACTTAGCTTTAGAAACTTCTACTGTATTTTTATTATACTTTTCCAGTGCTTAAGTGGTTTGAACAAAGAACTTTTTGTGATCGTCTCCTTTTAGATGTTTGCAACATTATTATTTTAAAAGAATTATTTATTCATTTTAGATGTATGAGTACACTGTAGCTGTCTTCAGACACGAGAGAAGAAGGCATCGGATCCCATTACAGATGGCTGTGAGCCACCATGTGGTTGCTGGGAATTGAACTCAGGACCTCTGGAAGAGCAGTCAGTGCTCTTAACCACTGAGCCATGCAATGTTATCCTTGACCCACGTTTCTGTTGAGGGTCCTCTTTATACTTCTCATTGACAAAGACTTATTTGAAAACACTGGGATGTTTTGTTTTGGTTTATTGAAAAATGTCCACGTGTTGCATAGTTTGCCCATAATTCTGTTTTTAATCTATACATGGTATTGTCCATCAGTTTGTAACATTTAGCACTCTAAAGACATTTCTGATGCTCATATTCATTGTTCTCTAGTCATCTTAATCAGCGATCTCCAATCTACAGCCAATTAATTAAAGTTCTACCTCCTATCTCTGTATCTCTAAATCTTGCCCTATTCTAAGCTTCTCATATAAATAGATCTATACAAAATCTGGTGGGTTATGACTGGCTTCTTTCATTTAAAATAATGCTTTAAGGATTAATTGGCATGGCAGCATCTACCACTAATTTATTACTACTAATATTTCTTTGTGCATACAATATGACATATTGAATTACTCCTTCATTAGTTGATTGATATCCAGTTGCTTTTAGTTATAATAAAAGGGCTATCATGAACAAGATTTTGTGTGAAACTGTATCTCCATATCTTCTATATGTACAGCTAAAATAGTAGAACATAAGACAACTTTATTTAATTTCTTCAGAGATTGTCAGATGGTTTCCAAAGTAGCTATACCATCTAAAAACTCCCATTAGCAAAGTATACAGAGTTCTAAATTTGCTATATACTTGCCAGTACATACGCCTATTTCTTCTGGCCATCCTACTGTGTATAAAGTGGTACCTAATTACATTTGACTTAAATTTCCCTGGTGCTAAGCATATTGAGCATATTTTTTGGTCATTTGTACATCTTTGGAGAAATGTCTAGTTATAGCTTCTATTTATTTTTAATTGTGCTGCCTTTTGTTATTGAATCACAGTAGTTCTTTATGTAGGCTAACTACAAATCCATATATGTGTGTGTGTGTATATGCATATATATATATCTTGTAAATGTTTTCAAATTTTCTGAGTATTTTTCACTTTCTTAATAATAGCCTTAGAAGCATCACAATTTTTATTTTTGAGAGTGGCCACTTATCTCTTTTCCCCCTCTGCTTTATATTGTGATTTCCCAGGCCATTGCTAAAACTGTTGTATCTTAATCCAAGGTCACAAAGACTGATACATATTTTTTTTCAGGTCTTCATAGTTTCAGAAGCCACATTTAAGTTTTTGATCCACTTAACTTAATCTTCTCTATGATATGAGCACAGTGGTTTAAAGTGGTTATCACCTGGAAAGGTCTTCTTTAAGCATTAAAGATCTGACAGGAAAATGACATGGTTTGGATATAGTATGCATAACTGCTATCACAGCAATGATAAAGGTCATGAGACATCAGCCGTCTGTACTTTGAGTTCTCTAAGGATCATGGAGTAACAAATACCTAGTTCAGAAACATGGATACTCCCATGTGTTTCCAAGTATGTTTATTTTAACAAAGCTAAAAAGAGACATTTATTGTAAAATAAAGGGGCAATACTGAAGTTCCAGGAACTAAGCAGTCCAGGGAACCTAACCAAAAACAGTCCCAGAGTGATAGGCATAAGGAAAGAAAAAAATGTATTTGCATAGGCTGATTTCTTTTGGTGTCCTGGTATAACCTTGTTCAAAACATTCACTGTTGTGATTTATAAGAAATGAAGGAAAATAATAAATTGAGCACTTTCTTAGCAAAATCACTAGAGGTTTCTTTGAAATTTAGATGTATTGACGAGAGACTTTCATAAGTGTCTGGAAATCAATGCCAATATTTCCAAGCAATGAATCATTGGTAAAGAAGAAAGAATAGAAATTCTTTATAACGTGGTAAGCCAGAGTAAGTAATTCTTCTCTGCATTTCTGTCTGTATTGCAATATCAGAAAAAAATTGAAAGATTAAATAGGAAGTGAGATACAGATCCCATCAAAAGAACCAGTGGGAACAAAGAATCATAAGAATGTGAACAGAAATGAGAGGATATCTGGTGGATATGATTGAAAAATTAGTCTTAATTTTACAATGTCAGTTCCTTCTAGAGACTTCAGAGTGCATCAATGTATAATGAAAGTTCATAAGCTGTTTTGTATGTTTTATAGGAAATACTTTCCTACGAAAACCAACTTGTGAATGCAACATTAACAAAAATCTCTAAACATCATATGCACTTCACCTTGTGCACAGAGTGAAACAAAAGGAGTGTTGAAGAAAGAAACACTAAATCGAAGTTATAATTCTGAGCTGGTTAACATCAACTAATGCCTAGGATTCGTAAGATACCAAATGAACAAGGCTTTAACTCATCCACTAAGAATTTTAACCTTCACAGGAAGCATATTGCAGCATTGCCATCACACATCCAACAATCACAGAGCAACCTTGTGTCCGTCCATGCGGTAGCATGAGAGCCTGCTTCTACCCAGGTCTTTGTGCTGCGTGGAGCAGAGGGAAAGATGAAGCTGAAATTCATCTCTAGCTCTTGCTTTTGAAAAGGAAAAACTCTTCTAAGGGATATTTGACTCCATCTCTTCTTTCCTCTTCTCATTTCATTCTGAAATGCCAAAGACATGGGGAGAAAAACGCTCTTTTCACCCAATTGCTTCTGGAGTCCGGGGCTGCTTTGTCTCAGATGGGGCCAGTGCATGGAACTGAAACCACTGATCCCAGTTTCTAAGGTATTTCCGATGACCCTGTTGCAGTGATGTAAACCGACAGGGATCTCGGCCTTAAGGTTACTGTGATACTAGTTTTAGGTTGCTCAGGACAGTGTGATCACAGTTATGGAAGAAAAGGAAACAACGCGCATGCTTAGAGGCAAACATGCTAGTGTTTTTGACTCTGCATTACTCTTTGCAGTAGATAAAAACTATTAAAGTCAGAACTGTACTAGAATATCCAGATTCCCTGCAGTTGGTTTTCTGCCACTGGAACCTCAAAAACCAGACATTCTCAGCAGTGTACTGCATATATTACATCAAAGATTTATCGCTTCTCTCGGTCCACCTCCGGAGAGCATTTCATCACTGAAGAAAATAACTAAACTCATTTGAGCCCCTCTTTAATTTTTAAAGTGAAAGTCTATATCCATCAGGTATATGTCACAGTTTCAAAAGGAGAAAAACAAAGAAGGTTTTGTAAATCTCCCTTTTCTCTTTGAATATGATTAACAGACACCCAGAATACAAAGAACTCAAAGTTAGTTTTATGTTAATAAAACAAATTTTCTAATGACTATTTCTCCAGTATTTTAGTAGATATTTAGACTTACACCAAATTATTCCTCTACTGGCATGTACCTCTGTTGTTTCACTTTTGATACATGTCTTTGAGAAGCTCCTTTTTAGCCTAAATTGTACCCAATTTGGATTTCCAAATTGACAGGTCAATTAAAAAACAACCATATTTGCTGAACCTCTTTTTATTCTGTTCTTGGACAAGTTCACTGAGAATATTAGTCTCCTTTAAAATGAAGAAACTTTCTGGTTTGTCTTGATAAATATACACTTATTTTAATAATCCTTGGAAAAAAACCAGTTGATCCTTGCTACTTGTCTATCAGTTTTGGGCTAGTGCCCTCTACTTTATCTGATTTAAGTTTAACAAACATTTATAAGGTTGAGGCTATTGTTCATTTGCTATCTGGAGAAAGCAACATTCAGGAAACAACATAACTTACCCACAGTTTTAGAGCACCTAGGGTACTTTTGTCTAAGAAGTTGAGCTCCACATTTAGACGCCCAATCCCCACTCACCTCAGCTTCTCTAAGAGTGTGCATGTGTAAAGGAGGACACGAGGAGACCTACTATGCAGTCTAATAAATGGCACATAACTACAGAAGTATGAATCTTTCCGTACCCAGCTCCGCGTTTTCCCGGAGGCTTTAGTATTCTACCATAATCTATATTCAGGCTCCTAATACAGTCACTTGGGAATTTTCAGTCTTGAGATAGCACATGCATTGGTGAAGCCTTATGAGTCCTTTCACTGTGTATAACACTGTGTGATCTATGCCTATAACCCCAGCGTGAACCTGGGAAGCTGAGGAAGGATAGTGAGTTCAAGCCCTGCCTGAATTACACAGTGAGACCCTGGGCTTCAAAAATCAAAAATCAAATAAATCAAAAGTCTAATTTTGTTAAGTTCTTACCCCTTGCTGAATTTCATTTCTAACTGCTTGATGGATTTCTTCACCTAGATACCCACCACACTTCCAGAATCATTGCCGAACCCTCTAACTCTGCTGAATTGAATGTATTTTCTGTTCTCAGAAGGAGTGCATGACTGGGAGTAAAATAAAACTTGTCAAAAATGACAGAATTCAGAAATGACTCATATGCATCACCGAATCCTAATCCCAGTCATCAAATCTGGAGCTCACCTAATCCTCTCACTTCACTTCGCAGATAAGGAAGCTCCAAAACTGAAACAGTGACTTTCTGTAGATTATCATGAATTTATGCCTTAGCTTCGAACAGAAGCCCGAATCATGCGGATTTTTTGTAATTTATATTAGTTTTGTACTGGGCGTGCTGCATGTCACTCACCATACTGGGAATCCGCTTTGCATTATCAGATTCCATCTTTAATACATATCGCAAGGAAGCATCATCGCCCTCCATCTCAACCGAGGAGAGTAAGGTTCCGGCAGAAGAACCCACTCATCCAGGCTAGTGCATTGCAGGAGCTAAAGCCCTAAGCTGTCTCCCTCACTTCAAACTCCTGGCTTCAGCCTACGACTCCAAGCATCTATTTCCTTCTTTCTTGTCAATGCAAACTGTATAAAGAATAGAAGGATTCTTGACCATTTTAGCTATTATACACTTAATGACAAAAAGATTCCACAATAGAATCCATGCATTAAAATGTGTCAACAAGGTACCTATTTTACTGAGGGCTGTACACTCTACAGTTGTTCTAACTTACAAAATACATCTGCACGTACAAGGCAGCCAAACATTTTATAGTGCTTTGTGTTCCACTTGTTGGTAATTGGAGATCGTGTGCTGTTTCTCTTAAACCTTATGAAAGTGTTCAGTGACCTGTTTCCTACATCACTTCAAGTATTATTATTATAAGTCACTATCTTTCAGATTTAGTCTCAAGATATTTTAAATCTTTTAGAAAATGTCAATAAATCTCAAAAAGTTCATTTTGTTCCATTACATTTTGGAATCTGCATATTCTATATAATCATGAGAACTGTGATGGTTGGGTCAAAAGGGAATATAAAATAAATTTTAAATAATAATAAAGTTATAAGTAAACTAGATCAACAAGAAATCCTGGAAACTAAGTCTAACAGCAATCTAATTTAAACAGTGTCTACAGCTATACATAAGTAAACACTTATGTGCACCTCTTGTGGTAAAATATACAATATGTGCCATCTATACAATCAATAATTGAGGAACTCAATTCAACTCAGTTTGACAACCCTAACAAAAGAATCAAGAGAAACATCATCTGATTACACCATGCATCATAAATCATCAACTATTTTTCAAAAACGTCCTTTCCCTTTTACCTTTAAAGCTATTACCTTAGGTCAAACACCAACACCTCTCACCTCAATTATCAAATTATGCTTCAGGAGGTCTACCTGTTTACAATCCCACTAACCCCACATTATCCTTAATGACTTCAATTACTTTTTAGATAGATAGAAACTTCCTTTTATGCTCTGGCCACTGTCTTCCTCCATAGCCACGTTACCCATTCTCTCTAGAAACCTGTTTTCCAGCTGGGTTGAATTAAATTTTATTTTCCGACTTAATATAATTTATCTTCCATTTCTATGCAATTTTTCCTTGGAGAGAATAGATTTTATTTGCCGTGGTTGGCTTAACCATGAATACCTTCATCAAGCCTACATCCCTCAGCTTAAAGATCCCATAATCTCCTAAAGGACTCTTCATGGATCCCCTTACAGCATCATCCAAATCATGTACTTCATCATTGTGTTTACTGTTTTCTACAACTAGAGCAATGGCTGCCGAGCAGACATATCTGATTTACCATTTTCCCCAGTGTCTAGTTAGGATCCTGTAACACGACAAAATGCATAAGTGAGATTTAAAGAAAAGATGAATGAATAACATAATTAATATTTTTCCCCAAGGGGTACATTTTAAAACTCATTGTTCTTTGATGAAGAGATCATAGTTATATTTATCTGTGGGTATAAAATTAAAATTTAGAATTCACTTAGGGATTATATTGGTCTAACAAAGTAGCAGTAGTACATCCTCTTCGAAGGCCCATGAACTTACCAGCCCAATTGGGTAGCTTCTTAGCACCAGACATGATTTTCATCCTGTTGAATGGCTTTTAAGTCAAACTGGGTAACTGTGAGAGATACCACCAACATGTGAGTGCCACTACTGCACCTTTAAGGATATCTTGCAGTCGTTGTTGTGGTTCAGAGGTGTGGTTCACAAGTGGGTATGACCTTTATAATTGATTCCCCCTTCAGAGCCTCCACAGTATTTTCTCATGCCATGGAAGCTAGACTACAGGAAGGAAGCTTTCATGTTAGACCTAGCTCAAATAATCCAAGTTCTGAATTCTAAGTGTGCAGTGTCTTCAGCAATAGGGTCTGATCTTCAACTTCTGAGAGGCATCCAAAGTGCCTCTCTAGGCAATATTCTATATAACTTGGGAATCACTTGGACTGTCTTTGACCAACCATATGAAAGGAGATTTCTCATGCCTAGCCTGAACTTTGAGTCTGTGATTCTTATGGGAATCACTGTCAACTCAAGCGTCATAACTTTCTTTATTATACAGGTAAATATGAAATACTATTATATCTTGAGGTGTCAAGAAATCTTTACTCTGTCCATCTTTTGCTCTTCTTTCTGTATTGAACTTCTATACCCCTCCCCAGTTGGAGCCCCTTCTCCATTTTTCTATTTCTTGATTCATATAAACTGTTACTTGCTATTCTCTTCTCAAACCCCATACCACAGTTCCTACAGCTTTCCTGGTTTCTGCAGTTACTCCATATTATATAGTCAATATATATACACTATATATATACACTATATATATATGTGTATGTATATATATAATTAACATATATTAATACATATTAATATATATGTATTAATACTCCATATTATATATCTGAATATTTGGACATAAGAACCTTAGATGAATAACCACGTGTCGTTTGCCTTTCTGGGTTCAGGTTATGTTACTCAATATAACGTTTCCACATCCATCAATGTGCCTCTTAATTTCATGATTTTATTTCTCTTTACAGTTGAATAGTGCTCGTTGTATATATGTATCACATTTAATTACCTATTTATCTGTTCAAGGACATGTAAGTTGTTTCCATTGACTGAGTGTTGTGAATAGAGCAGCACTGAACATGGCTCACCAACATTAATTGTCAGTGGTCTTGCTCATCTTAACCATTTAGACTCAGGTAAGATTAAAATCTCAGATTTCTTTAAACTTGCATTTTCATAATTGCTAAGAATGACAAGTGGTTTTGAGATAGTTCTGAGCCACTTTTATTTTTTTCTTGTTGTTGTTTAGAGAACTCTCTGTTTAGATCTCTAGCCTATTTTACCCCTAACTAAGAGTTTCTCTACACTTCAAATAGAGATCATTACAAAATAAAACAAAACAAAAAACAAACAAAAAACTAAAAACAAATGAACAGAAAACAACAACAACAAAAACAAAGTACAGTTATAACTCCTGCATCTTTGGTTCAGAGAACATTGCAGAGGAGTGAGTGTAAAGACTGCAAGAGCTAGAGTAAGTAGGTTTTATTTACATATTTGTGCATTTTTAAATAATTATATATGCATATATGTATATATATATGGAACAATAAAAATTGAAGAAAATAAGACTATAATTTTCAGCATGAGTGCATGAAAGGACTTGGAGAGAAAGTATATTGGAGAGGCTGAGGGAAAGAAAGGGAGGGGAAAATAATATACTTAGATTTTGATTAAAATATATAAAATGTTATGTTTAAAAAATCACTTCTCACTAAAAATATATTATCACAAAGCAGATCCCTTAACTTTTTATTGATTACCTTGGTTGACACAATATATTTTATATCTGTATCAAGTATCAAAATGAAAGTGATCTTCATAGAAACATTGACATAATTACTGTAGTCATTTACACATGAAAAATAGAGAAATCTGTAAGTGCCCTGTGTGTGGAGTAACACTTTTTGAAGTATTCTTATTGCTATTCTTCTTTATAGGGTAGCTGTCTACTATGTGCAAGTAAAATTGGTCTTTCATCACATAAAAATAAAGGCATGCGAATATTCTATCTTGAGCAGCTCAGAATATAAACTCAGCAAGACGCCTGGTTATCATTTGACATTGTTTGCATTCTTCCTGCTAGTGTTTTCAATGTGGCCTGAAAATGTCATGACTCAGAGTGGTTATTTGTAGAGTTGCTTCAAATTCTTATCTAAACCACTATAATTTCACACCTGGTATTGAAACTACCTAGTTTGCCTACAAAAGTGCCACTTACTTGGTGATTATACAGTACTTGCTGAAACTAACTTAGTGTGCAATGGTTCATTTTCTAGCCTTAGGAAGAGAAACATATTCAAAAGGAGGACTATCCTCCATGTGACTCCCACTCAGCACACCTCGATCGTTAATCCATGCAGCATCTTATTTTTTTAATCACCACAGCTCAAAGAAACTTTACTACTGAAGATCTCTAATAATCTCACAATTACCAAATCTGACAAACTCTTTCCCCATGCTCATCAACCCCTGTAACTAACAGATCAAGGCAAATTTTTCTTTGAAGCTCTTTCTTTGCTGGTCTTCCTTCTCTTGTTTCTGGTATTTGGTCTCCATTGTAAATTGACTTTCTCCTTCTATATACATTTGTTTCTGCTTTGGAATCTAAACTTGTTGGTCTAGCCATTTATTTTTCCCCCTCCTAGGCCGGATGTTTTGATCTCGTCATATTAAATATTCCATGTATTATATTCTCCAGATCATCACTAGTCATAAGTAGACTTAAAATTTTCTGTTAAAATTAAATTTTCAGCTGCCACTTTCCCCTTTTCATATGCCAAATGCTTAATAGACACGTTAGAGACATTCAAGACATTTATAGAATGTTTAGTGAAGAGGTTCCGATATACAATACTAGTCTGAACATCTGAGTCACTCAAGTTGTTCACTTCCACTTAGCCCTTTGCATTTCTTCTTTATGGAATGCTATCCACCAACCACATCACCTCCTATTGAAATCAGACCCCTTCTGCAAGGTTCCTCCCAACTATGTACCTCTCTTATAATCATCGCTAGTCATCCTGACTGGGCAGGTGGCAGTTCTACCATGAACTCTTACAGCTCTCTGTACTTCTCCTGCCCATGTTGCTGTGCTCTGTCCTGGTTGGTGTGGGTGCCTACTCTGCCTATAAAAGGCTCTGAGGATGTCCTAGTTTACAATCGTCACTGAGTGCTCCCAATGTGAGAGGTCAAATGCTTAATGACAATTATCATATCTTCTTAGCTGTTTGTCAAAAGCATGCTGTTTTTTCACCTTGATCTTAAAGACCCTGGGATTTAAGATGATGAAGTGAAAGCCTCAGGACAGGGAGGAGGTGACTGTCTGGGTCACAATCCATTTTGAACCCTGAGCCACTCCAAGTAGGTAGAATTCTGAAGCCCATGCCCTTCACCAGTTTGATACGTGCATATTGGCACTTATGACACATGCCTCATAACACCAAGCTCTATTCCATTGGAGAATGAGTGAATCAAGGACCAGTGTCTTTTATGTAAGGATAATTTTCAGGACATAAAGGCTTCTTGTTGACAGCATAATTTATTTTCACTACAACTTTGGGACAGATCCACAGAAAATGTTATCTCTGTTCCCCAGATGCTGAAAAGTTTGCATCACTATTTAGTGACATCGATAGAGGCTTTGCCTCATTCTTCTGTCTTCAAGTCTCCTCAGCCTTTCTTTTGAATCCCCTGAGTGTTTGCAACTCATGAACAACCAACAAAAGCATATCTAAATATACTATTTTTCTATTGCCCTCTGTACTGTTTGAAAAACATGATAATGAGGTTTCATTGCATACTTACATCCTTGGGAAGGGAAAGAGGAAGCCGCAAGTCTTCTGGTGAAATAGCCACATATTTACATTGTCTTGCCTCATCCCTATTAAGATAGTTTAACTCTAAAACAATTCTGGGGGTGTTAATTAGTAATCTTTCTTTGAATATGCCTGTTTATTTTTAAGAACAGTAGAAATATGCAGACTTTTATCTCTAATTGTATCTAAAGGTTCATTTATCCCTCCTCTCATTCAGAAAAGCTGTCAAAACAAATTTGAGAAATGTTTGAAAAAATTAATTTTAGTATTATTATTTCCAAGAATATTTTTAGATATATTATGGTTATGATTATTGTTCTTTCTTAAGTCCAAATAATACATTACCATATTATCATATATGTTATCATATAACAAAATTTGAGGACTCAAGAAGTTGGTTTTAAAGTAATCAAGTTATAGGAGAAGAAGGTATACTGTATTTTCTCTTCTGTTATATTAATTTTCTCATATACTTAAACAGCATTGTATTTTGTTTTTGTTGTAAGCCATTACCTTTAATTCCTCCACCTATATACAAAAATGTATACATGAGGCATTATGAGGAAAAATCAGTCTCTGGTGGATGACCTCAGAGAAATGATTAAGGATACTTGGTCATCACCAGTGAAGTTATTCTAACATCATGGACAACAGATGAAGAACAGGCATTGCTGAGAGAATTGGTCATGAGAGATTGACTTCCAGTTCACCTCTAGTCCAGTAAAACTATGATACTGGAAAATTAAGAATGAGGTTGTTTTAAGGGAGACCCCAGAACTAGTGTGGGGCTTTAGTGGATTTGCTAATAAGTCCATGGTAGGTCAAGATCTCTAGGGGTTAAGATAGTCTAGTGGATCTGAATTATTTATAGTGCATATTTGTGCTGCTATATAAATCAAGAGGGGAATGAAAGATCAAAACAGACAAAGAATTTCTATCTTATTTTTTCAGAAGTGAATGTGGAAAGATTTGTGTCAAGCTGGAGTTCCTACAGAAAAAAAAAATTACTCAAAAGCCAGATGTTGTACTGATGAGCTTCCGGGGGACTTTAGAGCCAGAGCAACAGTTCACAAAAGATATAAATGATAAAACTGTGTGGGCAAAGTAAAATCAAGCTTGTCTTCGGAGTAGACATTTATTTCCTCCAGAATGTGCAATATAGATTTCAACCCTGTAAGAAAGTATACTGGGGGTAAAGATTGTTCACCCAGCCAGAGGGCCTATTAATAGTCAGGTGTGGCAGATTAAAAAAAAAAAGGCAAGAGTTTTTCTAGCCTGGAGTTGCTAGCCTGGAGATTATCAGAGCCAGGGCAGATGCAAGTAGAGCAGATAATAGTGTGCCGCTACTTCCCCTGCGGGTCAGGCTGAGCATTATTCCGGATGCACAGCAGTTTACAACAGCAGCAGTACCCCAAGATGGCTTAAGAAAAATGTGTCTAATGGAAGGTTAGATGGGGTACTAGCTTCCATCCATGCTAATGTAGCTAACACTGCTAAAAGGCAAGAGTGTCTAGTGGTGATCATTACTTGTGGTGACAGTAAGATGACTGACCAGGATGCTGCTCTGCAGCAGCAGCCCGGGATCAAGAACGCTGGGTTCAAAGCCAGTCACACCACCACAGCTACAAGTGCAAAATTCCCAGCTTTCAATGCCAGCAGGCCTCTATCATTTAACAGCAGTGCCACCATGAACAACTGCATAGCCCCCATGACAAACGGAGGTATCACTCTTCTGAGATCCAGGCACCTACGTCCCAGTGGCTGTCATGAAAAAATGGGAATTGGAGCATATTTAACCTCAACTGCTTAGGAGCCCAGACAAGAACTCTCTTTCCTGGAACACAGGAGGTTGCATCTGACAGCCCACAATGAGGACTGGGTGGCTCTAGACAGAGATTGGGGCTTTTGTCAAGGCTAACAAAGGCTTTGGAAGCCAAGAAACAAGCTCAAATCCTTGATTTACAGGGAAAGCATAGGGAAAATTCACATAGGAGATTACCCCCCCACACACACACACACACGCTCCGACCCACTTCTCTTGCCACACAGACAGATGGGGAGAGGGTACAGTACAGCTAGTAGCCCTAATTGAGAAGATTTTCCCATTTAAATTAGCATTCTTTCTCAGCTCTCTCCTGATTGGTCCTATTGGTTATTTGGATACCATACCTATCCAATCACTACCTACTGGGCTGTATTTAAAGTAGGGCACACACAACCCTATATTTTTGCCAGCCCAACCCAAATGGTTCTAGACTCTGGCTGGGTCTGGATTCTAGTTGACCCTACTTTCTATAGAGAAAGAAGCCTGAAGAGTTCAGCATCTGGCTCCTGGCAAGACTCTGGTAATCAGTCATCTCCCAGCTCTGGATACTATCTGACTTAGATGGTAGATGGTTCTAGGAGAAGGAAGATTGTTGCTGAGGCTCCCCCTGGAGGCATACTGTAGCCACTGGCAGGCAATCTTGGAATGCCTCTCCTCAGACGGACACTGTTTCTGCTCCAAGATGCACCATTCATGCCTCAGTCTTCAATACCTGCTGTTTCTCTTACAAAGCAGGGGACTCCAACCTTTGAGACTTGCCAGAGCCAGGAGATCTGCCAGTCCCTCTGCACTCCTCAATGACCCATTCTCTGCAGAAATACTCTGCCAGGGACTACTCTTAGCTGTACTTTGAAGCCTTCTGAGAGCTTTCTAGCTGTAACAGTAGCAGACATTCCTTCTGCTGGCATCCCAAAGCCAGAGGGGAGCATAGAGCTACAGTACTCCTAAGCTCTCAGCTAGACAAGGTGAGATATGAAAAAACCTTAGCACTGTACCACTATGAACCTCTCCTGTGAGCAAATAGAAGTCCTTCCTGATTTGTTCTCCTTAGTTGTCTGTTCTCTCCATTCTTAAAGGAAGGGCAAGACAAGAGCCCAGTTGGAGGCAGAAGAATAAACTGTGTCAGAACAACTGATATGATTCATTAGATTGTTTCATGCTGTGTTGGACTTTGCCAATGTATCTTTATTAGTTTGCCACTTGCTTGATATGGATGACAGTGGACCTTCAGAACTCCTGTCTGCCTTCTACAAAAAAAAAAAAAAAAAAAAAAGTCTGACTATATAGTGGTAATCTTTGTCTTGTGGATTTGGAACAACATTTGGATGAAAAGAAAACCATTAAGGAGTATAAATTAATGCATACCTGCATTTGTGAAAAAGAACATTCCCAGGAGACAATAAGTTGCTAGGTATCAGGAATAGGCTACCTCCCCAGGAGTTGTTAGCCAGAGAGGCCTCTGGGGCCCCACAAATCATATTACTATTACCATTGCAGTGTAATATGAAAGTATATCATAAGACCCAACTGTTGCACATTTTAAATAAAAGGCATGAAGGAACCAGTCTGAGATGAAGCTGGAACCTTTCTCCCAGCCATTGGACTTTCTTCGTATTGGAAGATACATGAAAAGTCCTGTGCAGGTTTCTGGGAGAACATAATCAACAACAGCCCTTTTCAGGTATGGATCCTGTATACTACCCTACCAATTTACCAGGTAAGATATTCCCATGGTGCAACAGTGGCATGACTCATATGGGAACAAACAACCACGCATTGGTTGATTTAAAGCCTGCTCTACAAGATGGAATACACTTCTGCTAAACTGAGACAGGACAAACCTAGTGACTGCAAGGTCACATGCCCCAGAAAAAAGCAAAACTGCTGCTTATTAAATGAATGTAATGTGCCTGTAAAATTGCTTCCTAAACACATGTGTTTATGCCCATAACTTACTGGTGATATCACCCTTGGTCGTGGTGAAATACATAGTTATTTATTTCAATAAGTGTTGTGTACTATAGAGACTCATACCCCATCAAGCTCCAGGAACAAGTTAACATTGTTATGGCCTAGTGGACCAATGCTTGGCCATAAATAAAGAAAAATAACCATTCATCTATATGACCATCTCAAAGGCACAGGGAACATCACAGAAGAAAGAGTTAAAAAAATAATTATAAGGATCAGAGAAAAAAAGTGGAATATTGTATAGCCATTTAGTCAAAATTAAACTATTTTGTCCTAGAAGGAGAGAATCTCATGCAATTGGAGGATCAAGAAGGTTCCAAGAATCACAAAGGCCTCACCAAGGTAACATAAGCAGTAACAATATCTGGCAGAAGAAACCTCTCCAAGTGGCCTAATTAAAAATCTTACAGGAAACTCTAGGACTACCACTTTGAGCCAGCACCTATGCTGGCTTTCTGGCAATGTAGCTGCCTTTGAGTCATGCATGAATCTATAAGTACCCACACACACATCTGTAAGTATCCCAATACACACGTTAATTTGTCAAACTAGGCTTTGTGGGAATGTTTCTTTGGTGTCACTGATGTCCTCTCTAGGAAGAACAGTCAGTCGCTCACACCACATCACATCACAGTTACACAACAGTCTTGTATCTGTGGTTGTTTTAAGGTTGGGTGTCACGGTTTCTTTTCCCTTGAACTTAGAACCTGGCATGATTTTGCTTATACATAATAATAGGTAGTCATCAGTAAGGATTAAACTCGTCTGTTTTGATCGTTTTATCTCATTCTTTAGAAATGCACATTCTTTAGATAATGAGTTTCCCGTATAACATGAAAAGCTATTTGTAAAAATACTCACCCAATGCAATTATAGTATATGGCAAAGACCTGTTTCAAATCCAGGCTTGCATCATTCCAAAGCCTGTGATCTTTTCACTATAAATAAACAAATGAGGAAACAGCTGAATAGTAAGTAAAATGCCTCTTTAGTAGACAGAAATGTGTCTGGTACCTGTTCACTAAAAATGTTTATCAAATGAATAAGTAGAAAAGCAAATTGGTAGATACAATTCGACATACCTTAGCTCATTTAGCTTCCAGTGAAAAGGAGAACATTTCCAAGCAAATGCTCAGGAGGCATAAATGATTAGGAAAATGCTTCCGCAGTGATGGGGATTTTATGGGATTACTCCACCCAAGTTCAATAGTCTTAATGCCAATGCAATTTGCTATAATACCCTTGGATTTCAAGCTGGGGAGTCTGTTCATCTAGAAAGAAAAATTTAAGGAGCTAAAATATTGTTAAATAAATAGATAGAACTGAAATTAGCCTCATAGGACTTTAAGAGCTACCACATAAAGTCCAAGAGCTAGGAACAAGAATGCTGTTCCCTACAGCCAAATATTGCCTTAATTCCTAATTTAACTTCTGCTATTTGGTCTAATGTTGCTACATCAAAGCATATGGGCCATCCACATGTGAGAGGCTTATACTAATTTAAAGCAAAGGCATCACATGGGGAAGAATGCAAACTTAAAAGGCAGTAGTGTTTGTTGCATTCCTTATTTCTCCTAAGTGAATTTGTCTCTACTGCTTGACAACTATCTTATTTTGAAAGCCTTTTACCTGTTCTCTATACATCAACCTTTCCCCCTAGTTTCACTCTTCCTACAAATACTAGAAAAATACTTCCCAATGACAGCTTTTATCATGAGATCAAAAACCTATCACAGTTTTCTACAGCCTGGTATATAACAGACTCAAAAAATCTTTGCCCCTCTTAGCTTCTTCCTAAGGCAGATCTGCTATAAGAAGAAACAATCTTCTATTGGGCCCTATATTTTATTTTCTTTTTATTTATTTTGTTTTTGTCTGTGTCTTCTGTCATGCTAGGGATCCTAATTTAGAACTTTAAAAGAAGATATACAAATGATCTCTGACATACTTCCATGTAAATGTATCATCAACCTCTGTGTCAGTCAGCTTCCTAGGAAGGAAAACAGAATTAGCCCTAGTGGGTTGAAATAAAGAGATGGCAAGGTAGAAGGTAAGGTAGATATAGAATAGGAATAGTGAGAGAATAACACTATTCTTAGGAATCAAGAAATAGAGAAAATGAGGTGTCTTGGGAGCTTACTATATAGACAGGCATGAAGGACAGCATTTATAGAAAGTTAAAAACTGAAAAGATAATGTCAAGGCCAGGACTTGGGCTCTAACAGGGATTGGGGAGAAATACCCCTACCTTTTCTTCATGTCTTTCAGAGATACCCTTCTAGATAACTCTCAACTAAACCCAACTGGAATAAACACAGAATCCTGAGCCATGTGAAATGGTAGGGACCAGATGGTAGTGTGGATTATTTCAAAGCCTTGTTTTAGGTTTCTAAACAAAGGTGCTATTCACTGCCAATATTTGGAGTGAAAGAATAATTAGTTATACACCTACATGCATGCACACACACACACACACTCCTGCACATGCAGACATACACACATACATACACCTTTATGCTTACTTAGAAGCTGTTTCCTTAGTATTAATAATAAATTTGTAATACTGTTCTGAACAGTAAATAAAAATATATGGAGAACTAACTATAAGGATGTTTATAAGTCATATAGAAATCTACTATTTTATGTTCCATATATGGTGATGGTGTGAGTGTGTGTGTCTATTATAGACTGATGTACTATGCACATGATATTATACTTCTCTCAGAAGCCATAGATTGTCAAATAAAAAAACAGAGCTTGGTTTGGGATATCAGAGACCCCCAAAACAATATAGGCTATTGCCACTACTCTTAGTGAACCACCAGAACTTTATGGTAAGATTCTATTACTGAAAATACTACACATCTTGGTCATGGGGAATGAAAAAACTAAATAGGTAATGACCAGAAATTTTCCTATCTGCTGGATAACTCTCATAGAATTGAAAAGTGCTGTTAAGCATACTGGGGTGTACTGAGGGGGAAGTGATCAACAGTCTTATCCAGCTATGAACCCTGTGAATTGAAATAACACCCAGCAGGACAAGATATGTCCATAGGGTCAATAATGACATGAAGGTTATAGAAGTACCCATGCTTTTGATTGTATCTAAAGCCTCATCTACAGAAGGAAACCCATTGTACACAGATGTGGTAAAGAGCCCATGATTCAGAGCTCACTACTACACCTTCAGGATGCACATGGTACAATTATTTTGCTAAACAGACAGTGTTTCAAACTACCCTCTAAATTCATTGCCCTCCTACCTGTAGATTAGAGCACCTCTTAGACCAAATCAGAGAAGCTTCATTAATACAGACAGTCTCACAGGTCAAGATGCAGAAAACAAGTGACTGTAGAATGCTGAGCTTCAAGTGGGATGTCTGTATGACATCTCCTCCTCAAAGCTCGAAACCATCACAGATCAGAGAGAGGAAAGATTGTAAGAGCCACAGGTCAGGGAGGACAAGAGAAAAACTGTCATCTGGATGTTGGGACGACTGAATTCATGAACGACTGGCAGCTGTGGATCATGCCAGTCAGCATTCTAGCAAGGATTGAGAAAGGTCCCCCTCCTGAGGAGTTAAATGATAGCTTCTTGAGTAGTATGAGTCTATAATCCCTAAGGTATAAGAGCTGTTAGATTAAGCTCTCCCCAGTGGATAAACCAATACTCAGAAGTATTTTTTAATGAGGAAAGTCCCACAGGTCAATATGCAGAAAACTCAGCCTAATATTCAGGCCAATACTCAGAATTATATGAACACCACAACTTGAAGTTGACGGGTTAATAAATTATTTTTTGTAAAAGGAAGGTATGAGGTATAGGTAGATTAGCGAAGAGTTCAGAGAAATAGTTGGAGGTGAATATGATTAAAATGTGTTGCATGGAATTCTGAAAGAATGAATAAAAGTAATTCTTTGATATATGTATAAAAGGTCTAGTCCTATTAGCATTAAATGACCGTTACTATTGTTACATACTAAACGACAACAGCAGTCCATGTGTATACCTGTGTATATCGAGCCTCTTATGAAACACAGTAAGAAATGAACCATCAAAGAAAAGAATCAGTGAGCGAAAAAAGAATTAGCGATCACCTTTGTTGTTCACCTCTGGCCCCCATTCCCCTGCCTCAAGACATGTGGCACGACAGCTCCAGGATTTGGCAGGCAGACTATTTTATTTATACCAGGAACTTGGATGCCATTGCTCTTCCTTCTAGTCAGTAACAGACGCTGCCTGGGACAGCAGTGACATCTGCAGCCCCAGGGGAGAAGGGTCAGCACAAATTTTAATTTTGCTTTTGGTTTGGGGCTGTAAATACACAAACAGAATTTTTTTTCTTCCTGTCAGTTTCAATCTAGCTTCATCACTGACATTTTTTAAATACTGTATGTATTTGGATTGACCCAGAAACGTATAGCTTCAGGTATTTGCTTATTTGACTGTGTCTCTGATTCAACCTCTTTGATGAAGAAAGAAAAAAATAAAGAAAACACTTTAAAATATTTTGAATGTGCTTTCTTTATCAATAAACAAATAAAGAGGAGCTCATTCTGTTGCTCTTTGAAGTCGCTAATATTTTAATATGTTAACATTTAAATATTTTAAATGTCAGGAAACAAGAACTCTAGGAACAATCTATAAAATTTTGTGAGTGATTTGATTCAACTAGAAAAAGGAACTTAAAAGATGGAAAACACTCAAAGATTCCTATGCTGTGCTCACTGGTCAGGAATGAGATTCTAGACTGATCTCTGATTTGCAAGTGAAAATGAGGACATGCTTACATGGACTTACACAGTATGAACACAGATTTGTTCTTTGAACATCTAAGCTTTGCACTGGAGACAATTTCATTCTCTGGGGTTCAGTATCAGAGGAATTTCTATAACACAAGACAATGCTGATGTTTGTTGAGTCCACATTTGAAACCATCAAAATGTCCTCTTCAGACATCCCACAGAGAAAAAGCATCTATCCGTTAAGCATATAAAATAGCATCCTCATTACGAAGCACTATCAGCCTCTGTAGTATTTGTAATTTCCCTGCGCCCCGAAGCAGTCTTCAAAGGTCAAAGAAAACACTAAGGGCTGTTTCTGTAAGATAATTAGATCAAAATAGAACTGAAGTCTGGCCTCAGGTAGCTATTTCCAACGTGAGTCAGTCACAGGACAATGAAAGCTACAATTCATGCCTAAATGTTCTCCTTGATCAAGGGGAGACTGACAAGAGTGAGTCACAACTCCTGGGTCGTTTCTGATTGGCATCCAGCCAGAGCTCCACAACAAAATACAGGAAGCTTTACAGGCAAGCAAGTAAGCAAAAATTCAGATGTTTAATCGTTCAACTTCCTTCATCTGCCTTGGCCCAATTTTTCTAAACTAGATAAACACTTAGAGTTCACTAGAAAATGTTGAACATCCCTTGAACTACGCAATTAGTAAAAGACGAAAGTAAAGCAAATTAGGTCTTCTTATATTTTGATGCCAGAGAGACAAACAGATGATATGCATAATTCACTAGGACTGGTAGATAAAATAAACCTCAAGTCTCTGAAACTCAGAGAGGTAGAGGGAAAGGTGACCAGATCCCCTTCCTCTGGCTCCTGAACAAGTTACTCTAGTTGATTATTTTTGATTTTAGGTTCTAATATGTAAAAACGATGCATAGAGTAAATAATCTCTAAACTGTATTCCAACTCCACAATGAAAAAAAAATATATATGTGTGTGTGTGTGTGTGTGTGTATGTGTGTGTTCTAAACATATATATATACTAAATACACACAAGTGTGTGTGTATACATATATATGTGCCAATAGAGTGCGGAAATATGACCGTCTGAATGGTAAGCTTATGTTCCCGTAAGGTTTCATTTTGGATGAATTAGCCAGGTGTATGTTCCCAAACTCTTTTAGAAAATGCAGTACATAAATACAATGGAATTTTCCTCAGCCGTAAGAAAGGATGTAGGTATGTTGTTCGCAGTAAAATAAATGCAAAAAGAGATACACATTTTTTTTTTATCTTTGATTTACTATGTAGTGTTAACTAGCCTATGTAGGCAAGATCGATTTTAAACTCAAAGAGATCTGCCTGTCTCTTTCTCCTCAATTCTGGAATTAAAAGTCTATGATACGATTATGGGCCAAGAGATAATTAAGCAAATTAAGCCAATAGCAAGCAAATATCATTTCTTTTCTCTCATCTGTGGCCCTAGATTTTTAATGATACCTAAAATCATGTATGCAGAAGTGACGTTCTTAGGGGACCAAAGGGGAGTCATGGGAGGCAGAGATAAAAAGAAAACAAGCATACAGGGAATATACTCAAAGTAAAATATGTACTTGAAAGAAGATGTCCTTATGAAACATGGTACAATGAAATTTTAAAACATAATACATTTTACAAAAACCTCTTTAACACCAGATTAAGGAAAAATACTGCTGGAATCAGGCAAAACTAAAGAGGCCAATTGAGAAAGACAGACAAAACCTTCAGTCAAGACCATCATGGCTGAAATGATATCACTGTTAGGCTGCACACTTTTGCTCACATGTATAATATAAATAAATTGCGTTGAGATGACAGATGAGAGAGATGGATGGGGAGATGACAAGTGGATAATCAATAGAGAGATCAAACATATTTTCCAAAATGTTAGATTTATCTTAAAAACTGCAAATAGCTAGAAAATAAGTTAAAAGTTGACTAGAGAAAATCTAGTTTAATAACAATAGATCAAGTGAATAAAGGTATAGATGCCATTTAAAACTCCACATTGTACTAAAATAACCGGTTGTTGTTCACTGTAGTTATCGAATTTATTTAAAATAAGCATCCCTGTGAGCACTGGCTAACAATGTAGGGTGTTATAAATTTAAAAAAAAGAAAAAGAAAAGAAAAAATGTCAGAAATGACTAAACCATGGAAACATTTCCTTAAAGACAAAACCAGAAGAGCAGTTCCCACTGAATACTACTTACCTGAGGGTAAAATGAAATAAATTAAAAGGTGAGATTGAACGGATTCAGATCATAGGTACAGACATTTCATGGTTATACCAAATTTAAAAAACAGTTAACCAGTTATATATCACTAACTTGAAGTTGTTCTACTTTTTCCGTTGTCATTTTACTTTTTCACTGTCACTCTTGACTTACAAAAAAAAATAGAGTTTAGTAAGTGTTGGGGAGCTTATGCTTATATTGAATAATGGTGCATTTCTCAGGCTCATGGTCAACTTATCAACTATAAGTGACATAATAAGTAGAGATATGTTCTCTTGGGGAGAAGCATCCTTTATTGTAGCTTAAACTTGATGAATGCACCACAGTATTTTTACATGTATCTATTCATTCAACAGAGACTTAAATAGTACCCGCTATGTATCAGGTGCAGTGGACAGCGACGAGGGATAGTACCTGCTTCTTGTCCTCATGGCACTTGCCATCTTATGCGGGATAAGCAGCAAAATAATCTGACAAATCAATGTGCAACTATACTACAAGCTAAATTAAGAATAGTCTTCAAAAAGCATATGACAGAAAGATCCAGGCTTACCAGAGAGATCACGGGTTGGAGACTTGTTGTATTCCTAAAGCCCCGCTCATCAACAAAAACATAAAAGAAGTATTTCTAAGAACATGCTATTTTGGGGCAACATAAAATCTTGTTCTGTGTATACTCATTGACTGTATAAATACTTCTATATCCAAACCTGGATCTGCTTTGAAATGGTCTTGCTGGCAATGTATTACATCTTGTGATATAAATCCATGATAACTTGACGGAAATTATACCATTATTATACACATTTGTTTTGTTGTTTTTGTTTTTTATTAACTCACAAAGAAGCATGTTTCTTTATGGTATTTTTAGACATACTTAATTTGGGTTGACCCTCTCCCACACCACTTCTTTTTCCTTACTCCTCTGTTTAAGCCCTCCCACCTCCAGCATCCTCCCTTCCACTTTGAAATCACATGGTTTTTTCTTACCCCCAAACACATTCTTGATTCACATAGATCATCTTATCAATCCTAATGGCTGTACCTCCAGAGCTGGCTTCCCAGAGACCCAGTGTATTCTACACTGACAATCTATAGAGTTCAGCACTTCCTAAGTGTACAAATGTATATCCAACCACAAACAAGTCCTAACACCTAGAAACACAAATTCATAATGACAAGTAGTTACCAACGTCAAAAGGGGGGAGTGCAAATAAATGCAATATTATCCCTCAGTCCCACCTCTGTTTACCATCAACTGTAGCCTTTAAGTAGTCAGGAGAATACTGCAGCCAAATCCAACTCCCTTCTAGAAAGTCATCCCTCAACATAGAAAATAGAAAAAGAATCCTCACCTTTCCTGACACCAAGGAAATCTATTATTGTTTCTTATAGTAGGAAATCATAGCATGGTTAAACCTAAATGATAATAATAATAATGATAATAATAAATAATAATAATAATAAATTTTAATCAAGAAATTAAGCTTAAATTATGTCATACAAAAATATGAATTTAAAAAGTTTAATTTGAATGCATTTACTAAATTAAGAGTGCTTTGTGCTTCAGTCCTTCTTAGAAGGAGTAACAAAATACTCAAGGGAGCAAATATGGAGAACAAAGTGTAGGACAGAAACTGAAGGAGGGGCAGTCTGGAGACCATTCCACCTGGGTATCCATCCCATGTGCAGTCACCAAAGGTAGATGCTGATGTGGATATCAGGAAGTGCATGCTGACAGGAGCCTGATATAGCTGTCTCCTTAGAGGTCTGCCAGAGTCTGACATATTCAGAAGCAGATGCTCACAGCTAACCATTGAACTGATCAAGGGGTTCCTAACGGAGGAGTTAGAGAAAAGACTGAAGGAGCTGAAAGGGTTTGCAGCCCCATGAGGAGAGCAACAATACCAACCAACCAGAGTTCCTAGAGTCTAAACCACCAGCCTGGAATCACATAGGGAGGGACCCATGGCTCCAGCTGTATATGTAGGGGAGGATACCCTTGTCAGGCATAGGTGGGAGAGGAGATCCTTGGTCCCATGAAGGTTGGATGCCGAGTGTGGGGTAATTCGAGGATGGGGAGGCGGGAGTGGGGGTAGGTGGGGGCACATCCTCATAGAAGCAGGAGGAGGGGTGATGGGATAGGGGGTTCCTGGGCAGGGGGGGGATGAAGTAAAGGGATAACATCTGAAATGTAAATAAAATATCCAAAAAAAGAAAAGAAAATTTGAGATACCCGTAACTTTCCTAATATAAGATGAGGAATTATAATTTGAATTGACAATAAAGGCTCTTTTCTGAATCCAAAGGCAAGCTTGTTTGTTTCTCAGAGACATGAGTTCCTTAGAGGGCAGGGACAGCATTTCCACATTCTTTGACTATGCTCTTGTCATACTATCATTTCTATTAAATGCCTTACAAACAGCTAAAGGTGTTTATAGTACTGAAATGTTCTTTTTATTCTTCATAGCCACAGGAAACCCTTGTAACTCTGCACAGGAACAATAATGTCTTATTTGACTCAAGTGATCGTCTTCAAATAGTATATTATTATGACACAGAACTTGATAATAGGATCACTTTTCATACTAAAATGCACTGCAAAATTGTCTGAGTTTTCATCAATTATATACCTTTAGTGTCATATCCATTCACACACCTTGAGGTCACACTTAAGTCTGTAAGCCCACAAGTTAATAAAATGAGTCAGAAAAATTCAGGTTCTATATTATATGTCTTGCAATATTTGTATATCATGCTTTATAGAGGAAACTATGCCTAGTTCTTTACATTTTTGTTGACATAGGAACTTTGTATTGAAATTTCAACATCATTTCATGACAGATCCAGTATAGTAAAGATCCCTGACTGTGTGATAACTACCCAAGTACTTGCAAAGGCTCTGGAGGGGATTCACAAGGGCTTTTATGTTGTCAACAATAATACCAAGAAGACAAGAGAATACGAAAGGAACTAATGACAAAATCCATTGGCTAAAAAGGCTTCATTAATTTCTGAGTGAGCTGAACAAATTCATTAAAGCCTACAAATTAATTATATGCTAAAACAAAAATGAAAAGTCAATAAGCATATTTTCTTGGAAAATGATAGCTAATTAATCTCATACAATCAAACTTCCATTATCATAAATATATATGTTGAGATATTATTGAATAACAACTCTATGCCTAAGTGCCATGGATTAACTGTTGCCAGCTTTCTTATAGTAAAATGCATAAAATATCAAGTTCAAACTTAGGCTTTTTTGCCTAATCTTTATTGTGACTGACAATAAATTAATATACTAGATCAAAATAAAGGGACAAAAGTCAGAAGCATACTGTTTTAGAAATATGTCTAGAAAATAGTCAAGGCAGGTTCATTCAAGAGGTATGGAAGACAAGATCCAGGTAGACTAAATCATGGTCCCCGTGCAGATTTTAGTGCGAAGGCTGTGCTGGATCATTTTATGTCTATATGACACAAGCTAAAGTCATCCGAGAGGAGGGAACATTCATAATATTCCGCTGCACTCATAGATTGATGCCTAGCTCAGTTGCCATCAGAGATACTTCAACAATTGATTGAAAGAGATGGAGATACACACACAATCAAACATTAGACAAAGCTCAGGAAATCCTGCAGAACAGGAAGAGGAAGGAAGGATTATAGGATCTGGGGTTATAGACACCACAAGAAAACTTACAGACTCAATTAACATGGGCTCATAAGGGCTCACAAAGACTGACTTGACAAGCCAAGAACCTGCATGAGTCCGACCTTGGTCCTCTGCATATATTACTGTTGTGTAGCTTGGTGTTCTTAGTGAGTGAGCAGGGGCTGTCTCTGACTCTTTTGCCTGCTTTTGGGACCCTTTTCCTCCTATTGGGTTGCTTTGTCCAGTCTCAATATGAGGAGAGGCACCTAGTCTTATTGCAAATTTATATGTCGTGTTTGGTTGATATCAATGGGATGCCTGCCCTTTTCTGAAGAGAAAGGAGGAGGAGTGGATGGACATGGATGGAGAGTGGAAGAGAGTGGAATTTCGAGGAAGAGGAGGGAGGGAAAACTGTAGTCAGGGTGTAATATTGTAATATTACAATATACTATATGTAATATATGAGAGAAGAATAAATTTTAAAAATTTTTAAAAGAAAAAAAGTATCTATAAGATTGGGCAAGCCTTTAGGGCATTTTCTTATTTAGTGATTAATGGGGGAGGGTTCAATCCATTGTGGGTGGGGCCATCCCTGGGCTAGAGGTCTTGGGTTCTATAAGAAAGCAATCTGGGCAAGTCATGAGGAATAATTCAGTAAGCTGCACTCCTGTATGGCCTCTTCATCAGCTCCTGCCTCCAGGTTCCTACACTATTTGAATTCCTGTCCTGGCTTCCTTCAGTGATGAAGTGTAAGCCAAACAAAACCCTTTTCCCCACAACTTACTTTTTGGTCATGGTGTTGCATCACAGAGCTAGAAACCCTAGGACAAAGGCTATCAATGTGGGATATGAGAATCTGGTTTATGAACCCTTAAATAAGCCGGGAAATCTTGCAAGTGCAGCAGCTACAGATAGAAAGAAGCAACTGGAAAGATTTACATATGGCCTGGGAAATTAAACCTGTGGTCAATCTGTAAGATTCATAGTCTGACTGATGAGACTGCATAGTTTACAAAAGCATTCAGGATTTACCAGGAAATTCCCTTTCAGGAAATCTGCTCTTGAGTTATAGTTGCCGTTCTGTGGTTGTTGCTGAACTGGCCAGAGTGTGGTCCAATGACTATCTATGGTCCTGGCACACTGGCAGCCTCATGGAGCTAGGAAGTTCCTATCAATAACTACTTGCTGTTTGCATCTCTGTATAAGAGGCAAGGTGAGATGATGAGGGACCAGGTTGAGTTTGTCTCTTTTTGGGGGAGATCATACTATTTTTGTTTACATCAAAACCCATCCTCCTTCCCCTTGTTCAGGTCCTGTCTAGGCAGTTATATTGGTGAGACTTGATGGGTGTAGCTTCTGACGGTGGAGGAAATGATGAAATTCTATTGTAACTCGAAAACATAACGGAATCTCATCATTCTTGCCCTCCCTCATGCCACCAATGATTCCCTGATCCACACTCTTTCCAGCTCTGTAGACACATATCCCAAATACACACTGCAGTTATTAGAATGAGAAGAACAAACTGTTTGCCCATTCTCATAATCATATCTCCTAAAAGGTCATTTAAACATTTAATCAAGTCCTTGGCCCTTGTGGAGAGAGTGGGAGTCCTCCAGCTTCCAGAGCACCCTGAAGCTGGGCTTTGTGTCAGTCCTGGAGAGGGTTAGACCAAATGCACACAGAAATCAACAATAGGAACACTTTCTGAAACCAGGCAGGGGAGAAAAAGCTAAACAGCTCCTTGGACTCTACTAAATTAAACGTTTCAGACCAATTAATGAAACCCCTATGGAAAACAAGTCAGAATTCCAGGATGTCAGCCACATATTGAAATGTAAACTAACAAGAAAAACCAGGGGGTAGGTGGGCATCCTAAATCAATATGAATTATTTGTTTTTGGAGCTGCTGCTCTGCTGCTCCCTTTCACAGGTACAAAGACACAAAAGAGGGCTCTGTTTCATCAAAGTGGCTCAAACAAATGACACTCCTCAGGGTGTCAGCCCTACACTGGCAGCCCGCCTGCTCTCTGCCCTCCATCCATGGGTACTTTGCACTTCCACAGCTATCAGCTTGTTTCAGACCTATGCCTTCCCTCTGAGGAGGGACAAAGGAAAGATCACAGTGGAAATCCTCTGTGTGCTGCTAATAAGCCTATTTAGAGTCAACGAGAAAACCTCATTTTGTACCAATAAGAGCCTTCAAGAGTTCTACTGAATCAGTAAAACCAAAATGTTTCTGTGTACTCTCTGTCCTCATTTTACATCAGCCTGGGAGGCAAAGCTGAGCAAAATGCCAGACACTATGACCTCTACATTTCCTTCCTTCTCTGATGTCCTCTGGCTCTGTTGGCTGGGGGGATTTGAATTTTATTTAATTTATCTTATAGTCTGATGGAATCCTGAGCCATTCATCGGTTTTAGATAATCTCCCTGTGCTCTGCTGAATCAGCATATTTGCAGTCTCAGATCTCTCTTGGCAAAGAAATGAGTATGGCTCCCACCCCTCAGCTCTGTTAACACAATCTGCTCTTTCTAAAAGATGTCTGGCTAGAAATACAAATGGAGCCTACATCATTTCTACTTGCGTCCAATAGCAAGGAGAGCGCTGTACTGTTTGTTGGCCATGAACACAAGGAGAGTTCAAGCCAGCATTATTGTCCTTAATGAAAGATATTAATCATTTTCCAAAATGAAGATCTACAAATTCTAACCATGTGAGTATGATGATGTAATCAAATCCACCTGCATCATAGGTGGAACAATGGCTTTAATAGAACATCACACATGGGTAGAATGATGCTCCCCAGTTGTCAGAATACCATCTTCTTCCATAGCTGCTAGATACATCCCTTTATCAGCCAACTGTCAGATGCAGTGTAGTGATGTATAATCAGTTTGGCAACCTTTCTGAAAACAAAGGGAATTATACACTTGACCTCGATGGTTTAGCAATACAATATGTTGGTTTCATAAGGAAGAAACATAAATTTGAATGACATTTGGAACATAAAGCACCATCATCACCACTTGACTCTAGAAACAGGAAGAAATGAGATGTAGAAAGAATTTAGCGAGGTTAAGTTACCACACAGCTATGCTGTAACGGCAGTGGTACTGAGAACTTTACTATACACAGAAAGCCTAACAGAAACACCATGTTCCTCTTAGGTCTTATGTTCTAGTTGACAAATTTGCCAGCACTTTGAACAGGTTTCCACTTACACTGCAAAGAAAACTGCTTAGCAGAAAATCTCTCCAACTGGGTATAAGAAACACATCAGTACCCTATGTAAAACATCCTGGTAGAATAGAGGGCATAATGTTTAAAGGTGAAATATTTTGATGCATTAAGGAGCATCATTTATTATTTATATTTCATCATTTTTCATCTTATGTTGAACCAGATCTAAATAAAATATTGCTGAAAATCTGTATATCATTTTTATTCTACTAAGTCACGTCTTATCTTCACAAACTGGGTGATCCTGTTTAGAAAGTCAGTGATGCAGAACTGGTTGACTCAAAGTTGGAGTGGACTAAATTCTCTTTACCTGTGTATTGTGTTGTGCTCAGCATGGTTTTTCTACTGTACATTCAGCTACAGCTACAGACACGATATTAACCACAAGAACAAAGACATTCCTTTCCTAAGGGTCCTGGGAGACTTTCCCACCTATATCACCGGTTAGAACTGCTTTGCCAAGCACCCTTTCACCACACACCAGCCAGCAGGGTAATACTACTATAATTGAAAAAATGGTCAGGATTAACTGAATTTCATTAGGGGTGTGTGGAAACAATGTTGTTCTAGTGTTCTGTGTACTGGGAGACCCACTAAGTACAGGAAGTCACTTACTTCATGTGTAATATAATAACTTAAGTAAATAAAACACTCAGTTCTGTTGGTACTTACTATATTTCAAGTACTCGATAGCCATCCATAGCTATTTGCTACTCTATTGGACAACAGAAATATAAAGCAATTTTACTCACCAAAGAAAGTTTTATTGGGCAGTTCTGGCCTAAAGGAAGGGGAAATTTTGCCCATTAGCAATCAGCAATATGTACTGTATATCCTTGTAACAGACAGTGAGCTTTGTGCACAGAATTTCTTTTAATGTCACCAAGGGCCCTGTGAGAAAGTATTATTATCATGTACTCATCTAGACTCGAGGCTACTAGCCACGGATGCTAAGATACAACTGGAAGTATCCTGAAATATCTCACAAACATGCAATGAAAGGCATAGATAAGGTCTTGGTCATATGTATATCTACTTCTATATGACATCTTCATTCTTTCTGCATGTCAACTATATTCTTCCATGGCAGTTTTCTAGAAACACATCTCTTCCTTTTGTCTGAATTCTGCTCATATATTTTTTTTCGAGACAGGGTTTCTCTGTGTAGCCCTGGCTGTCCTAGAACTCACTTGGTAGACCAGGCTGGCCTCGAACTCAGAAATCCGCCTGCCTCTGCCTCCCAAGTGCTGGGATTAAAGGTGTGTGCCACCACCGCCCGGCTTCTGCTCACATTTTAATCTCAATTGAAACTTGACAAGTCTTTTCCCTTTGCTACACTGCTTATCCCTGCTGCGTGTGCCTATTCTTATTACATATCAGTGGAAGGATGTGGCTTCATAAGTCATCTTTCCAATAGCTTATGAGCTGAATAATAGCAAGTACTTTGTTGTTCACTGCCACATCCTTCGTACCTAGTAGAAAGTGTTTGACAGTGTATCGATGACAAGTAAAAGATCTCATGGACTCATTCATTTCACAAATAAGTTTTATAGCATCTTTTAAAGCCAAATGCTATGAGTAGTACTGGAGCAGCAGGAGATGAAATAAGGTCCCTGCCCTCAAGAAGCTTCTGTTCTTCTAGGGCTGGAAAATGTAACAACAACAGAAAATAATAAATAAATAAACAAACATATGTAGTTCGGTTGATGTACACATGCTTAACTCATCTTTTCCATTGTTTCCCAAGGTTTCTTTTCATTACTCTGTTACCTTGTCAGAGATAGTGAGGCCTCTTCCAATAGAATTAGTACAATTATTTTAAAACAGAATCCAAAGCAGGACACTATTACAGACAAACTTATCTAACAGTTAGAGGATGGTAGGCATATTTTAAGTCCTGAAGATATAAGCCTGGCCTATTAGCAACTTCTGGACTGATGCCTTCATTTTCCTTGTTGTCTTCATAAAGCACATTCTTTATAAATGGATATTTTTAGCAGACTATAGAATTTAACAAATGTCCTAAATAACCAAGACATTTCCCAGACTCTACAGGACAATTCTTCAGTTAGCCCAGGAAGCTCAGATCACGTTATTTTAGCTCTCCTTTGCTCTTACATACTGTTGCTGTCATTGTTATTGTTGTTTTATTGTTGTTGTTGTTGTTGTTGTTGAGTTGGATAGTTCTACTGCTCAGATGTGTTCCTAAATGTTTGGGTTCGTGCTTTTTTAGTTCATCGAGTGATAATAACGATGACACTCACTTAAACCGCACAAGCTTAATAGAATCCCAAGGTTAATCCTGAGACTGTTAAACAACTCGGTTGTTTAGATCTTTACCACATCTGCATGTTTCAGTGAGGTATTCCAGACATGTTCAGCTCCCACTTGTCCTCCATAATACCAGAATCTTGTGGTCTTTGCAGTCCAGCCAAGGCTTATTTTTGCATTAATTAGCATTAAAATGAGCATTTTTCTGTTTTATTATTGTCTGGAAAATGTAAGCATTTATAGACAATTCAGACATACTTACTTGGTAGCAGAGTTAGTGTTCTCAGACTAAGATTTTCAATTTGACCCTTCACTGTCAAGGAGAGTCACACAGATGAAATAAATAGCATTGAATAGCCATTGGGAGATCTGGCCACCAAAGCAAGGAAATCCGTGGAGTAGGTCAAAATGACTCACCCCCATTCTGGGAAAGGCCTTCAGAGTTAAGACAGGAACAAAGGCAGAGCGAAGCAGCAATCAGACTTCAGGCTTTCAGGCAGTTAAAGGGCTTTAGATAGTTCATCCAAGCCACATGGACCCCAGTTTGTTTTTCTCCAACATGAAAGAATTGAGCTGGCGGCCGGACACCTCTAACTCATGTACTTTATTTGCACTTATGATTGAAAGTACATTTTCTGACATTGTCAAAGTATTTTTTGTCCTTGACAAGGGAAGCTTTTTAGTCTTTTTTATGGGTTTTGAAAATACAGGTGCATCTGTGTGAGTTTTGTTATATTTAGGAATGAAGCTTTCTGCTTTCAAATTTGCTTATGACAAAACACACAAACAGATACACCTGTATATTTTACTGATCTCCATATTAATTGAAGATAGTATATGAAGCATAGGTTACTGGTTGCAGAATTTTGCATTTTCTGATAAATATTAAAATTGTTATTTACATGATTTTGTGCAGGCAACACCTTGAGTTGATCTGTTATTCTCTGCACAGTTGAATATTTATTCTGCTCAGTAAGCTTCAGGTGGTATTGGTATCAATGTAAGCTAACTATCACATCCCCAGAGCTCACTGTGTTCAAGCCACCTGGAAACTGCTGAGAAGTATAGAATAGTCCATCCAAGACCTACAAAATCAAATCTGCATGCTAACAAAGCACGTAGGTAATTTGTGGGCACACAGCCTTTGTAGAGGTATTGTTATATATTATGGTTCTTTCAAAGCTGATCTTTAAAGTAGGAGATTTGGGGCTTCTTTGTTTTGCTTTCAGTTTGCTCAAAAGCAATGAGTTGGTGAGCAAACTAACTATAATTTAGCAAAGTGACCTGCTTTAATTCAATGTCACTGGGCTTAAGAATAATAATGCTATAAAATCTTAGTCTTAGCTCTCTTCTTATAAATGGCTGGGAAACAGAAAACCATATAAAAGGCTCTGAGGTATCCTAGACTCACTAGCAAAACTCACGTATATGATTGAAAGGTCATATAAAGAATATTGAATATTTACCATTTTCTGTGGGATTAGATAACAACCAACCGTATTCTCCCTTTCCCCTCCCCTCCCTCCCTCTCTCCCTCCCTCCTCCTCCTTCTCCTCTCCTCCTCCTCCTCTTCCTTCTTCTCCCCCCTCTCTCTCTCCCTCTCTCTCTTTCCACTTTCTAGCTAGTGATTTTAAAATCCAGCAATGCATTATATTCTGTATTGTTATGTGGGATGTCCCCTGCAGGCTCATTTGTTTGAATACTTGGTTCACAGCTGGAGGTGCCATGTTCAAAAGTTGTGGAACATTTTAGAAGCAAGGCATATCTGAAGAATATAGGTGGCTGGGGTAGGGTAGGAGCAGGAGTTGAGGACTATAGCTAGTACCACTTTAGAACTTCAGACACAGAGATCTTCTGATTCCAGCCTTTAATTATATATATATAATATTTTAAGACCTACAGTTGCCAGAGACAGAGCTATCCTAGCCTCTATGGGCACCATAGCCTTCTTGCTCTGATGAACTTTAGACCGTGAGCCAAAGTAAATTTCTCCTGTCTAAACTTGCTTCTGTTAGGCATTATGTTATAGCAATGAGAAAGGTTACTAAAACATACATAAAGCATCAGAAAGGCGCAAAGAAAATAAGTAATAAAACAATCTGAAGGTAAAATACAAGGACAAATTCCAAAAAGACTTCAGGATTCTAGTTACAGCTCTGAGACTAACACTCAGAGTGTTTTTAATAATTCACTTCCCTGGTTTCCAGTTTCTTTATGTAGAATATTAGAAAATGATTTTGATTTTACATTCTCTCTCTGAGTTCTGAAATCTAGTATGTCTGAAATCAATGCCTCTTTTACCATCTCAGATGCACCTATTGGAATTCGATACAGAATTTGAGAAATGCAATAAATAAGTCATTCAGGGATTTTTGCTATTTTACTTGCCAAGAGCAGAAGCAACTGGGCCAATGGCCACCTCAGACTGCTAATATACAGACATTCTCTCCAATATAATCTTAGTCTGGGCAAGGGGACAGATAAGACTACGAGAGCACACAAAGATTGTTATTTTCGTATCCTTTCATTCTGAATCACCAAATCAAATTGCTGAAATTCGATCCCCCTGCTAACTACCCAATTCATTTATAGAGCCTCGTGTTCCCTGACCAAATGGAGGAGAACACCATCATTTCAGTGCCTTCCATAGCAAATAATGACTGCTGAGAGCTAGCTATCCCGGAAAACTTACCTGCTCACTCTGACACTAGAAAACAAACTGACAGGGCTTTCCAGAAGCTAATTATTGTGCCTGCTATTTGGTTCACTGACAAAATTGCTTGTTTGTAGGAAGAAACATATTTGTGCATTGCTTTTTCCATTACCACTACTTCTATCATCATAAATAAGAATCAATAGGCCATTTCATGTAGCATATGCTCACCACCATTTATAACCTGAGTGCTGGCTGTATATGGGCTAAGCTGGGTGCTCTTGTGGGCTGTCTGAGGATTAAAACACAGAGGACAAGAGAAGAATACTAAAGTTAAGGAGATAGTATTCATCTGTGAGCACCTAGGGTAAAGAAGGAGCACTGTTTGTCTATACAGATGCAGCACAGTGCCTGGCCCATAGTGGTTTATTCAAATGAATCATCAGGTGGATGATGAATCATCAGGCAGATACACGATGGATGAATGAATCAATCATTCCTCAGAAGGTCCTATGGGCATAATGGAGTTGATGGGCCTTCTTTGGATAGTGTTTTGACAATAGGAAGAGTATTGATAATTCCTGGTACAGAAATAATTACAGAGACAGAGTGTGAGCTGACAATCAGCCCACTTGTGAGCTGAGAGCTCAATCGTATGCATGGGTTCCTGTGACATTTGCTCTGGGACCTAACAGGAGAAAACACACTAATGAGAGAGAGGTAGAGAGAGAGAGGGAAGGAGAGAGAGAGAGAGAGAGAGAGAGAGAGAGAGAGAGAGAGATCTGAAGAAAACCTCATTTCTGCCTCTGCTGGTAGCAATCTTGCTGAGAGCCATGAAAGAGAGGGATGACAGAGAGAGCACAAGGATGTAATGCAAAGACAATGGGAAAGACATTGAGGCAGGGGCCAGAGTGAGAAGCATGCATGTGGAAATGTGTGGGGACTGGGGGACAAGGAAGACACACTTCCCAGGGATGTCTGGATGACTGGGTTGGGAGATGGAAAGGCACCGTTGCTGAGAGCAGAATGAGAGGAGGAAGGAGGAAAGGTCGTACGAGTGTGTACAAAATAACAGCCATCACTACTGATAGCATGGGTAGGAGAGTCCTTTTTCCCTTCTTGACAAAGACAAAGGGAATTTTAAGTAGGATTAAGTAGTGGTAGCTTTCAGAACTCAGCAGCTCTCAGAAGCAATAATAACTACATAAATAGCTAAGTGGATGATAGGAATTACCTCACTGGGAGTTTGGCCAGCATATCAAAAGTTAGAAGCATTAACGCCTCTCTCTGAAAGCTTTCCTGAGACACTAGCGGGGGGAATCATCTCCAAGAACTGTCTGAACCACACTAACGTTAGACAGAGGATGCTCCTCACGGCTGGAAGACATTCTGTCTCCAGAAAATTAATAAGAAAGACACGAGCCCTGCTGGGAAGCACATTCTTATCCATGTAAATGTATTGCCAGCATCACCCCCAATGGAAGTAAATTGCTATAGTCACCAATTACTATAGTCTAATATAAAATTTTATTCAACACATACAATCCACAAGTGATGATCTAAATAGTGGAGAAAATCCTTGTGAATTCTTAGAGTTCCCTTTTATCATTGTAAGTAGTTAAACATGAATTAAAAAATAAACTTATGGGGGTGTACATGTAGCAGTCAGGGGGACGGCTTGCAATTCCAGTTCTCCTTCTCTACCTCGTGGCTCTCATGGATCCAGCACAGGTCAACATGCTAGGTGGAGGTGCCTTTTCTTACTGATCTATTTCTGTGACCCAGAACATGAGCTTTTAAAGGGCCAATTTAAAAAAATAATCTCAGGACCTTAGAAACATTAACTCATGCAAATACAGTAAATTTTTCTCTCCAGTATTTGACCACTAACGTATTTTATCATTTTCCCTCATTCTCCAAAACAGATTACAACAACAATCTGTGGCACAGATGTCTTTTCTTATAAATTGTAAAGTTTCACAGGTTACTTTCCTAAAGTAAGTTATAACATCATTCACTGTTTGTTACAGAGACAAATGACTTCAGTATCCCCCAAATGGTATTTGAATAAAATACTGACCCAGTTCCCTAAGCTACATTTTCCCCCAGAGCTTAAACATTCATTTCCCTCATTGCATTAAAAATAGTTCTAATTGAGCAATTATTACATGTATAACAGTATCCAAATAATTCAAGTAAATATGAAGCAAACCTGTCACCATGGCTGCCTTCAACAATAAACCAGTTCAGTATTTATGTCAGAATGAAATACTAACCATATGTCATCTAAAGATTCAACAGTAGAACTTCACGTCTTAAATTTACTTGGAAAATAGGAGTTAGGAAAACCTGGTGTTACTTCAAACATCCCATTAATAAAATATATGATAGGTTAATAATCAATTTCCTACCGCACATGCACACACACACAAAAACACACAAACAAACAAATACACACACACACACACACACACCAGGAAAAAATAAGTTTCTCTATTTCACGAGCTGTCCTGGTTTCACAGCCACAGTCTAACCAAGAGGATTTGAGTTTGTGCCAGGCAAAATAGTCATGTTTCAAATGCAATGGTAAGTGTGGGATGAGAATATAAGTCAGTGAGAAATTCTCCGTTGTCACTTGAATCTGGATTGTCCTAAGAGATTCATAGTTTTTGAACAATTGGTTCTCAGTTGACACAGCTAATTTGGAAGGCCCTGAAACCTTTGGGAAATAGGACCTTGCTGGAGGATTAAATCAGTAGAAGAGTGTCCTTGAAGGCCAAAACCTGTCTCCAGTCCCTTCCTTACTCTCAGCTTCCTGTATGTACCATGAAGTAAACAATCTCCTTCCCCACAGGCTCTTACCATATATTCTGCCTCCCAATGGGACCAGAATCAATAGAGCCAAAGACTCCATTGGATTGACAACTCTGAAACTGTGAATCTAATTACATTCTCCCTGGCTTTTAATGCTTTGATTTGATAGAGTTTTTTTGTTTTTTGTTTGTTTGTTTTTCATGGAGATGAGAAAAGTAATGGATAGATTCTCCTTATAAACCTTTATTAACTGGTCTTTCATTTCTACTGTTCCTTAGGAATCTTCTCCATATGACCTTTGCCATTCCTACAGCACCTGTTACACTCAACTCCATGCCTTTCACCTAAGGACCCATCATTGCCTTCATTTGAATGCATGCTCCCAAATTCTGCTGGTAACCAAATATGCACTGGACTTGCAGCTATGAAGTTGTTTGAACTTTATTAATATCTAAGTCTAAGTTAAAAATTAGTATTTAGTAAATATTAAATTGCCATCTCATACACACATACATGCGCACACGCGCACGCGTGCACGCACACACACACACACACACACACACACACACACACATATACCTTATAATATCCTCTCCAAATAAATCCTGTTATTTAGGAGTACTACCAGCCTCTACTGCCTGCCCTGAAATTTTTCTCAAAGTTTCTTTTCTAATTTATAGGAAAATGTGCCCAAAAATTTCAAACCTTCATCTTTAATTTTCTTCTCAGATTTTCTTAGGATATTTCATGTTTTTGCCAAAGTTCTCTTAAGAGCATCCTTTCTTCTTCTTCCTCTATTCTATTCTATGTTTAGCAGTACAGCTTCTTTGTCTCTTTCAGACTTTTTATTCCTATTCCATGGCTCTCTGCAAAACTGAAGCTCTATGTGAGATAGATTTTCTTCTGAAGACCAAGAAGAATCTAGACACTCAACTTGCTTTTCTTCCTCAAGCCCACTGTTCAGTTATCTTTTCTGACTCCACCCCGTGCTGATTAAGGTTGTTGTTGTTGTTGTTGTTGTTTAGCAACTTGACACAATCTAGGTTTAGGGGAGAGGCAACCTCAATTAAGAAAATGCTTTCATCAGATGGATCTGTAGGCAAGTCTGTTGAGTAACTTCTTGATTAATGATTGGTGTTGGAGGACCTAGCCTGCTGTGGGTGGTGCTACTCCAGGGCACACCAGGGGCCTTGGTTGTTCATGAGAGCAAACTGAGCAAGAAATGGAGAGAGGCCAATAAGCAGCATCCCTTCATGGTCTTTCACTTGCTGCCTCCATGTTCCTGCTGGAGTTCTCTTCCCTGGCATCCTTCAGAGGTAGACCATATGTGAACTATAATACGGAAGTTTAAGCAGAAACAAACCCTTTCCTCCCTAAGTTGGTTTTGGTCATGGTGAATTATCACAGCAACAGAAACTAAAACTCAGACACCACCCTTGAGCTTTCTATTCATCCTTTCTCCTATAAATGCGTTTTTGCCCTTGTGTCTGATTTCACTCTATTTAAACTTCTAGTGAAGTCCCTGCAGGGTCCTAGACTTTGTGTTGCTACCCACTGGGGAATTTCATGGGATCTATCAGAACTAAATCCAAGGTAGTTCCAAAGCATCTTTTTTCTTCCTGGTGTTTTCTCAGTTAGCTAATTCCATCACCATTTCCACAGACTGTCCTGTCAGAGATTCACCATGCAGAGCCTCCACCTCTTACCTTCTCTGCTTCAGTGCTAATCATTTACCCTGTACTAAGAATACCTCCTAGAGTATCTGTCTTGTGTGCCCTGTAGCCCTTGGTGGTGACTATCACCAGGACTACAGCTGAGTTAACAGACCTGCCTACTCTACTCCCCTGAACTCTTGTTCTGCTTAAATTTCTTATTTAAGAATCTTTTGAAGGCACTATCTGAGCAATTCCTCTGAGTGAATAGTCCAGGTAACTCAGCCTATGAATGGGATGAAGCCCAAACCCCTCAATTCTGGAAACACTTAAGAGAAATTGAGGAACATCCTTTATTTTTCTTTTATATGACCAGTGCTATCAACCTCTCTTTAATGGTAACACTCTTACACTCTACTTGCCAAGAGGTTGGTTTTATTTTCTTTTCCAAACCAAAATAATAGTTTATTCAGGCTTTAGACTCTGCCCTTTTTCTGTCTTTACCTGACTGACAACTTCACATGACAGCAAGGTCTCCTCTCAAGTGTCACCCCTGTGTGATTCACCCTTGGACCGCGCAAACTGCTACCCTCTGTCCCAATTCCATCCTGTCTCATTTTCATATTTTTTCTTTCATTACTCCTAAAATTGTCTCAGCATCTGTAAGTATTGGTTCATTTGTATGTTTACTTAATTAGTTCCTAGCATCTCAGATACATGTGTAAATTCACAAACATTACTTTTGTATCACTCTCCATCTTGGCACAGTAGGCCTAAAGTAAGGGTATTTTTGTAATAAATTTTTGCATCTTCATATTCTTTCTGATTATATGTCTGTGATAACATTTAGCATATTACCACTAGACATGAGGAGGACAAAAATTAGGACATCTCAAAACGTAAGTGAAGAGGGAAAATCATGTCCCAATATTGTAGTTTTTGGCGTGGTTCTCCCTAATAATTTCTGGGAAGATTATAATCATGATATTAATAATGCCCTTTAAATATCATATTCATTGTGTCAGTTCCTAATTATATTACAGATAAATGTTTACATTGACCTTGTATTGTAAGCTTATTAAAATCTCTGCTTAGGGGTAACTGCTAAGGTTCCATATCTGTTTCTATGTGCATAATCATGTTATCTGCATACAAACATAGTTTTATTCTTGCCTTCCAAGAGGGACAGTCAATGATGATTATTTAAAATACAAACTATAGAAACTAAAAGAATCAGAAATCATAGCTGCTGGAGCAATAACTGTTATCCTAGATAGAGATTAATAGTATAATGGAGGAACATATTGTAATAATTGAAAAATACTTGTCTTACAGCAACTTATGATCAATTTAGTATGATATCTTGCCCATTTGTCTACCTCCTATAACGCACATTAAGATACTTTCCCAGAAGACTCTTAAAATACTTTATTCAAATACCCCAGTGCTGCCCACATGGTATATTTTGGATAAATAGTTGTTGATAAAGTGTAAAAACTAATGTACCATCTTTGGTTTATTGAGGGATGAGCTCATGTTCATCCTGGCTAAAGAAGCATGAGACACAAGAAGACAGAGGATCCCAAATGTCCCACATCTAGTGGCACAGAGAAACATTTTCTTTCTTAGGTAAAGCTAAAACAAGTGTAACGAGAGAAACGTATGAGTGTCTACCTGTGCATTTCTTTATGTGACTGTTTCTCTTCCCATGTGATCCTAATTTGCATCCAAAATTCTCCTCCCAAAATTCTGCAAACCACACATTTCTTCGATTGTTGGCAAGAGTTCGGCTTCTAAAGTATCGATCAAACCCTGTGTTAGAGGAAAAGAGGTATGATTTCAGTATTCATTCAAAATCATAACAAAATACCACCAGAACATTAAAGAAGTGTTTTATTATACAATATTTATAGCATATAATATATATATATGTATATATATGTATATACACACACACACACACACACACACACACCAAATGTATAATTATTTTCTCTCTCCTAACATGAATTGACACTTCAGACTGCACTGCACCTAAGCCCATTGCAATGTCTCTGTCTCAGGAATGTTCTGTTCTTAGCTATTCAATAAGGCAGTCAGTACTGACACAATCTTATAGAGCCGTGGTTAATTAGTCTAACCGCCTCTTTAAGGGAAGACATCTGAAAACAATGCCTTACCCCAAAGGACACTGTTAAAGATAGGAATATAGGTCATTGTCAAGAGTATTGGGAAGATACTTGGGAAACAGACCAATCATCTACAACTGTGCTCCAAATTTTCCTTGTTTCATTTATTCTTCCATAGAGTCAATTAGCATAATGTATTCTGTGTTTATTAATCACATGAGTTCCCTCTAATGTTATAACCATCACAAACATCCATAAAAGTGCGCAAAAGTAAACTAGAGTCATGGAAGTGTCTAACTGTGTGCTAATGCTCTTAAGCAAGGAAAAAAGGCCTTTAAAGTACTCTTTTTAATACATAATGGTTGCATAGTGAAAATGACTACTGTGCTCATAGGAGTGTGTATTTCATGCAGAATCAATGATGAGTATAATTGAGATTTGAATTATAACTTTAAATGTTTCATTCCTTTCGTTCCTCTAACGTTACAGATCAAACCCAGAGCCATAAGCACCCAAACCAAGAGTTTCACCTCTGAGCTATGTCCCCCAGCCTGCGTTTGAATTTTGATTTGACTGAAATGACATAAATTGTCCTTATTGCATTCTTACCATCAATTGATGCCCTTTTAGGCAAAATTGTCACAGCCCCTTCTGCGATCTCCTCCTGCTGATAGACAGGTGCTATTTTGGATCCCCAACTATCTGAGCCAATCCATAGAAAATGCCCGCTCTGGTTTAATTTTTTTGCTGCTTCCAATATCCTCCTGTAGGAATAAAGTAAAATAAAAATATGACATTTGTTGGGAAGCACTAAAGATATGGATATCATAACACCAGTGCTGAGGCCTGAATGTGCTGTCCAAATTTCATGTATCATGGAAACTTAATTTTCTGAGTCATATGTCAATAGTTAGGGGGGAGGATTCTTGAGGGATTATTAGATTTGAATAAGTCAGGAGTATGGGCCCCACAATGATTTGAATGACCTTATGAGCATAGCCCAGAGTGTTTCTCTGACATGCCATATGATACCTTTACACAGGAATACAAGTCCTCATCAGCTGCCAGGAGGCAGTTATGACCTTACCCTTGGGCCTCTAGAGCCAAGAGCCAAACAAGCTTCTTTTCTTGTTTCTTTTAACATTACCAAGCTCATGGTATTTAGTGATAGCAACAAAAAGTCAACCACAACAACCACCTTTATAAAGGTAAATACACACGGTAGGTCATCATTAAACAATTTAGTCAATTATGCTAATTGCTTGATTCGTATCATCTCCTAAAGGAAATGCAGCCAAGACTCCAGCATGTGTTAATTGGGCAAATCCTTAACCTGTTCTCTTCACACCCCCCCCCCCCATTCTGATGCATCCCATTTTGCTCAACCCCAGGTTTTACTCTGTAGGCTGTAGGCGTTGGCAACATAGAATTGAGGAGGCCGTTGTGTCTGAAGCAGAAGGTAGTCTGTGGGTGCAGAGGAATCTAGTGATTCCTGTGAAATCTCACCAACTTTTTACACTGTTCATAAAATATGTTTGAAAAGGATGTGGGGCACAAATCTGATCCTGTATTCTGCAGGAAAGTAATCAGCACCTGATGTCATCCTCGTTGGCAAACATAATCACTGCTCGAGCGTTAGGTGTCTCCAGCAGGCGTTTGATAATTTTTTCGAATTCTCCAGGTCTTGGTTCACGTGGGATTTTCTGTGATTGAGCAATGCAAACACCACCTGTTTGAGGGAGAAAAACTTGCTTCAGAAAAAAGCATTTATTTAATTAAACCTTGATGAGGTTAATTACATTATAAAAGCACATGATTTGCTACAAAATACTGTTTCTCCAAACATTTGTCATTCTGGCCTATTGAAAGTAATTGTGCCTGTTTTTATCATAACATATGCACTAAGTGAATAACGCCAATATGAGTTCAGTTTTCTTCCACAAATTTAAACTCTGTGTGTGTTTGTGTGTGTGTGTGTGT
>NW_021604592.1:7112543-7113876 GCF_004785775.1 Grammomys surdaster
AGAGAGACAGAGAGAGAGAGAGAGAGAGAGAGAGAGAGAGAGGGCACGTGCACGAATGTGCACACACGTACTCATGGTGTGGCAGTGATAGTTTAGAGAGAAAATGTAACCTGTGAAGAAAGCCTAGAGATGGAAGGAGAAAGGGACCATTTAAATTTGCTTATAAGACTAAACGAGAGTGGTATAGTTAATGAAATCTCTAACTGTACTGTGTGAGAGGCTACACTTGAATAGCAAGATCCCCTTTTCTGCTTTTCCTTGCCAGTACATCTCATTTACATTTAGTTTTGTTGCAGATAACATTGCTTCACTCTTCAGCAGAGTATGTTGTGAGACAAATAGTCTTCAAAACTAACCAGGAAAACACAAACATTCAAACCCTCCATAGGCTTCCATCATACAAATAAAAATAGCTATTTAAGCCAAAAGGAAGAAAGGGGGAAAAGAAAGGAAGAGTGGAAGGATGAGGTACCCAGGACTCTTCTTTCATGCTTTGCCAAAACTATGAGGATCCAAAGAAAAACTGTAGAGAGGATTCTGCCTCCAAGATGGGATGGTGTAGCAGAAAGAGCTTTTTTCCTAACTGCAGTGGAGCAGAGACAAGCACATTCTAACACAGAAGAGAAAATAGAATTAGCTATAGGTTTTTCTATCGCATTGTAGCTTAAATGGACTTTTTTGAGTCAGCTGAGAATTAAGTCGCCATTTGTAATACTGCTTCACTGGGCACAGGTATTTTTACTTCCAGTAACTGACAATAACTGCAGTCACTCAACAATTATTGGCTGCCATTATAGCTTATGCATTAGATTCTGCAAAATCGGTATAATCTAGGGGACACTAATACTGTAATAAATTACAATTTCCACTTATGTAATAAACTGAAGCATCATAGAAATATTTCATGCAATGGGAGCAAAGAAGAAAGAAAATGAGTGACTGAAACAGTCAGATTTCAAAGAACACACACACACCTAACTATGTGGGGAGACTCTCACAATAGACTACAAGGAGTGAATGAGCCTAGCTTAATGTCAGTCTGGAGTAAAAATGGGTTCAAGTTGAACTTGGAAAGAATGGCCAGGTTCAGAATATGGATACATTTGTCAGCCATGTGAAGGGCTATATATGAAATATCCATGCATTGCAATCTAATCCCCATTATGAGAGTATTGAGTCAAGATTTTTGAGAGGGTATTGAGTAACAAGGATTGAGTTCTCATGCATGGAATTAGGGTTCTTTTTTAAATTCTAAAGATAAGAGGAGAGAGGGAGGGAGAAAAGAGGAGGGGAAGGTAGCTGGAAAGGGAAAGAAAAGGGAGGGAGGGAGGGA
>NW_021604592.1:7113976-7125947 GCF_004785775.1 Grammomys surdaster
TGGGAGGGAGGGAGGGAGGGAGGGAGGGAGGGAGGGAGGAAGGGAGGGAGGGAAAGTAAAAAGGAAGGACATAGGAAAAGGGGAAGAGAAAAAGTGACAGGAAAGACCAGATAATTCTCTTTCACCACAGACCATCTGAGAATACAACAATAAATCAATTGTCTGTGAACCAAGAAATGTGCTACCAGAACAACCCAATCATTCTGTCACCCAGATCTTGGACTTCTGTTTATAAGCCACAAGCACAATGTAATTTATTACAGAAGCTGGACTGAACTAAGACATTACATAATTTAGATTTTACACAGAGGAAAAAAATAAAAATTCATTAAAAGCTAATAATACAGAAAGAGATAAGCTTTGCTTTAGGAAAAGAAAAACTGAGCCTAGCAACAGACAACCAGTTGAGTGTGTATGATCAGACCCAATGTGTACAGCAGGAATGAGTGAGTATAATCAATAAACAATGATTATTTTTCTTATATGTTTGAAAATATTAAAAAGCATCCATGAAAAGACCTAACCTAAGAATAATAAGAATACAAGAAAGTGAAGAATTCTAGTTTCAAGGAACAGAAAATATTCTCAACAAAATCATAGAAGAAAACTGTCTCAACCTAAAGGAAAAGATGCCTAAAAACATACAAAAAGCTTATAGAACACCAATTAGACTGGACCAGAAAAGAAAATTCTTCCAGCACATAATACCCAAAACACAAAATCTACAGAACAAAGAAAAAATATTAAAAGTGGTAAGGGTAAAAGGTCAGGTAAAAACTCAAAGACAGACCGACCAGAATTACACCCGACTTCTCAACAGAGACTCTAATCACTAGAAAGGCCTGACCAGATATCCTACAACCTCTAAAAAAACCCACAGATTCCAATCTAGACTAGTATACCCACAAAAACTCTCAAACACCATAGATGGAGAAAAGATATTTCAAGACAAGTCTAAATTCAAACAATATTCATCTACAAAGCCAGCCCTACAGAAAATACTAAAGGAAAACTCTAACCCAGAAGGATAGGAGCATATAATAAAACACAGGAAATAACTAATTTCATATAAAAACAAGGAAAGTATATACACACGTAAACACACACACAAATACACATACACACAATAACACCACCAACAGCAAGATAACAGGAAATAACAATCACTGGCCACTAATATCTCTCAACATCAGTGGACTCAGTTCTCCAATAAAAAGATACAGGTTAACAGAATGGAGGCAAAAATATTATTCTGCTTCATACAAGAAACACACCTCAGCCAGAAAGATGGACATTATCTCAGAATAAAGGGCTGGAAAAATGTTTTCCAAGAAAATAGACTGAAGAGGCAAGCTGGAGTAGCCATTCTAACATCTAATAAAATAGATTTTCAACCAAAATTGATGAAAAGAGACAGGGAAGTACACTTCAAACTCATCAAAGAAAAATTCCTTTCCTTTGATGATATCTCAGTTCTGAACATCTCTGCCCCAAACACAAGGGCACCCACATTTGTAAAAGAAACATTACTAAACTGAAAATCACACATCAAACTTTGCACATTAATAGTGGGAGACTTCAACACCCCACTCTCACAATTTGACAGGCCATCCAAATAAACACCAAACAAAGAAATAATTAAACTAACTGACATTATGAATGAAATAATGAAATTGACATAACAGATATCTATAGACTATTTCTCCCAAACACAAAAGAATACATCCTCTTCTCAGCACCTCATGGATCCTTCTCCAAAATTGACCATACAGTTTGCCACAAAGCAAGCCTCAACAGATACAATAAAATTGAAATGACACCTTCTATTTTATCAGACCAGCATGGATTAAAGCTGGACTTCAACCACAACAGAAACACTGGGAAGCCTACACACTCATGGAAACTGAACATTTCTCTACTTAATGATCTCTAGTCAAGAAAGAAATAAAGAAAGGTATTAAAGACTTTCTAGAGTTTATTGAAAATGAAGGTTCAACATACATAAATTTAGGGGACACAATGAAAGTAGTGCTAAGAAAAAAGTTCATAGAACTAAGTGCTTCCATAAAGAAATCAGAAAGTTCTTGTTTCAGCAATTTAAAATTATACCTGACAGCTCTAGAAAAAAAGAAGCAAGTACACCAAAGAGGAATAGAAGGTAGGAAATAATCAAAATCAGGGCTAAAATCAATCAGTTAGAAACGAAGAAGACAATGCAAAGAATCAAGGAAACCAAGAGCTCATTCTCACTTAGAATGGGGAATAAATAGTCATAAGATACAGAAGGAAGAAGGGTACTGGGAGGGAGGGGTGGGGAAGGGAATAGAGGTTCAGGATCAGGTATGAGGAAGGATAGGAGAAATGGATAGATGACCATGAAAGTGTATGGAAATCTGCAACTGACATGGAGGTAGAGGGCATCTCCGGGATGAGACAGACACATGAAATAAGGGGGGCACCCAAGAATCAATAGAGGTGACCTTAGCTGTGACTCACTACATTAGGGATATAAAACCTAAAGAGGCCACCTCCTGTAGCCAGGCAGGAATCCCAGTGTAGTGATAGGGACACCAACTCACCCACAGAACTTTTAATACAAACTATATCTTATCCATAAGAAATGTAAGCACAGGAGATGGAACAGAGGCTGAGGAAATGGCCAACCAGTAACTGTACTATCTTGAGATCTATCCTATGGGCAAACAGTAATTCCTAATACTATTAATGATACACTGTTATGCTTGCAGAGAGGAGCAAGTTGTCCTCTGAGAGGCTCCACCCAGCATCTGACACAGAAAGATGCAGACACCCACAGCCAAACAGTGGATGGAGCTTGGGAACTCCTATTGAAGCATAAGAGGAAGGATTGAGGGCCCTGAAGTGGATAGGATTCCCATAGGAGGACCAACACAATCAACTAACCTGGACCCTCTGCGCTCTCTGATTCTGAACCACCAACCAAAAAACATACATGGGCTGGACCTAGGTCTCCCTGTTCGTATGTAGCAGAAGTGCAGCTTGGTCTTCATGTGAGTCCCAAACAACTGGAGCAGGAGCTATCCCAAAAGCTATTTTCTGTATGTGGGATATTTTCTACTAGCTAGGCTGCCTTGTTTGGCCCCAGTGGGGGAGGAAGCATCTAGCCTAGCAGATTTGAAGTACCAGGGTCAGGGGTGGAAGGGAGGATACCTAGAGGAGCCCCACCCGCTTAGAGGAGAAGGGAAGGTATATGGGGGAAGGATTATGGTAAGGGGTGACCAGAATGTGGCAGTGAGCTGGATGTAAAGTGAATATGTAAAAAAATAAAATTTAATTATAAAAACAAAAAAGAATGGAATCAGAAATCCCATGGAGGTAGCTATCAGAATACATGGTGGGCAAGAATGGGTACGGCAATTCCACTAAACAGGGGAAGAGCAGAGTTCTGGCAGACGTTCTGAGCTACAATCCATGATGTTTGATACAAATAATGAATCAACAGGAAGCCACCAAGTATACTTGCATGGGTTTGGTCACAGTGGCCAGTTCTGTGATGACATGACTAAGCAAGAGGGAAATACAAGAGGACTGGAAGGTATGTGAAGAGAAGTGGATAATTTTCCCTCGAGGCCACTGTCTTCAAAATACCAATGAAACAACCATCAGGCTAAAAGGCTATATTTCTAAAGCTAAGGGAGAAAGAAAGAGAAATACAGTTACCATTCTGTCCAGTATTAAGAGAAAGGATTGCTGTTGGAATCAGCAAAGAGAATAGGAAGCTGGGGGAGATCTGAACAAATGTGCTCTGGACATAGCCAGTAAGAGGCTGGGAAAAAGGACCATGTCTTTGAGAAATATTTGGAACCAGGACTAGAGGAATGCAGAAAACTATAATTGCATTAAAAATCAACAGCGGCTGAGTGACAACATGAAGTAACTGCCGAAGGGCAACATGAAACTATGACAACTCTACAAGGAACAGTGGCTGCTTCAGAATATGCTTGCCCTTTTAATTAAATTGCCACAATTACTTAAGTATTACTTAAGCATTAAAGACTTGTTATACCCTGAGCATCTTCCTGAGACAACCATGGACTCCAGAGCCAGGAGAAATAGAAGTTGCAAATTTTTCATTAAAATTATTTCAGGTGAAGCACTCCTCATATAGTTTAGTCTGAATTCAATGTCTGGCTTATTCACTGAGGACCTACTAGAGATTTTTGTTTATAAAAAGCTGAGCTAGCAAGGGTAAAGCTTAACTAAGGAGATGTCTACTTCACTTCCTTTTCAAATTATGTCCCTTACCTTGTACTTGTCAATCTGACCAATTTGTTTTGCTTTTCCAGAAGATGCTATATATTGAATCTATTTCAGCTGAACCAATACCTTTGGAGAAATCCACTGGACATGGCATGTTGATATTTTATACCTTATTGCTATTTTATTAAGTTATACGGTGACTGCTTCTCAAGTGATTTGCATTAGAAGATTAGAATACCTTCCTTAGCATTGAAACTCATTCAACTTTCTATTTCTACACCATTCAAAACAACAGACAGTTAATCCATTCATAGGCACCCATGGTCTGCTGTTTCGGGAGCTATACAAAGACCCAAAGATTGCCTGCACTTCACAGTTTCATCAGTTACCTGAGAGACAAGATGTGCATACAAGAGTCAGATATAAGGATAGCACTGATGAATAACACAATGAAAGAAAGCAGAAGAGATCTATTAAAACACAAAAATAAATAGGAAATGAGCCATGATTTCAGGTGGTCCACTGATTTTATATTAAAACCAATTATTATAAATATTAGAACTTATTTAAAAATGAAGTAAAAGTCAGTCCTAATCAAAGTGCATATAACACTCAATATAAGTTTTTACTACCAATAATAACTGCCTTAATTTAAAACCCCAGGGTGAAGACATGAGGCCTCTCCTTAGAGACTTTCTTCACTGCATCTATGCTCTTATATGTCACTCTGAGAAGCCACTGGTGGAGTGTGATTCAGGGGACATTACCTTTACTTTCCCACAGCTCTCAGTGCTTCAAGCAGCCTTGCCCCCCACCCCTGAGGGTGTGGTTATCACTACTTGTCTGGCAGGGAAACAGAAACAGAGGCATCAATATCTTGCTGAAGGCTGAAGCACCAGTTCACAGCCAGAACAATTTTAGTCTAGACTGCCCTCACCATGCCCATCCATGATGGACTATACCTGTAGCATAATGGTTTTGGTGGCTGCAGATCACTGATGAATAAGATAAAGCAAATTTAAATTCTCATTTTAAAAACCCAGCAGGTTATCCCTGGGAAGTCTGACTGACAGCTACATAAATACAGCACTTCTATTGAATCTTAAGAACTTAATTAAGAAACTTAGACCTCTGGCAGCTTATATAACTGACTTAAACTTCAGCATATAGTCATTCTGTACTCGACGCTTCCCAGTCATTTCTATAAATGTATGTCTTCAGAGGACTTGGGCCCTTGTTTTCTACTTCATTTTTGGTATAGCAGCAACCACAGTTACTGTAATACTTATGATTTTCCTTCTCTCTCCTTCCTCTAAAACACTACAACCACTGAATCCTGCTCCTTCTACTCATCACAATAACCCTAATGCTTTTGCCTTGCTTAGTACACAGTCATTTCAACATACACTTACTGGATGAATAAATGTAAGGTTTGTGATTGACAGTTTTGAGATAGAAAAATAGATAGAGATAGTTCTACTTTCATAGGCCCCTCATCCAGACAGAGAAATGATTGGATACATATAAATATATGGTCAAAAACGTGTTTCAATAATAGAAGTAAAAATAAAAATAGAGACTTTGGTAAGGCAGGGGACCTTGCCATTGAAATAGACTGTGAGTCCCCAAGTTGTTTTTTACCATGATATCCATGATATTATGGATTAGAAACCTGCCTAAGCTTTGTTTCAATTATCTGTAGGGTGGCATTGTAATTTGTCATACTGATATGAGGACATACTTGCAAGCAATGCCATTGTTATTACTTCTCGGGGAAGCTGAGACTCATGGGTAAGTGATCTACTATCTCAGGCCTGGGAGATGAAAGGCTTTTTGCATTGATTTGGTAGGGACAAGTGGTACATGAAAGAAAATGAACATCAGCAGACTTGAGAGTAGGTCCTGTGTGACCTTGAGGACAAGGTCATGACATCACCCAAGAATGTGGAGAGGACTGAACAAGAAGGTAAAAGTTCTCACGGATGTAGCACATTATCACATTCAATACTTATCATCAAGCTCTCAAATACCATCATCCACATTGAAAGGATGTTTGATGTTCAGATCTAAGCCATGGAGTTTCAACAGATCGGATTTTTCAACCATTCATTCTTTGTGTTACACCATCAAGTATCCAAGGTTTTGAGGAACAGCATTTGCTCACTAGCCTATACCAAGGAATAGAATGACTACATTTCATGTTCAGAGAAGAGATAACATTTTTTCCTGATCACAATAATATGAATCTCTTTTCAAAGACAGACTGCGAAGATGTCAAAGATTTAGATTTAAAATTAGAGTTTGATGAGGTGGTTCAACTGGTAAAGGCTCTTGGTACCAAACTTGACATCCTGAGTTCAATCACCAGGACTTACAGAATAGGAGGAGAGAAGAAGGAGAGAACTGACTCCAGTAACTTGTTCTATGACCTCTGCTCATGCAAACATATACACACGCACGCACACACACACATGCACGCACACACATACACACACACATACAAAATGAATAAATAAATTAATAAATTTTTTATTAAATTTTGACTTTTAAAAATAATGATAGTCACCCATGATGTATGTCATTGGAAGTTCTAATCCAGATGCTGACCCCCAAACTTATACTACTCAGACCTTTGAAGGGCCACTGACAAGAACATCAAACAGCTAGAGATTGACATCACTAATCTGAAGAAATCCCTCACTTCACTATCTGAAGAAACCTCCTAAAAGCTCAAAGATCCTTATTGGACTTGATTTACTCTATTACAATAGAAAAGGCTGTGTACAGCTCTGGACTGTGTACAGCTCTTAAAGAAGGTTGCCTTTACATAGACAAGACAAGGAGGGTTAAAGAGAGCACGAAACAGGTAGTGAAGGCCCTAAGAAAAATCAGAGAGAGAAAGAGACAGATGAATGCTGGTACAAAAATTGGTTTGCAGCCTCTCCAAGGTTGTCAACCCTATTTCCTCCCATCTTGGAACCATTATTTGGGTTCTTTTTGCTTTTTTCTGCTGGTCCCTGGCTCTCAAATAGGTGGACTAACTCTGTGATACAACAGATAAATAATTTGGTAGCAAAACCTACACAGATACATCATTAGTTAGCTATGGAGGACCACGAGACTCAAGATGAGGTTGTTACTTTATACAGGGTATTTCTAAAACCCATCTCCACCCAACCTAAAAGGGGGGACTTCTGCCCCTAGACCAAGCAGAGAGGGGCCACCTAGAATCCCCTCTGTCAGGCGATCTGAATTCTTGCTTAGGCTTTGAGGCTAAGCACTGCAAGGGAATATAAATAAAAGATAAAAATATCTATCTGGGTTCCCTGAGGGACAAGCCTGACTGCACAAGGGTTGATGTCAAAAGAATCCCCTCTCCAGGAAAAAGACATCAGGATGGGTATGGCCCTCATGCCTCACTGGACAACGACAGGGGGACTGGAGCCATTACAAGGTCCCCTTCAAATACTGGAGGTCAGGCCTCTATCCCCACCTTCACAAGTTTAGAATTGCCACAGCCCTTCTATACTTAGAGAAGGGAGGAGATGTCAGGGGCAGCCCTGCTTACACACTGAAGGCCTAAAATCAGCAATAGGCCTGTCATCCATGTATACTAACACCAAGTCTTGGGTCTCAGTGGAAAAACATTGAAACAGATGGCTATAAGCTAATGTCAACAGGCAGGTTTTGTGGAAATTTACAAGCCTGAGTAGTCATAGACCTTGTAAATAAGTAGCCTGGGCAGACAATACCAACTTAGATAAGGACAAGCGAGTCATAGGCAGAGTCATAGTGACTTGTCCCCTGAACCTTCACCCAGCCGATACCTGGTTCTGATGATATCTGTATTCCTCCTGATCACCCACACTCCAGTGTCATTCCCTTCCCCACATCCTGCCTTTCTGTGTTTATAACCCCTGTGTGAATGAATTACGATTTGAGAAAAAATAAATTATAAAAAAAATAATGATAGAATTGCAACAAAAAATACTATTCAAAGTATTAACGGTGCAAACTATGATAGAAAGAGGAACACTCCTCCATTACTGGTGGGATTGCAAACTGGTACAACCACTCTGGAAATCAATCTGCAGTTTCCTCAGAAAATTAGAAATAGATCTACCTGAAGACCCAGCAATACCACACTTGGGAATATACCCAAAAGATGTCCCAACATGGGAGGGAGGGAGGGACCTGGGGGAAAAAAGTGGAGTGAGGGGAGGAAGGGAACCTGATTTGGCATTGGGTGAAAAAAAGGACTGAAGCCCTGAGGGCCAGCAGAAAGAATGGAAACAGGCAACCTAGGAAGGTAGGAGGTTGGGTGGACCCTCCAGAATGCTCTAGAGACCTGGGAGGTGAGAGATTTTCAGGACTCAAAAGTAGGGACCCAACCCCTGTGGGGTTACATCTTCCACTATGTTCACAGCAGGCTTATTTGTGATAACCAGAAGCTGAAAACAACCCAGATGTCTCACAACAGAAGAATGGATACAGAAAATGTGGCTCATTTATACAATGGAATACTACTCAGCTATAAGGAACGAGGGTATCCTGATTTTCAAAAGCAAATGGATGGAACTAGAAAATATCACCCTGAGTGAGACAACTCAGACCCAAAAGGGCATGAATGGTATGTACTCACTAATGAATGGATATTGGGGGAGAAAAGTACAGAATATTCAAAATAAAGTCCACAGAACTCAAAAATGTCAACAAGCTGAAAGGGCTCAACTGAGGATGCCTCAGTCCCATTTAGGAGGGAGAAAAAAGCAATCACAAGTGGGGAGGGAGGGACCTGGGGGAAAAAAGTGGAGTGGGGGGAGGAAGGGAACCTGATTTGGTATTGGGTGAAAGAAAAGGACTGAAGCCCTGAGGGCCAGCAGAAAGAATGGAAACAGGCAACCTAGGAATGTAGGAGGTTGGGTGGACCCTCTAGAATGCTCTAGAGACCTGGGAGGTGAGAGATTTTCAGGACTCAAAAGGAGGGACCTTAGATGAAATGCCTGATTGTAGAAGAGGGAACTTATAGAGCCCACTTCCAGCAGGAAGACAGCATCAAATGAGGTAGGGGGTTGCCATCTCATGGTCAAAACTCTGACCCATAATTGTTCCTGTCTGAAAGAACTACAGGGATGGAAATGGAGAGGAGCCTGAGGAAAAGAAGGTCCAGTGACAGGCCCAAAGAGGGATCCAGTTCAAGGGAGGGTCCCAAGGTCTGACACTATTACTGAGGCTATGGAGCACTCACAAAAAGGGACCTATCATGACTGCCATCCCAAAGACCAACAAGCAGGTGAAAGAGTCAGATGTACATATTTGCATCCAACCAATGGACAAAAGCTGCTGATCCCTGTGGTTGAATCAGAGAGAGGCTGAAAGAAGCTGCAGAGGAGGGCGATCTTGTAGAAGGACCAGCAATCTCAATTAATATGGACCCCCAAGAGCTCTCAAACACTGAACCATCAAAAAAGCAGCATATACCAGCTGATATGAGGCCCCCAACACATATATAGCAGAGGACTGCCGGGTTTGTGTTCAATCAGAGATGATGTACCTAACCCTCAAGAGACTGGAGACCCCAGGAAATTTAGAGGTCAGGTGGCATGTGGGAGGTAAAAAGTGGGGATATTCTCGTGGAGACAGGGGAGTGGGGAGAAGGTATGGGATGTGAAACAGTTGAGGGTGGACAGGAGGGGGGATAAAATCTTGAGTGTAAAAAATAAATTAATTAAAAAAGAAAAATTATGAAAACCATCATATCCCTTCATGTAAAAGTTTGCCAGGAATCACTGCAGTCTCCATTCTGGGACAGGTCTAGTGTACACTGTGCCTGGTATTCCCAGCCAGTGGTGGGATCCACCCAGTGACCCAGGGGTCCATGAAGATTCATATGAAGGCTCTTAGGATCCATGATGACCTGGTAGACTGTGGTGGCAGCCAGCCATCTAGTCCTTGAGAGCTGCTGTGACAGGAAACAAAATTATGAAAAGAATTTTTTTATCCCTTACTACTCTCCCCAGACTCCTGAAGCTTTGTGTGGAAAGCAAAGAAAATCCTGAGTGAATGTATGCTGTTGAGATGTTTCTGTTAGGGACCTCGGCCCGTATCAGGGACACTATCTAGCCTCAGTTCCATGGGAATGGCAAAGCCTCCCACTCACTATGGGTCAAAGCTCTGAGGGAATATCAAATCCTTTCTCTAGAATCTGAATGTAAATATTGATAGTGTATGCAGAAAATGTCCAACATAGCTTCTTCCCTTCAGATATTTACATCTTTTTGTTTTTTTTGATTTTTTTTATTGGATGTTTTATTTATATTTCCTATGTTGTCCCCTTACCCCATCCCCCACCCACCCCGGAACCCCCAATCCCCTCACCCCTCCTCCTTCTTCTCTGTGGATGTAACCTCTATCTATTCCCCCCCACTCCCACCTCCCCACCCTCAAAATTCCCACCCCCTGGGGCATCCAGCCTTCATGAGGTCAAGGTTCTCTTCTTCCACCTATGCCCAGCAGGGCCCTCCACTCTTACATATTCAGCTGAAGCCCTGGATCCCCCCTACCCAAGTGCTCCCAGGCTGGTGGTTTAGACCCTGGGAGCTGTGGTTGGTTGGTATTATTGTTCTCCTCATGGTGCCTCAAATCCTTTCAGCTCCTTCAGTCTTCACTCTAACTCCTCTATTGAGAAACCCATGATCAGTTCAATGGCTAGTTGTGAGCATCTGCCTCTGAATATGTCAGACTCTTGAAGACCTCTGAGGAGATATCCATATCAGGCTCTTATCAACATACACTTCCTGACTTCTACATCAGCATCTACCTTTGGTGACTGCACATGGGATGGATACTCAGGTGGAAAGGTCTTCAAATGGCCCCTCCTTCAGTTTTTGTCCCTCGCTTTGTCTCCATATTTGCTCCCTTGAGTATTTTGTTACTCCTTCTAAGAAGGACCGAATCACCCCCACTTGGTCTTCCTTCTTTATGGGCTTCATGTGGCCAGTGAGTTGCATCTTGGGCATTTCAAGATTATGGGCTAATATCCAATAATCAGTGAGTGAATACCATGTGTGTTCTTTTGTGATTGGCTTACCTCACTCAGGATTATATCTTCTAGTTCCATCCATTTACCTAGGAAACTCTCGAATTCATTGTTTTTAATAGCTGAGTAATACTCCATTGTGTAAATATACCACATTTTTTGAATCCATTCCTCAGTTGAAGGACATCTGGGTTCTTTCCAGCTCCTGGCTATTATAAATAAGGCTGCTATGAACATAGTTGAGCATATGTCCTTATTATATGTTCGAGCATCTTCTGGTTATATGCCTAGGAGTGGTATAGCTGGATCCTTGGGTAATGCTATGTCCAATTTTCTGAGGAACCACCAGACTGATTTCCAAAGTGGTTGCACCATCTTGCAGTCCCACCAACAATGGAGGAGTGTTCCTCTTTCTCCACACCCTCGCCAGCATCTACTATCACCTGAGTTTTTAATCTTAGCCATTCTGACTGGTGTGAGATGGAATCTCAGGGTTGTTTTGATTTGCATTTCCCTGACGACTAAGGATGCCAAGCATTTCTTTAGGTGCTTCTCGGCCATTCGAGTTTCTTCTGTTGAAAATTCTTTGTTAAGCTCTATACCCCATTTTTTAATAGGGTAATTTGGTTGTCTGGAGTCTAATTTTTTGAGTTCTTTGTATATATTGGATATTAGCCCTCTATCAGATGAAGG
>NW_021604592.1:7126347-7146096 GCF_004785775.1 Grammomys surdaster
GTGGAAAAAGGACAGCATTTTCAACAAATGGTGCTGGTTCAACTGGAGGACAACATGTAGAAGAATGAAAATTGATCCATTCTTATCTCCTTGTACAAAGCTCAAGTCTAAGTGGATAAAGGACCTCCACATAAAACCAGATACACTGAAACAGATATTTACATCTTAAAAACTGCTACCATACAGAGATTGCCCCATTATCCATATGTATAACACGAAACCTGTTATCTTTATTTGTCTTAGTTAAAGTTACTATTACTGTGATGAAACACCAGGTCCAAAAGCAACTTGGGAAATAAAGAGTTTTTTTCACTCACTGTCCCATACTCACAATTTACTAGTGAGGCCAGGAACCTTGAGGTAGCACCTAATGCAGAGGCCATTTAGGGTGCTGCTCACTGGCTTGGAGCTCATGGCTTTCTCAGCCTCCTTTCTTAGAAATCCAGGATATTCAGCCCAGAGATGGCACCACCCAAAATGGACAGCCCCACACCTTCCATTAATCATTAATTAAGAAAATCACCTATGCCAGATCTTATGAAAGCATTTTCTCAGTTGAGGTTCCCTCCTTCCAGATGACTCTAGCTTGTATCATGTTGACCTGAAGCTAGCAATCACAGAATGCATACTCACCCACTAGTTCAGGTCTATGTAATAACTCCACCTCTCTCTATTCAGTTATATGTAATAAACATGTTGAGGTTCAGATATGTTTGTGGAGGAAGAGCTGTGGCTTCTCAGTCTGAGAGCACAGACCACTGATTCCAGTCAGCTGCATCCCTGGAGCTATGAAAAGGATGATAACATTTCTGTGTATTGAGAGTCTCCTATCTAGAACTCAGCTTAAGTACTCAGATTCTGAAAAACAAAAACAATCCAACTGGTGTGATAATATGACAACCCACTACATCAGTCAATGCCTGTTAAACTGTGTAGGATCTGAGTGCCAAAGAGAAAGGTTCCTTTTCTGGTTCCCACATTGACTGCATAGAACCAGAACAAAGATGAAGAAAAAGCCCCAAGACCCAGTCGAAGGAAAAGTAGATGACAAATACTGTCACAAGCTATAAATGGGATACTCCAGGTTATATACTCTCATAAACTCAAGGAAATCTCAAATGCCCTGCCCCCAAAGAAAGAACTACAGGCAATTAATGGCTGCTAAGAGAAGATGAAGCAGTGCTCTCCAAGGATGAGACCTGGATAGGCGATCTACTTCTGAGTGATCAGCCTTACACACATATACATACATACGAGCAACACTAAATGAATTCAGAAGATTATGTGTGCGTGGTGTGTGTGTGTGTGTGTAGCAATAGTAATTAAAGAAAATATAAATTTTATAGGAAGTGAGGGACATAGGGGAGTTGCAGAGGAAACAGGGAGGGGTATAAATTCCATGAATAATGTATTCATGTAAGAAATTCTCCAAAAGATGTTTTAATTTAAATTTTAGAAAGGATATAAATTAGCTAAAAGCAGCTTCTGAAATGTATTGATGAAAGAGAAAATTTGAACAAGAAAGCAAATCATAATATCCAGAAACCTGGAATTTGTGCAGAATATACGTAGGATTCTTCCTTTTTTTTAGTACCAGCAATACTGGGTGTAAAATATCATCATATAGACTGTACACCAAGATACATTAGCAAAGCACAAGACTTTGTCAGTTGCTAGATAGCCATGCCCTACAATGGTAGCAGAAGAAATGAGTTCCTCACTAAGGATCTGTATGGTGTATGATTTTTCTCAAGAGAACTTTCTAGAGATGAATCAAGTGACAAATGAAAAGGCGCAAGACAAGTATTGCTATCCAGCCACACTTGCTCATATGTTAGGTCTCTCCACAAAAATGTTCCTGCAGAATTACTCCAGGCTTCTCCTCACATGGTTTCTCTCAAGTACAAATTAAAGACAACCCAGAGAATAAACCGTGATACGTTCTACCCATTTGTGGAAAGGATTAACACAATACTTCAATTATTTTTTTATATTCATTCATGAATGAAAGGATTGAAATAATGTCATGAGATTGGTAAAAATTAAAGGAATGCTTGCTGTAGCTTATTAGGAGCTTGAATCTGGAATGATGAGATAATGCTGCTTCAAGTTAGCAGCTGCAGAATTCAAACATTCAAATTGAGTTTGAAAGACATGGAAACTGTCCTGGCCTTACAGAAGACTCAGGACTAGCCAGCGAAAAAGTCTAACTTGCTGAGGTCCGGTGACAAGGTCCTAATAACAAAGGGAATTATGAGGCGATAATAAATTTTGAAACGAGTCACAGAAGCCAGGCTATTTAAAGCTCCATGTAAATCAAGGCGATTAGTTTTATGGGTCAACTTGACTAAGCCACGGGATGCCCAAACAACTAGTTAAATATTATTTATGGGTACTCCTGCAGGAATTTTAAGAAAAGCAGGTGATTCTCCTCAGTGTGCGCTGCCATCATACAGTCCACTGAGGGCCAGGCTGCAGTAAACAATTGGAGCAGGGTGGAACTGATTCAGGTTGACAGCTTGAACTGGAACATTGGCCTTCTGCTCTGAGGACTACTGGTTCTCAGGCCTTAGAGCTACATCATAGGCTTTGCTGGGTCTCTACCATGCAACTTACAGATTGGGAGACTTCCCAAGTTTATATGCATATATAACCAAATACTTGGTATTAAATCCCTTCAAGTATATGTATATATGTGGGTGAGTCTATTCATCTGGAGGACACTGACCATTACAATTAATCATTATATGGACCATTCTTAAGTGAGTGAAGGTGTATATACACGAGGCTGCGCTTGGCAGCCTGGGAAATGACTCAAGGGACTGAAAGATAACAGCTGTTTAACCTCAAAAGTCTCAGAAGCAGGAACAAGAGGTGCCTCATTGATTGGTGATCTTGAAGCCTGATTCAACCACAGATACAAATCAACATGTAAAGACAAATGAAGATGCTATATCTATTAAATTATGGTATGTATCACATTGTTAACCAAATTTTATTGTTTATTGTTAAAATCTTCTTCCAAAGGAGAGTTACTGTACAAAGAAAGGCAATCTCTACAAACCACAGAAAACTGAAACTGCAATCATCATAGATAAGAGAATTAAGACCATAAAACTCCCAAGTATTCTAATAGAGAAGTTTTGTTAAAACAATCTGAGGGGATAAAGGTTTGGTTTTAGATATTGCTTATTTTTACTAAAGATACAAATCTCTATTAAAGTATAGTATGTGGGGAAAAAAAAAACAATGCACAGTACCAAGTTCCAACTGTGATGGGAATTGAGGATTAAGTTATTAGGATGAAATTACTTACAAATACCAAAAGTAATTTTTAAAATAAAGCCATATAACAACCATTGTGTTTCACGAAAACAAACCAAGTTAACTCATCAGCAAGTTTTATATAACATTTTTCAAGACAGTGTCTCCTGTAGCCCAGGCTAGCATTAAACCCACTATGTAACAAAGAATAATCTTCAACTTCCATCCCTTATTCTTCTGCTTTGTAAATACTAAGATTTCAGGCATGCACCACTACAATCAGTCTGTTTATATAACTTCATGAATCTATAAGGCAAACTAGCTTGAGGGCACAAACAAATATGCAAAGAAAATGATTGATTAGTTTTTTAAGAGACTGTCAGTTTTAAATTATTGGTTTGAATGACAATAAGAAATTATTGGTTGTTATAAAGTATGTTTTAAGAATCTAACAAAATATGATAGTCATTCAACTATTATTTATTGGTATAAATGACCAAATCACAATGCCAATACTACTTTTTTTTTCATTTTTAAAAAACAGTAGGAGCACATGAATTCCACCCTAAATACCCATGCCACCATTTCAGTCTATCTTTCTGAAGAGGTAAATAAAATAACAATTTGACATGCTATAATTGGTCCTTTAGTGAGAATTGTATAAGATTCCTTCTAGGGTTCAAATAAGTGTAATCACACCTCTTGTAACAATATTTTCACCTCCTCATGTGATATACAACTGGGACTTAGCAGGAAAGTGCACAGCATGAAAAAACTGTAGAAGTTTGTCAGCTCAAAATGCACTTGGCGAGAGGGAAGATTTATCTCACACATCACTGTGAAGGAAAGTGCTATCTTTACTAACATGGATTAAGAGAGTAATATTGCACCTAAGTCTATTCTCCTTCTCCCTCTCCTTTTTCCTCTCTCTGTTCAATGCCCTCTTTCTCCTTCTTCCAAGAAATTCCACCCTGGACTCTTAAGTGATCCCCAAGAAGCAGTGCTGTAAGAGAAGAAACTCCCTGTATAGACAAGGCATGAACCTAGCATGAACATTCCCAAAGGTGCCCTACGTAATAGTAGTGGGGACACTCTATTATAAAAAGAACAAGCCCAAAGGGACCTACTACTGACAGTTTCAATGACTCCTCTCATTGGCAGTTTTGTCTGAAGTCAAACTGAAATGAATTAGACTCCCAAAACCAGTGTTTGTACCAGGCCAATACAACCATAGCATATCACAGAACCAAAGTACAGTGTCTACAAATCTCTTCTCTATGGTCAAACTCTATGATGCTGAGTAAGTTATAGTGTGGAGGACCAGGTGAGAAGATGAGAGAGAGAAAGAAAGAAGAAAGAGAACAGACATCCAGCCCTGAATTTCTCACAGAAGTAGGTATAAGCCAATCTAAGGTCAGAACAGCCCAAACCAAACCATTTAAGTAAGTTAAAATGAGTTCTATTAATGTTCTATGTGCAATTCTCTTTATATAAAGTACTTGAAGAGCATATTTTGAAAATTTGGTTTTGCACAGTTGGTTTTGTGCCATTGTGAAGTAGGGCTCCAAACACTGAGGCCAACAATCTGACAGAATGGCCTCAAACTTCTTACATGCTCAAGTGCCCAATATGAACAGACCCAGAGAAGAGAAAGTTCACATTTTCCAGCCCATTGCCCAGGAAAATCATTATGCCAAAGACAGTACTGAATCAAAATGAGCATTGCTTAAATTTCTCATCCATTCTGGATTTAAATGAAAAAATGTTAGACTTTGCATTATGTCCACCTCAGAATTAGTGACTTAGCTTAGACATTCATCACATAATTCCATCAGATAGGTTAAAAGGGGGAAAGAAAGATATTAATCATCTCTGTCCTTCCTCAGTAAATTGACAAATATTTTGTGTATGATGCATGTCAGATACTTTTAGACAAGGGGTAATATCAGAGAACAATATGCAAAAGACTCTGCTATCACAAGAGTCCCCATCATCAGAGTGCTACTGAGGGCTGGTGAGGCTTGATGCTGTGAGCATTCATTGGATGTGTGAGGTACAAATAAATAAACAAGGCACCCTGCTCCATGATACCATGAACTGATCTAATACATAGATACGCATGCCCTCCATGTCTTAAAGTCATGGCCAATCAAAAAAAGGCAAAACATATTTATGACACACACACACACACACACACACACACACACACACACACACACCTAAGCCCCTAAGCTCTTCACCAATACCAAATAGGACAGCAACACAGCAGAAGGATGAGAGATCACAGACCATGAGTATCCTCCATCAGTGTCAGATTGCATTTTCTACTTGTTCTCAACAAAGCTCTAAACTGGCTTTTGACCTGTGGTTTTTGTTCAAGGAATTGTTTCAGTGTATACACAAAGAGAGGATGACATGTCCAATTTAAGGAAGAAGGGACCAAGAATAGAGAGATCAATCATCTCTTTAGCTAAGCAGCTTTAAGTGCAGGCTCCCACTGTGACCAGTGTATAGAGGTGACAAAGGAAATGGAACAAACATAGGCACAAAACTTCTATATTTCAACCAATGCTCAAGCAGCTTAAATTATTATTCTTTGTAATGTCAAGTTTCTACAGTAGGAGTTGCTTATGTTAACAGACTGCAAAATGAGAGGGTTAAACATTCAGTTCTGTAGAGAATGTCTTGGGTTCAAACAACACTAAGGAAAAAATAGTTAATGGAATGTTTTAGATAAAAAATGTCTAGAAATGTCATTCTTTTAAAGGATACTTGTTAAAAAATAAGTTCTGGACCATGTTTTATCTAAAATAGACAGTAATTAGTAGCTTGAGGTGCAAGACATCCCACCCTAAGCATATCAACTCTATTATTTTCTCCTTAAAAGATTCATTTCAGAATAAATGAAAAATAATGTGTTGGAATAAAAAAATACTAGTTCCACATATTATCACACCTCACTTCACTTGTATAATCCCCAGTGCTCCAAAGAAGTAGGTAGAAATTTCTTTCTTTTACAATAAACTTCACAAGACAACACAACTAGCTTTGTCAAATGCATACCTCACAAACCTCATCCTAGTAGCTAAGATTAGGCACTACAAACTGCTATTACCTCTCAATAATTGTCTCTATGGTCATTGCATATGTTTTGGTACATATGATTAAACACAGCCTCAGTAGATAATAGAATAGAGTTAAAATGTGAATGCCAACATTTTATAAATTCAACAAAAATGTTTTAGACCTAATTCAGTTTGAAAATAACTTGTATTCATCAATATCCTGCAGATCTTTACCCACAAACTCAAGCATACTTGCAACAACACAGAGAATACTAACTGAGCATGACATATACTCTGAGCGCTATGTTGGAATCTGAAGTTTAAAAGTGAATAGGATACATCATCTTCCAGTCTCCAGGAGCTCAGAATGAACAATATAACATGCAAACAAGTACAGTGCTTGGCAAATTTGGTGTGAGAAATGCTCACTATAGTTTATTTTATCTTATGGACACAGAATCAAGAGACAGGAACCAGCCGCCAGTGACCTTGGAAATAGACGGTCAGAGTCATTATATATGGTACCTTGGCATAAGCCGGGATCACCTGTCTGAAAACACTTCAAAAAAAAAGCCTTTTGATTAATTTAACACTCAGAAATAGGACGAAGATCTATTTCCAATAGACATACATGGCATCCCTCATTTAAAAGTAATTGTCATTAATAATTTCAATATACTATAATAAATACCCTGAATTTATGTATCAAAGGGTATTTAATTACACTGTTCCAGGATAGGGAAGAGACAATTCACCTAGAGAAATACTGAGCACATCATTAGCCTTCAAAATGGTTCCTTGGATAGCAAAGTGTTAATTCTAAGCACCAAGGACTCCAGCTGCTTTTAATAAATGCTAATCATAACCAACCAAGCAGTTATCTCCATCTCAAATGGCCTTAGTTTAATGTTGCAACACAGCAAAACCTCTAAGTTTTAAAAAATGCACTACCATTATTATAAATTCTGTAAATGGGCACACCAGTCCAAAACTGCATAATTTATGGATAGACTATCAGATATACTTCATGGAAACCAAAAACTTATACCCCCTCAATAGTCTAAAACTATAGATAGTGTGTTATAATATTTTTGCATTATTATATTGTATTTTATATTAATAATATTATTTTGGAGATTCTTAGAAAAAAGAGTGAAGCTTTTAACATTTTCATCATCCAAAATCAAAAAAAAAAAAAAAGAAATCTCCTCAGACCTGTAAAAGACAAAGGGACAATAATTTGTTGCCTTGTACGTTTCTGTAATATAATTCCTACCATTTCCATTCACGAAGTGACTCCTGAATCATACTCATTTTCCTTATAAATGCACTAAGGCTTAGCCATATACATGGCACATAAATATTTCTAAATGAAAAGCAGTTCATCTTTGAGAAACAAATCTGTGAATATAAATGTCATAAAGTCTGAATTTTTGCTTTATAACACATTTATGAATGCCATGGAATAGTGTTCTTATTCCCACATTGGAACATGACTCTGCTCCCTTTCCTGATCTTGAGAAAGACACACAACTTCTCAGCCCAGAAATCTGTCCTTCAATAGAAAGAAGAGTACTTGGGAAGATGAACGCAAAATTCCCTTGAATTTCAACATTTGTGTTTCTATGAATACCACATACTCTACCTCCCATGAGTACTGAGAATTGTGTAAGTTCTAATATGGGAATAGAACATCATGTAAAATACAATAAGTTACTTTCTTAAAAGCGTACAGGAAAACAAATAGAGGAAACAGAAAAATGTGTCCAACTCTGAAGTCTAAATTGTGGCTGCCTAAGTCAGCATATGATTGGGTAACTTAAAAGGCAACTTTTTAAGAGTTTTAGAACCTCTACCAGATACTAGCTATCAGTAACTATAGTTCCTTGACAGTTCAATAAAAATGAAGGGAGCACAAGGAACAGGCTTGAAGACATGTCTACAATGGTGTTTCCATTTCTGCCTTCCATTTTCCTGTTAACAATGGCTTCCATTTCATCATTCTTTATCCTGTTCCATCTTCATTATCTGCACCACCCCTACCATTTTTAAACCTGAAACTCCAGTCAGCAGATTCAGTACCTTTTCAATTGTTTTCATTCTGTTAAATCTGAGACTCTAGTAAGACAATGGAACAAAAATGATCCAAAGATGGCTGACTGGGTAAGACCAATAACTTGTTGCTTTTCCAGAGGACTCTAGTTCTCTTTTCAGCACACATTGGACAGTTCACTACTTACTACCTGTAAGTCCAGCTCCAGGAGGTCTGATGCCCTCTTCTGTATGGCCTCCACCCATAACTACATGAGCATATCCAAACATACAAACACATATACACATAATTAAACATAAATATAAATCTTTTTTAAGGGTTAGAGAAGTGACCCCTAAAGTGATTAATAGAACTTATTACTCTGCAGAAGACCTGAATTTGGTTGGCAACCTCTTTCAAGTGGCCCACAACTGCCTGTAACTCCTGTTACAGTGGATCTGACACACTCACATGCACATATCCATATACAGACATAGATACACATGATTTAAAATGAAAATTAATTTCAAATTTTACAACATTAAAAGAAAGAATAATTTCATGTTGTGAGCTCTGACTATGTGTTGGAAATACGTTTGCTCATTTTCACATTGTATATTACTCATTTGTATTCTTCTAAAAATCCGTATGTTGAAGCCCTGCCCTCTGACAAGATCAATGGTATTCAATTCACAAGCAGAGACTCTGACCGGTTTACCAAATTCAGATTAAGTCACTGCAGTGGGATGGAAAACATGGAACTAGTGTTCTTATATGAAAAGGTCTAAATTTCTCTCTATCTCAGTCACCACAGAGACATCTGAAGTCTAGTAACTGTCATCAAAAACCAGACTCTGCTGGGACCCTGATCTTACACTTTCAGTTTAAAAATCTATGAGAAATCAGTATTTGTGATTTAAGTCACACAGTTTGGGCTATTTTGATTCAAACCCTGAGCTAAGATACTCTGGTTACTTCAAACAAGTGGTTCAACACCTTTAGAATTAGGAGAAAAGATATGCTCTACTCTAGATAAACAGTCAGTCAAACTATAAATCATGTGGTGTGAGAATAGAATAAAGTCAAGTTTAGACAGGCAGAGATCTCAAAAGTATTTACTTCCTATCCATACTTAATAGAAAATTTCTGAAGAATAAATGCCATCCAAACAAAAGGAAATAAGAAAGAAAATCTAAAGTCTACAGAGTGGGTAAAGGGATTTCTCAAAGTGATGACAGGGGAGGTGAGTGTTCAGTTTATCAGTCATCAAATCCAGATCAAAACAGGAAGGTGGAAGACCCATGAAATCCCTCCAAGTAAACGTAAGCAGACTTGATGGTGAGTTTCATTTGTTTGTTTGGGGTGTTCAGATGTATCAAAAGAATATATCTAGTTCTTTTAGAGTTTAGAAATGAAGGAATAATAGATATGTAAAAATCAAACATATGACAAAAAATGATTAATTCCAAAACATCCAAATGATGCCTAAGAAGAAAGTTAATTTAAAATAATTTCTTAGCCGACCAACTGTAGCATTGTGTGCACAGATGAATCTCAGAAAATTATATATAATATACATATATACTTGTGTAAGTATGTATGTGTGTGTCTTTCTGTCTGTCTGTCTGTCTGTCTCCAATCTGTGTATTTCAAGGAGTTAAGTCATCATATTATAAAGACAATATGGATGAAAGTTTAAAAAATAAAAAAATTCAGTATGAACATGGTATGTAAAAATGTGAGACAATAAAATAGTTAATGGTATTGAAGACAATTTTTTTCTGAAATCAGATCAAGTGAGAGAAGTAGGACATATTTTTTGACAAGTACAGTTGTACTGTATATGACTTCACAAACTATCCATATGCGAGGTAAAGTCATAAGAGATTCAAGATGGCTATATGATTTGAGTCCAATGTGTTAGCCAATCATCTACCCTAAATAATTTCTCTTTAAAAAACTACCTATTTACACTTGTGCCTATAGTATCATGTCTTAATTTGTTTGTTTTTGGTTAGTGGCATAGCAGATGTTTGCTCAATCTGTTTATGAACATAATTCAGGTATAGTATATATTGATTAAAATAAGAACATATGAAAATCTATGTTTTCATGGTTGAAGGATCAGCTTTTGATGGTGTTCACTACTAACCTATCTACAAGTTGTTTCATGCTTCAACTCCAAAGACAACTTTCAGATGTATCAGCAATTGATCTTTATTTTTTTTTTTTTTTTTTGCTACTCAGGATTACTGGAGATCAAACTCAAGGCTATGAGCATGACAGGCAAATGCAGTAAATGGTTTTGATGACATAAAGTCATATCACTGCAATTAAATAATTGGTGCTCCATCTGATACTATTTACCATTCAGTATTATTTCTGTTGTTAGGACCAAAAAGTAAATAAGTAACTAAGAGTTTTCTCACATACAGTCAGTTACCCAAGTAATACTATATAAGCATTTCAAGGGACATAAAAAGTGTGAAGTTTAACTGGCAAAACGGTAGCAGGTTAGAGGGGAACACAGAAGAAGCCAGAGGGGATAGTGGTAGGCAGAACATTAGTGTCAGTTTTCTAGTATTCTGTCAGTAAACACGGTTCTAATTTGATAGGTGTTCAGTCATAATTCAAAAACATGAATTCATATGCCAGTGGCTGTCATCCATAGCCCTCCAGGTAGAGTTAGAAACCCTGACAAGTTCTCTTCAAGAGGAGAGAGGAAGATTTGAAAAAGCTTTTTGGCAAATTTCAGCTCACTGAAACTTGATGAATCCTATATATGAGAAATAAATTACACATTTCATTGATCTGTGATAGGAATGCAGCCATATGTAGTTTTAAATATGTGGCATATTTGGAGGAATCTGAAATTAATGACCCCCTAGTGTTCCAGAAATACTTTGTCGTAATTTATTTTCTAACATCAAATGGGCTACATATTTCCAGTCCACATGGCCCCTCAGCACTTACTCAGGAGAGAGGGCACTCAAACACCAGAAATACAGAGAATGCTCTCATTCAGAATACTAAACAGACAGGGAACTCAAGGCCAGATTCTGATCTTCAGAAAATCTGTTATCAAACTGATGGAAAAAGTGAAGGAATTAGATTCATAAGGCATTCCTTCATTTCAATATAAATAATAAATATTCATCTTGTCTCAAAGAATTTATAACACAGCTTGGGCATAATATTGGGGAAAATCACACTGCTCAAAACTCATTAGGTTCTTTTCTGCATCTTGTCATACTATGACAGGGATTAGAGCATGTAATCCTCTGGGTTTCCCCAATATCCCTGAGTGTAGGAAATCTAGCATTCACCTTGTTGACTAAGAACAATAGTTTTTCCCTTTTAATCATGTCCACAATCCCCACAGGATAATGTTCCTTCTCTTCCTTTCTTCTTCTTATCCTTCTCACACTCCCTTTTCCCCTCTGCCCTTCCTTCCTTCCTTTTTAGAAAACAAGAATTACTAACCCTTGTGGCCACTAATGGCTTCAGTAAAAATCAAGTTCTTTGACTCATTCCTAAACAAAGAACTACAGGAACCTAAGGAATGACAAGAGCCAAGAGAATAGTATTCCCCAAGGAAAAAACTCCTAATTAGTTGCCCAATATCAAGTGGTCAGTCCTGAAATCATATGCATACAAGCGACACTAAATAATCTGAGTGGGTTGTAGTTATATGTTTAAGCATATATAGAATGTGTATACATCATATAATATACTTATCAATTAAAGAAAGCAAAGGCCTATTTTGAAAGGAAGCAAAGGATGAGGGTTCATGGGAGGGACTGAGGGAGAATAGGAAGAGGAACATGAGGTAATCATATTATACTTAAATTTTTGATTTCTTAAAATAAGAGTTAAGTTCATAATATGTTGTAGTTGACATAGTATTGTGTGAAAGAAATTAACGGACATAGTTCCTGGGGTTTAAAATACATGAGCAAGTTTAGTGAGGAATCATAGAGAGAGAAAAAAACCTGTACAAGGACCAAATCCAAGACCAAATAAATGCTACATCCAGAAAATATGTCTCCTATGAATGTCTCCTGGAACCAGGCTGGCAAGAATAGGATTTGGATAAGAGAAAGAGAAAATTCTGGAAACTGGAGGGAATAGAAGGAAGGTAAAAGGCTGTAGAAATGTCATAACAACATATGGTTAAAGACAAGCAGAGAGCAAGACCTCAACAACAGTGTGCCTTTTCTCTAGTTCTTTTTGTTATTAAGCTTAAAAAGCTATCCCAAGTAATACTAGACTTATCTTTTCTAGGGTTCATTATATGTATTTCTTCTGTTTTGCTGAGGATTGGTTAGGATTTAATTTCTTTTTGCATGGGTGCCATAGCACAATATGAACAAAAAACTGTGAGAAATTAAATAGCTCCAAGAGTGTAGGTGGGCTTCTGTGAAATTGGTGCTGAATGAATTTTTAGAAAGCAGAATGCAAGGCTAGAGCCTCTGCACATGGATTCTATTATTAAATATCTAACTCTTCTAAATTGGGAAGGATAATAACAAGTCATCTTGTGGAAAAGCTGAAGGGCTAAACAATACAATCTTGAAACAAAAATAAGACTTTGTTTTTATTTTCTCTTATAATTGTTAAAATGTCACCAAGGCATCACAGCATGGAAATGCAAAGAATGAATGCTAAAGAAAAAAGGGAGGGTGGAGGTACATGGGAGGGATTGGGGGAGAAAAGGAAGGGCAAATGACATAATCATATACTTAAATTTTTAATTTAAGTACACTTAGCATCTTAGCATTGAAAATTTTATGGCTTTTTCCAGAGAAACCTACCATTGTCTGTGATTCTGAACATAAATATACTTCCTTACCTTCGGGTTGCCACTAAGCATAATCTCCTTGGTAGACCTCCAATCTATTTTAGAAGGAAAACAAAAGTAATCTGGGATCTGAGCAAAATGTGATGTACCAGAACACATCATGTTGTTCAAAAAGTCAATGTTTTCTCAGCTGCCCTATCTTCTGGAATTAATGTAAGGAAATTCACCTACCTCTCCTTGTTCTTGGACATTTAGATCATGACCAATATATTTCATAGAACTAAATGCACCAACAGTATACACTTTATTCATGTAGTTATTTTCTTATATCCTTTTTCTATGTACTCTGTTTTGCATAGTTCATGGCCAGGTGGGATAGCTTTTAGTGTGTAATGCTAAATTGTTCTTCATAAGATTTTGACCAGGGCCTGGAGAGATTTGTCAGTAGTTAAAAGTACTGCTGCTCTTCCTGAGAACCCAGCTTGATTTCCCTATGTGCGTGTGGAGAAACTCACAACTGTCTACAACTCTAGCTTCAGGAGATCCAAAACCTTTGACCTCCACAGGCATATGCATTCATGCACATATACACAGACACAGACAATCACACATCATTAAAAATAATTCTTGAAAAGATGTATACCAAATGATACTTTTGCCAACACTATGATTGTCCATGAGCCTTGCCAACAGGGAAAAGTGAAGACTTAATATTTTCCTAGTATGATTACTGAGACAGTGTCCCACTGCACTGTGTAGATGCTAAACTTCAGATTTATTGCATCTTATTATAATTAGTTGAAGCTGTCAGGAGATCTGAAAGTTAATAAAATTTTAAGTTATGACTCATATACCTGTAAAAGCACTATAGATATTATTTAGCCTAGTCTTTCACCCATAGAGAGATTTTTGCAGCAATGATTTTAGCAGAAGCCTATCCAATTATCCTAGCCTGCTCTCTGTGCTTAATTGCCCTTGTTTAGTGTGTCACAGGGCACCCGTGTTTTAAACCCCAAATCTTTGCAAGCATACCTCCCCGCCTTCTGCTCTGCCCTTATCCCTCATGGGGATTACTTCAGTAAATTCTGCTGTCACATTTCTGCCTCTACTTCAGTGGTTGGTGTCACATGTGGTCTAAAATATTGGCCTTAAAGAGAATGTGATTCCTCTGTCAAATTCTTTCGGGATGTCTTTCATTGATTTAAAAACAATATCTGAGCTCAATGACAGAGTATATAATCTAGCTCAGACTTATGTCTATTTCACACATGCGCAGCAGCATGTGTATGTGAGCCTTCATCTGAACATGCCCTGCCTGACTCACTATAAACGAGACCCCCTCAGAGGCTACGCTGAATCTACACCCGCCCCGTGTTGAATTCAGCATCGAATACTACACCATCAGACACTAAAATCCTGTCACCAGAGCATTTATCTCACTGCATTACAGGTGCTTTTAGTTGCTGATTTTCCTACCCAGGCCTTTCCTCTATATGGCTAGAGATGTGCTTCTAGTTCTGAGTCTCTAAGGACTTGCAAAAGCCATGCTTTTAGGGAAGTAAACTCATGGTTGTTTGAAACAGAAACTTAAGGAAACTTTGGAAAGTGACTTGTGGTGGATGGTGTTTTGCAGGGGGAAAACCCATGAAGGAGTGTTTTCCTGAAGTGGAAACAGGTGAAAGCCTAAGACAGAGTAGTGAAGGAAGGTTTAGCTGAAGCAGACACAGGAGAAAGGATGTTCTGCTAAAGCAAGCATGAAAAGGGACATGTGATAAGGGATTCTTTGCTAGCAACGTGCATGCATTGTTTGTTCTGTCTTAGATTGCCTAGTTGAGCTCCATTTGTTGGGACTCCATAGGGAGAAACATACCTAGTAACTTCTGATGGGGTGCTGCAGTTTTTGCTGCTTCTTCAGTCTCAGGATGATTGGCAGAGTGATGTCAGCTGAGACAGATGCATGTTCTGAGGCAAGACACATGCTGAGACAAGACCGAGGGAGAACATGTGATGTTTGGAAGGAGTATAAATAGAGAACAATGTACAGTGAGGAAAGTTAAGGTAGGATTGCTTACAGAGCTAGCTCTGTAATCTTGTTAGTCTTGGATCTTCACTGATCTTCGCTTCCCTGAGAGAGGCACAGCCAAGAACTTTTGGCTTATGCCAAGGCTGAAGCCTAGATGTCTCTGCTAGGTAGTGCCACCAATGCTGATTCATGTTTCTTATTCCAACTCTACTGAACTGGACTGCTTATATATCCATAAAGTGTTTGTGAGTGGATTGAGCTGCCTCTGCAAACCTCTGAACTGAACTGATAATTTCCAGACAACATGAAGAGAAGTTGCTTCAAAGAACCATTTCTAAACAGTTCTACTTCCCCCATAACCTTTCTTTTATACTACCTCTGGTGGGTGACGGGCTAAAAGGGAGGTTAAAGCATTTAGGAATCATCATTAAAAGTAGAATTTGAAAAATTAAAGGTATAGTTGTTGGATAAAACAGATGAATGAGCATAAGTCTTTGTCTAATAGCTTCTAGTAAAATTTTCCACTAAACCTTCCATCCTACTTTTTTCTGACAATTTACATCTGGAAACTTGAGCTGTAGATATGCTTTAGTAGCTGAAAGCACTTAATATATTCCACATGACTTGAATTCAGTTCCTTGTACTTGTGTTGGGTGGTTCACAACTGCCTGTGACCTCAGCTCCAGGGGATAGAGTACCTCAGACCTCTGCAGCCACCTGCTCTCACATACACAGACACAAACATAAATAGAACTAAGAAACTAAATTCTTTAAAAAATGGGGAGTTACTATTAAATTTTTCCCACCTTTGCCTTGTCACATCTTCTGAGAAAATGTGAATAACACTGTTAAGATGGTTTAGAAGATGCAAAATCAGCATTTTTTTCCGAGACAGGGTTTCTCTGTGTAGTCCTGACTGTCCTGGAACTCACTCTGTAGATCAGACTGGCCTCGAACTCAGAAATCCGCCTGCCTCTGCCTCCCAAGTGCTGGGATTAAAGGCGTGCGCCACCACCGCCCGGCAAAATCAGCATTGTTGGTTGACTGACTAAACTGAATTCTGTGCACTATCTTCATGGTAAGGGTGAAGTTTCTTTATGCAAATATATAAATATATAATAAAGCACTGTATAGAAAGGAAGGAGGAAAGAATAGAAGAAAGAGGAAAGGAAGAAGAGTTACATGAAGAATAAGACAGGGAGACAAAAAAAGGAATGGAAAGCAGAAGGAAAGGAGAATTCACAGGACATTTTGTACACAGAATGGTGTTGATACCTTGGTGGGATCTGGCTGTCCCAGAAAACCCCCTGTGCCTCTCAAAAAAAGACTTTGTGGGGCTGCAAATCTAGAAGCAGGGTGCTCAGAGGCAAAGGTATCTATGCATTTAAAGAGCTCTGGCAGTATCTTTCACACATACTTAGTAAAAAAAGAAGAAAATGGAGAAGAAAGCATATTTATTTAAATTTAAATAATTCATAAGTAAATAGGGAGACAGAAAAAGGGATGATATATTGATTCTGTAAACATGAATAAAATTAAAAGTTGAGAAGCAAGATGAGCAAGTTATCATTTTGCCTCGTTTGGAAAGGAATAGTGTGATTTGATCTGCTTGGCACTGATCAATAGAACTTTCCGTGCAGATAACAGTGATCAATATGCAGTAGCCTCATCCAATATAGTAGCCAGTAGCAACATATAGCTATTAAATATGTAAAAGGCATCCTTATTGCCTAACAAATTGAGCATTTTAATTTTACTTGATTAAACAGCAACCAGTTATGTAATCTTAACAAATCTAAAGATTCAGGCAGAAAGACCAAAGTTCAAGATCTGTCTATTCTATACACTAGGCTTATGTGAGCAAGTGAGAGCCTTTCACAAAGTAAAAGTAATGAACAGAGATAAAGAGCTTGCCTGGTGACCATAAGATTCAGTTAGTCAACATAGTCATATAAGCCTGTGACTAATATCCTGAAGCAAAGCAAAATTTCAAGCTTTCCATCTTCTGAGATCTTCTTCGATTTCTTTCTTCAGAGACATGAAGTTCTTGTCATACAGGTCTTTCACTTGCTTGGTTAGATTCACACCAAGGTATTTTATATTATTTGCAACTACTGTGAAGGGTGTCATTTCCCTAATTTCTTTTTCAGTCTGTTTATCTTTCACGTAGAGGAAGGCTACTGATTTGTTTGAGTTGATTTTATAACCAGCCACTTTGCTGAAGTTGTTTATCAGGTTTAGGAGTTCTCTGGTGGAAGATTGGGGGTCACTTAAGTATACTATCATATCATCTGCAAATAGCGATATTTTGACTTCTTCCTTTCCTATTTGTATCCCTTTGACTTCTTTTTGTTGTCTAATTGCTCTGGCTAGGACTTCCAGTACTATATTGAATAGGTAGGGGGAAAGTGGGCAGCCTTGTCTAGTCCCTGATCTTAGTGGGATTGCTTCAAGTTTCTCTCCATTTAGCTTGATGTTGGCTACTAGTGTGCTATAAATTGCTTTTACTATGTATAGGTAGGGGCCTTGAATTCCTGATCTTTCCAAGACTTTTATCATGAAGGGATGTTAAATTTTGTCAAATGCTTTCTCAGCATCTAGTGAGATGATCATGTGTTTTTTTTCTTTAAGTTTGTTTATATAGTGCATTACATTGATGGATTTCCGAATATTGAACCATCCCTGCATTCCTGGGACAAAACCTACTTGATCATGATGGATGATTGTTTTGATGTGGTCTTGGATTCGGTTTGCTAGAATTTTATTGAGTATTTTTGCATCGATGTTCATGAGGGAGATTGGTCTGAAGTTCTCTTTCTTTGTCGGGTCCTTGTGGGGTTTGGGTATGAGTGTAATTGTAGCTTCATAGAACGAATTGGGTAGTGTTCCTTCTGTTTCTATTTTGTGGAATAGTTTGAAGAGAATTGTTATTAGGTCTTTCTTGAAGGTCTGATAGAATTCAGCACTAAAACCATCTGGTCCTGGGCTTTTTTTAGTGGGGGGGACTTTTAATGACTGCTGCTATTTCCTGAGGGGTTATGGGACTATTTAGATGGTTTATCTGCTCCTGGTTTAACTTTGGTACCTGGAATCTGTCTAGGAAATTGTCCATTTCATCCAGGTTTTCCAGTTTAGTTGAGTATAGGCCTTTGTAGTAGGATCTGATGATTTTTTTAATTTCTTCCATTTCTGTTGTGATGTCTCCCTTTTCAGTTCTGATTTTATTAATTTGGATACTGTCTCTGTACCCTCTGGTTAATCTGGCTAAGGGTTTATCTATCTTGTTGATTTTCCCAAAGAACCAGCTCCTGTTATATTGATATTTTATATTGTTCTTTCTGTTTCTATTTGGTTGATTTCAGCCCTGAGTTTGATTATTTTCTGCCTTCTACTCCTCCTGGGTGTATTTGCTTCTCTTTGTTCTAGAGCTTTTAGTTGTGCAGTCAAGTTGTTAGTCTGTGCTCTTTCCAGTTTCTTTTTGTAGGCACTTAGAAATCAAAGAAGATCTCAGAAGATGGAAAGATCTCCCATGCTCATGGATTGGCAGGATTAATATAATAAAAATGGCCATCTTGCCAAAAGCAATCTACAGATTCAATGCATTCCCCATTAAAATCCCAACTCAATGCTTCACAGAGTTAGAAAAGGAAATTCTCAAATTCATATGGAATAACAAAAAACCCAGGATAGCGAAAACTATTCTCAACAATAAAAGAACTTCGGGAGGAATCACCATCCCTGACCTCAAGCTGTACTACAGAGCAATAGTGATAAAAAACTACCTGGTATTGGTACAGAGACAGGCAGGAAGATCAATGGAATAGAATTGAAGACCCAGAAATGAACCCACACTCCTATGGTCACTTGATCTTTGACAAAGGAGCTAAAACTGTCCAGTGGAAAAAGGACAGGATTTTCAACAAAAGATGCTGGTTCAACTGGAGGACAACATGTAGAAGAATGAAAATTGATCCATTCTTATCCCCTTGTACAAAGCTCAAGTCTAAGTGGATAAAGGACCTCCACATAAAACCAGATACACTGAAACTAATAGAACAGAAGGTGGGGAAGAGCCTCGAATACTTGGGCACAGGGGAAAAGTTCCTGAACAGAACACCAATGGCATATGCTCTAAGATCAAGAATTGACAAATGGGACTTCATAAAATAGCAAAGTTTCTGTAAGACAAAGGACACTGTCAATAGGACAAAACTACAACCAACAAATTGGGAAAAGATCTTTACCAATCCTTCATCTGATAGAGGGCTAATATCCAATATATACAAAGAACTCAAGAAATTAGACTCCAGACAACCAAATTACCCTATTAAAAAATGGGGTATAGAGCTTAACAAAGAATTTTCAACGGAAGAAATTCGAATGGCCGAGAAGCACCTAAAGAAATGTTCAGCATCCTTAGTCATCAGGGAAATGCAAATCAAAACAACCCTGAGATTCCATCTCACACCAGTCAGAATGGCTAAGATTAAAAACTCAGGTGATAGTAGATGCTGGCGAGGGTGTGGAGAAAGAGGAACACTCCTCCATTGTTGGTGGGACTGCA